>NC_133325.1:193717252-194035377 GCF_042186555.1 Aquarana catesbeiana
AGCAATTTCAAGTTAAAGTAGCACAGTGCTGAATAGCAAAAAATGGCTTGGTCATGAAGGGGTAAAAGCTTCTGGAGGTCAAGTGGTTAAATAACCTCCTTATGTTTACTACAGACAATGCATAGCTGTAAACAATATTTAGCGCATTGAAGGATTGAAAGTTCTAAAATTCAAGGTCCAAAAATGGCTTCTGATGACTGATAGCACTGGACTATACCGATCAGTGAGATTCCACTTGATGAAGAAATTCTCTGCAGATAGCCATTTTTCACAAAATGATGAAAGGAGCAATCTTTCAGGGTGTGATTTCATAATGTATGAAGTACATTACAACATCTAGGACCCCTTTCACACTGTGCTATTTAACTGCTGTTTATCCCTCCTTTCATTTTAGTACGTCTGGGAGGGACAAGTGCAACGTCCAGCCCTGATGCTTGCTGCCTGTCAAAATCTATAGCAGGCTGCAGCTGGACTTAGCTAAATGTAGTACTGAATGGTACCTGCATTAAGGGGCCCTACTTATTCAGGGTTGAATACATAAACTACCATTACTGACCTCCTTTTGAAAATGATAACCATCTGCCTGTCAGCTTGATACAGTGGCTTCAGAATTCTCTATATCTGTGACCAGGATCAATGCACAGCAAGCTAAGTCACAGTACAGTTTGATTGGCATGTTTTTCTGGATCAATGACTTAAAATATGTTGAGGTCATTGGATGAATATGACAGCCATCCAGACCTAACATCAGCACTTCATGGCGCTGATAGAAACTGTTGGTCATTTTTGTAACCGAAAGCTGGTCAAAAGTGCTAACAAATACCAAAAATTGCAGTGTATGGCCTGCTGTATACGAAGTGGCAACAGTGTTTGGGCTCTGAAACAATGCTTTACCTTATCTGGCACTCTTGAGTGAATTGATCTCCTTCCTGATGGTGCCTGCATTTTCCATCCTTGACTCAATCTGGTCAGTAGAAGAGCAGTGCAAGGCATGGAGTCTGACTTCTGACCACCAACGCTAGAAGGAGCTTACCTAATTAACACCATTGATAGGGCATGATTCCAGTGATGGTGTCTGTTTCTCCTATTGACACAAATGACAGAAAACTTTTCTGCCATCCACTGATCATGGGGAATTTTTTTACTCCCACATGGGCAATTTTATTTATTCCTGCTGACCATCAACGATAGACATTTTTTTTTGTTGCCACTGAAGCTAAGACTTTCTCCAACAGACCACTTACATTGGGTTATTTTTTATTCCCACTAACCATTGACACTAAGTTTTTTCTTACACCCACTAATTTAAGGGCATTGCTTCCTCGAGCTGATCTTTGGTTACAGGACATTTTTTTACTCTCACTGACCACTGCCGCTGGGGTTTATTTTTACTTCCAGTGTCAATAAGGCATTCTTCACACTACTGATATTGATGCTAGGGCGTTTTACTACCAATGACCTCAGTCTGAGCCCCAACAGTCTGATGGACAGTAAACAATCCTTTCTTTAATAAAAAATTGTAAATAGCTTTTGATCATTCACAAATTGCATGAATCTCAACATCTGATCACCAAATACATATTACCACCATTCCTATCTTTTTGATAATGTGAATATATTCAATCTTTGTTTATTTTATAAAAAATGGCCTGTTTGTACAACCTAAAACAGACATACTATGTAATTTCAAAGAAAAATTCAAGTAGGCTAAACAGATGGGAACAGGAAAAGGCATTTTTACCAAATTGAACCATGAGTTGGGAACATCATGAAATGTCAGCATGTAGCATTTTTACTGGAGCACTTAAGGGACTTGGGATTAGTCGAGGTCTTTCTGGGTATGTGAGAGAATATACTTTATAAATTCCTTTTATCTGAAAATGTTGCAATGAAAGCCCGATCAACCCTTTGTTTCTTTGTTTCATGGAGTGACGTAACCCCATAACCTCTACCAGGAGATCTCAAGAATAGCTACCAGTTGAACAGAGCCACTGGAGAGAGATAAATGTTTAACTGTTTGAGAGCAGGCCAAGTGGTACATGACTGTACATTTTGATATACACACTATTAAATTCTCATATTTTCAAATGTTAAAATAAGTTCTTCTACATTATTCACATAAAAGCCAATATAGTCACATTAGAGAGTAATACTTGAACATATTTCAAACAATGGCATTTTATTGGGAAATTGATTATTTCTTATCACATAGCTAACAAAGTGGGGATTGTTCCTAGAAAGGGGAGTATTATTTAGCAGCAATTTTAATTGTGTATCTGTAGACAAATGTCATCAAATAAATTGCCAAATCATATCAATCATTTTTTAATGCATTCTGCGAAGCAAACAGGAACTTTTAAAAGGGGATCTGCCTCAACCAAGACAAGACCATGGTGCTGCAGAAAAAATCAAGGTGCTAGAGAAATCGCATTTAATTTGAACTTAATTTTTCCATTCCTGAGTATTTAGGAGTAGAATAACTGAAACTGGATGCCTTGTGTGTGTAAATTTTGAACATTTGTAGAGCTTGGTTGTACTGCCTAGCAAGGGTGTTGTCAGGGCTGGCTCAGCCATTCTTTCTCTGAGCTGGCCGCTCAGCTGTCAGCTAATTGCCAGCTCTCATCTCTCTCCACAGTTAACCAGCTGTTGTGGATCTGCTCATCAGTCCCGCCTACTTAAAGATCTCCAGCTCACTTCATTCCTGCCTTCGTCTTGGTCACATCACAAAAAACCATCTCCTGCGTTCCTGTTTAAAGACTGGCTTTGCTGACATCCCTTCTGGCTCCTTATCCTGCTTGCTGTTCCTCTACTTGGATCCCTGACTTCTGGCCTGGCTGATTACTGAACTCTGGCTTGGCTGATTACCCGATCTGGTTACTGGACTCTGGCTTTGCTTTGACTACGCTTACTCTATTTACCTTTTTATTTTTATTAATAAACAAGTGTGATTTTATTGTACTTCTGTCTCAGTCTGGTTCAAGTTTTATGACAGGTGTCTGATTAGATACAACTGGAAGAATAGTTTGAAGCAAGGTTGTTTATTTGCAGTGTGTTGGAAACAGCTTCCAAAGCATCAGAGGGATCTCATTGTTAAAAGATATCAGTCAAGAGAAGGGTACAAAAGAATTTCCAAGGCATTAGATATACAATGGAACACAGTGAAGACAGTCATCATCAAGTGGAGAAAATATGGCACAACAGTGACATTAGCAAGAACTGGACATCCCTACAAAATTGATGAAAAGACGAGAAGATAACTGATCAGCGAGACTGCCAGGAGGCCTAAAGCAACAATAATCCTATCGCTGAACACATGTTTAAAAAATAATTTTAGGTCTGAAGATATTTATATATTATATATTTTCTGAAAGCAGATACCCTAGAGAATAAAATAGTGGTAGTTACAATTTCTTATGTCACGCGATATTACTGCAAAAGTCTAGGAAACTTCAGTAAAAAACACACTAACGTGAAGTTTAGGGCAAACAAACACAATAAATTACCCAAACTTTTGGTAAAATATAAAAGATGAGGTTGCACTGCGTAAATACATACCTAACATGCCAAACCTTACATTTTTGTGCGCCCGTGAAATGGCGTCAAACTTCAGTACCCTATATTTTCTATAGGCGATGCTTCAAAAGCCCCCCTATAGTTATCAGTTTCGTGTTACGGAGGAGGTTTTGTGTTAGTATTATTTCTCTCCCAATGGCGTGCGTGGCGATATGTAACGTGTATCATCAAAGTTTTCACACATAGGCGCCCCGACGCATGCGTTTAGGTTTGTGTGTGTGTATATATGGGGGTGGAGGTGGGTTATGTGCTTGGGTTTAACTTTATTTTTTTTGCAAAAAAAATTTTTTTTTATACTTAACTTTTTTTTTTCATAAAAAAAGTCTCCTATGTGATGATTTTTAGGTGGCATGTTTCCCATGTGCTCCACTAAATGTTTTGCAATGCAAATCGCATTGCAAAACATTATTTTCCGGCTGAGCTAGCCAGGGACACCAAGAGATTGACCCGGAAGTGACGTCAGAGACGTTGCTTTCCGGGTCACAAGAAGGGGAGGAGAGCAGCCGGCCAATCAGAGCTCCCGGCCAATCAGGAAGCGGGTCGTGAGACCGGTCACCCGATTGGCTGAAAGGAGGAGGAGGGAGGATACGCAGGGGAAGCGTGGAAGCAGCCGGAGAAAACAGCCCAGAGAGAAGCCTGCAAGATGGGGTTAAGTGCGGGGCCCCGGCTACTGACTGACCGACCCGTGACCTCCGTGACCCGGCCACCCGACTTACCATGAGGGGGGGTGGTAGGTGCCATCTGTGACCTGACCGATTGTTTGCCGCCCCCCCCCCCAAAAAAAATCACCAGCTGCTGGTGGTACATGTGCCAAAAATCTCTCGTATTCTTCATATGTCTTGGCTATGGAAAAGAGTGGTAAGACGGAAGCCTTTTCTTACTAAGAAAAACATCCAAGTCTGGATACATTTTCCAAAAACACATCTGAAGTCTCCCATAAGCATGTGGGAAAATGTGTTATGGGCTGATGAAACCAAGGTGAAACTTTTTGGCCAATTCCAAAAGATATGTTTGCCACAAAAACAACATTGCACATCCCCAAAAGAAGACTATACCCACAGAGGAGCATGGTGGTGGCAGCATCATGCTTTGGGGCTGTTTTACTTCAGCTGGAACAGGGGCCTTAGTCAAGGTAGAGGGATGCATGAACAGTTCCAAATACCAGTCAATATTGGCACAAAACCTTCAGGCTTCTGCTAGAAAGTTGAACATGAAGAGGAATTTCATCTTTCAGCATGCCAACGACCCAAAGCATACATCCAAATCAACAAAGGAATGGCTTCACCAGAAGAAGATTAACTTTTGGAATGGCCCAGCCAGAGCCCAGATCTGAATCCGATTGAAAATCTGTGGGGTGATCTGAAGAGGGCTGTGCACAGGAGATGCCCTCACAATCTGACAGATTTGGAGTGTTTTTGTAAAGAAGAATGGGCAAATATTGCCAAGTCAAGATGTGCCATGCTGATAGACTCATACCCAAAAAGACTGAGTGCTGTAATAAAATCAACAGGCGCTTCAACAAAGTATTGGTTTAGGGTGTGCACACTTATGCAACCGTATTATTTTGGTTTGAGCTTTACTTAAAGTAAGTAGACTGGGGCATTTGTATTGTATACAATCTCACAAGACCTCAGGGAAATAGTGCCACACACCTGTGTATTTAGCTGTTGGAATGAAGCACAGCTTTATTAACAATGCTGGTCGGTAGGTAAAATCTCTCAATACTATATGCATAGTTAGCCTCCTGCAGGTCTTTTTTTTTTATTTCTGATGCTAGACATGACATTTAAGGGTTATGCAATTTACTGCCCTTTAGAATTCCAGAGATGTAATTGTAATGATTGTTACACATCCACCTAAAAAATGTTTTCCACCTTACAGTGAGTGTAACTGATGGCAAGCTGTGAAACGCTGTGTGAATAGGGGATCTTATATTTTACTCTGTTTTGCTGTGCTCACCAATAAATTATATTGCAGTGGTTCTATTTTCATAAAGTGCTTATTATTCTTGCTCTCTGGTGACCAAAACTGTTTCCTTCAGAAATTTAATTTCAAGAAGTGGTTATAGAGCAGAAGATGAGACCATTGGAAATGTCTAACTTGAAATATGCCCATAAATTACAGCACAACAAACTTATAAAGAATATAGACCACCATCGCTGTATCAGCACTTTTTCAGCATATGAGTAAAATGAAATATATCTTTAACCTTGTTTCTGATGCAGAGAGTTAAAGTAAAAAGAGAGCTCAAGAGAAATATAGGGTCTCATATATACAGTATCTCACAAAAGTGAGTACACCCCTTACATTTTTGTAAATATTTTATTATATATTTTCATGTGACAACACTGAAGAAATGACACTTTGCTACAATGTAAAGTAGTGAGTGTACAGCTTGTATAACAGTGTAAATTTGCTGTCCCCTCAAAATAACTCAACACACAGCCATTAATGTCTAAACCCCTGACAACAAAAGTGAGTACACCCCTAAGTGAAGATATCCAAATTGGGCCCAATTAGCTATTTCCCCTCCCTGGTATCATGTGACTCGTTAGTGTTACAAGGTCTCAGGTATGTATGGGGAGTAGGTGTGTTAAATTTGGTGCTATCGCCTCACTCTCTCATACTGGTCACTGGAAGTTCAACATGGCACCTCATGGCAAAGAACTCTCTGAGGATCTGAAAAAATTAATTGTTGCTCTACATAAAAATGGCTCAGGCCAAGCATGTCCCCAGACCTAAACCCTATTAAGCATCTGTGAGGCAGCCTCAAACGGAAGGTGGAGGAACACAAGGTCTCTAACATCCACCAGTTCCGTCATGTTGTCATGGAGGAGTGGAAGAGCACTCCAGTGGCAACCTTTGAAGCTCTGGTGAACTCCATGCACTAGAGGGTTAAGGCAATGCTGGAAAATAATGGTGGCCACACAAAATATTGACACTTTGGGCCCAATTTGGACATTTTCACAATGTGTAATTTCTTCAGTGTTGTCACATGAAAAGATATAATAAAATATTTACAAAAATGTAAGGGGTGTACTCACTTTTGTGAGATACCCTGAAATGTTGAGGTAACGTTAGTATGCCTGTACGTGCCATTCTGCTGACGTATATCGGCGTGAGCCAGTCAGCAAGTGGTTAAACAGCAGAATCACATACTGTGCATTGTAGGTCTCAATTTAGGCAGTATTATTTCCTGAACTATGTGACAAGAAAGTATCGGATGTTAAAGTCTGGCAAGTTTTGCTTGTGGGTCATGGGGCTGCGAGGTTGTGGGTTCCCTCTTTTTTTTAATGCTTTTTAGCATTGGGCTAATATTTTAAAAGGAGTGTTCATTCCCTTAAACACTAGGAACCACTATAAAATATAAAATGTAACATGTTATATTAAATGGTTTAAGGAACTAATCCATAACAATCTTGGAACTGCAGTTTTGGTTTCTTCAAAAATCACTTTCTCCTCTTACTATAATGGATCTCTGGGTTTCATCCATTTTGGAATTGGAAGCTCCAAAGTAAAGATGAGGATGAGCTATGCACATCTTTCTTTACCCCAGATTGAGTCTTTTTAGTACTGAGAAAATCTAGCAATTTCCTTTGTAATGAGTGGAGGAGTAAATAGCCAACTGCAGTCCCTCACTGGACTTTTTGAGACCCCATCTTAAAGCACCATCTAATTTTGAAGTGCATACAGGTAAATATTCACCTATCAGAGGCTCAACACTGTTAAAGATCTAATGCTATGGAAATACCAGCCCATATTTACAATGTACTTTGCTAGTATCTTTTTGGGAATGTTGGGCCCTCTATTTTTCGCAAGTAGAAACAAAGAAAACATGCTTCCCTGTGCCATTCCTGTATGAACACAGAATCAGTACTGGACAACTGAATAAATACAGTTGCTTCATGTTTATTATCATACTCACTCAGAAATGTATCATGAACTAGGATGCAGGTTAACTGTTACTTGAAACTATCAATCAGCATAGCATGCAGAGTGAAGCAGTAATCAGCATGTGATTTATAAGCAATAATTACAAGCAGGAATACAGCTCAATGTTCTGGCATTTCATGTGTTGAGCCCATAAAGGCAAATTATTGGTGATTATTTATCAAACAAAAATATGTGATCAACAGCATTTATCTATGCTAAAGGCAATGTTGAGTATTTGTCTGTGTAAAACAATGTAATGATCCTAAAGTGTATTTCCACTTTTGAAGCCAAATAACACCTTGCTTATATTTGTGTGGGCTAAACTAAAAACAAGCACCACCACCGCTCCAATGCTTCAGAAGGAACGTTCTGTGGCTGGTGACACTGTATGCTGGTGTAAGGAAAGTGATGGTTGGCCCTTAGGATGACATCCAAAAAATAGTATTTCTTTATTCAGTATACATGTACAATGCTGTAAAACATCCCACGCGTTTCAGATGTTAGTCCTTAGTCATGCTGTATGCTGGTGCTGGTTGGGATGTAAGTCTCGTCGGCAGGGGCGTAACTAGAAATCACAGGGCCCCATAGCAAAATGTTGTATGGGCCCCCCCCTGCAAACCCACAAAAAAAAGAACTAATGCCATTGAACAACAGATTACCGCACCCATGCACAGTACCCAGGTAACAGCTTATATGAATTTTGAACAACAAAGTATGCAGTATACTGTATGCAGTCCCTGAAGGACACACATTGCTGACCTCCATGCCTTCTAACCAATTTCTGTTATATAAAATTGAATAGTTCAACTCACCACAATGCAGAATCAGTGGGAGCCCTGAGCGTGTCACTTGCCACCGTCGCATGCCACCAGATGCAACTTGTCACGGAATGTCACTTGCCACATCACCCGCCACACGTTGCGTATTGTCCACTTGCCACGTCGCCTGCCACCAGATGCAGATTGTCACTTTGTCACACGTTGCAGAATGTCACCTGCCACGTGTTGCCGATTGTCCACTTGCCACGTCCCGGATTGTCACTTGCCACACATTACGGATTGTCACTTGCCACATCACCTGCCACACATTACGGATTGTCACTTGCCACATCACCTGCCACACATTACGGATTGTCACTTGTCACGTCACCTGCCACACATTACGGATTGTCACTTGCCATGTCGCCTGCCACATGTTACGGATTGTCATTTGCCACATCACCTGCCACACATTGCGGATTGTCACTTGCCACATCAAAGATTGTCACTTGCCACACATTACGGATTCGCCACTTGCCACGTCACCTGCCACACATTACGGATTGTCACTTGCCACGCCCCAGATTGTCAAAGATTGTCACTTGCCACACATTATGGATTGTCACTTGCCACATCACCTGCCACACATTACGGATTGTCCACTTGCCACGTTGCCTGCCACCAGATGCAGATTGTCACTTTGTCACACGTTGCAGAATGTCACCTGCCACGTGTTGCCGATTGTCCACTTGCCACGTCCCGGATTGTCACTTGCCACACATTACGGATTGTCACTTGCCACATCACCTGCCACACATTACGGATTGTCACTTGCCACATCACCTGCCACACATTACGGATTGTCACTTGTCACGTCACCTGCCACACATTACGGATTGTCACTTGCCATGTCGCCTGCCACATGTTACGGATTGTCATTTGCCACGTCACCTGCCACACATTACGGATTGTCACTTGCCACATCAAAGATTGTCACTTGCCACACATTACGGATTCGCCACTTGCCACGTCACCTGCCACACATTACGGATTGTCACTTGCCACGCCCCAGATTGTCAAAGATTGTCACTTGCCACACATTATGGATTGTCACTTGCCACATCACCTGCCACACATTACGGATTGTCACTTGCCACGCCCCAGATTGTCACTTGCCACGTCACCTGCCACACATTACGGATTGTCACTTGCCACGTCCCGGATTGTCACTTGCCACACATTACGGATTGTCACTTGCCATGTCCCGGATTGTCACTTGCCACTTCACCTGTCACACATGACAGATTGTCAGCAGATTATCAGTCAGGCAGCAGAGAGATAATGTCATCTCTCTGCTTCCCGAGGCTGCCTGCACAGTGAGGGGGAACTGCACTGCAGGGATGCAGGGAGGGCGCCGGGCGGTGAGAGATGATGTCATCTCTATGCACCCCGCCTGCCAGCTCCCTGATTGGCCAGCCCGCTCACACACAAGACGCCCAGCTGTATCACCGCCTGACAGCCCTCGGAGCCGTCCACGCTCTCACCGTGGACCCGTGGAGCTGCCCGCTCTTTCCCGCGGGCCCGCAAAGCCGCCTGCTCTCACCTGCGGAGCCACCTGTCCTCACCGGGCCCCACTCGGCTGCGGGACCCATAGCGCCCGTGTGTGTCGCTATGGGCGGTAGTTCTGCCACTGCTCATCGGGCTTAGCTTAAACTGCAGGAAAATGGTGCCCGGCCGCACACAGGATCAGCAGACTGTAAAATGAATGTAGAGCTTACCTGATGGAGCCACTGATGATACCGGGTCCTCTTTTCTGCCACGACTCTTAAAACTGCTCAGTCTCAACTGTCACACTTGGTTAGAGGTGGAGGACCACTCACACCTGGATAACTTAAAGAGATTGTAAATGATCACCTTGTAAAACAACTCATTCAGTTTGAAATAGCAATAAAAGACAAAACATTTGTGTATAGATATTTAAAAAAAAGAGAACTGACTATGGTGTGTTCTTCTGTTTAGTGTGGTCAGTTTTTAATAGGAAAGCAGAAGGACTGGCAGGAGCACCAGGGATTTCACACAAAGGTTGCAATACAAAGAGAACATGATACTTTCTCATACAAGTACTTGGTACAGCAGGCACATATCAGGAATCTGAAATGTTGGGGTAACAAACGCTTTAAGCATTAGTAAGTCACAAATGTATAATAATGCACGGAAATCAGACCAAAAAACTATGAGATGAAACATTTAGTAAGTGTACTGTGTCAAAGCAGGTGAGCAATGCAAAACGTGGCATCAAGCAATAAATAACTAAAGGTTGCAGAATGAATTAAGCAAATTCTGGCTTATCACAGGAGAAAATAGATAGCTTGCGTCAATAACTCAATAAAGTCCTAACTTTATCTGAGATAACTATTATTACATATCAGACCCAAAATAACTCAATAATAATGTTCCCAAGTGCGCTCTGTAGAAACACCCCTGATGTGGGTATTCGTAAGTAGGGATGGGCAGAATGACCCCCTGTTCGGTTTGCACCAGAACTTTCGAACATCGGGAAAGTTCAGGACCGAATAACAAACCCCATTGAAGTCTATGGGACCCAAACGTGAAAAATCAAAAGTGCCCATTTTGAAGGGTTATATGCAAGTAATTGGGCATACAATGGTTATGGGGGTCCGGGTAATGCCCTGGGGGACATGTATCAATGAAAAAGAAAGTTTGTAAAAAAAATCATTTTTAAATGAGCAGTGCTTAAAGTGAAAGATTAATAATGAAAAATTCCTTTCAATATAGTGCCTGGGGGTTCCCCCTAGTCCACCTGTAAAGTGGCACATTTGTATAAAAACTGCTGCAGCAATAATTGCATTTATAAAGCCCAAAAAATGACATTTTCCCTGCAAGCTTTCTTTATTTTGTAAGCAGCGGCATGGGGAGCCAGTCTGTATGATGAGGCCACAATGTAGTGCACGGGAACAAGATTAGAGATTTTTTGGAATATAAATCTGGTGTCTCTACCACAGACTTTGCATTTCTACTTCTGTAACAGGTGAGGAAAATTTGTTCTTTTTGGTGTCAGTGGTGCATTCACATCGTAACCCTATAGAGGTACTCTTGATGAAAGCAAGAATTGGCCTTGCTGTCAAAAACTGTAATGATATGCACCTGTCAAACAGGTGCGGAAAAATTGGTCTTTGGGTGTTAATTGTGCCCATGAAACCTACACCAAAAACATTCTTTCAGATGGAATCAACACCCACAACACTAGGCAGCCTAGAAGTCCTGCAGAGATTCCACATCCCAAAAATCATGGGATGATCTTGGACGGAGGAATGTGCCTGTCCAGCAGCATGCCAGAGAATCGGCAGTGGAAAATCTGAAGATTGCCGTCCCCAAACCTGAAGTGCTGACAACAGGGCAGAGCTCTGCTAACCTCTGCCCAGCACTGATAGCATCTTCTGGGTTCCACGGATAGGACATGGTGAACCTTTATCCCCAGACACCAGTTGCAGAGACAGGGGATTTGATAGACTTTTCTGCTGAGGAAGAACAACCTGGTGAGCCTCCAGCAGGAGAAAAGCTGTTATTAGGGTCAAACTTTACTGTGCTCTGCCCAGCACTGATAGCATCTTCTGGGTTCCACGGAGAGGAGATGGTGAACCTTTATCCCCAGACACCAGTTGCAGAGACAGGGGATTTGATAGACTTTTCTGTTGAGGAAGAACAACCTGGTGAGCCTCCAGCAGAAGAAAAGCTGTTATTAGGGCCAAACTTCACTGTGCTCTGCCCAGTACCAACAGAAGTATCTCTGAAGTTACAAGGAACTTCCCCAGCTGAAGCGCTGGCAACCGGACAGAGGGTTCAAGATCTCTGCCCTACACCTGCGGCGATTCCGGAGGCTCAGGGTGAGAAGGAGGTGGTCACTTCCCAGCAGCAGATCAGGATACAGGGTAGAAGGGAGAGGAGGTGTTCGTCGTCCCTCCCCAACAGTTCGCCAGGGTGGAAGAAGTGGTCTTTCCTCCCCAGCAAAGATCCGTGCACCTGGGAGACATTACCACAGACATATCGTCCCAACATCCAGATGAGCGGCACAGTGGTGTAGTGGGTAGCACTCTCGCCTAGCAGTAAGAAGGGTCGCTGGTTTGAATCCCAACCACGACACTACCTGCCTGGAGTTTGCATGTTCTCCCTGTGCCTGCGTGGGTTTCCTCTGGGTACTCCGGTTTCCTCCCACACTCCAAAGACATGCTGGTAGGTTAACTGGATCCTGTCCAAATTGTCCCTAGTATGTATGAATGTGAGTTAGGGACCTTAGATTGTAAGCTCCTTGAGGGTAGGGACTGATGTGAATGTACAATGTATATGTAAAGCGCTGCGTAAATTGACGGCACTATATAAGTAACCTGAAATAAATACATAAATGATAAATAAATAGATGAGGGAATGGAAAAGGAAGCAGCCGGCTCACCTCCCCAATGGCAGCTTCACAGTTTGGGAGTGGAGGTTAGCTGGAGCGGAGGATGCGGAGTCCCCAGCAGAAGTGCTGGCAACATGGCAGAGTGCTACCAACCTCTGCCCAGCACCGGCAACAACTACAGAGTTCCAGGGAGGCGGGGCAGTCGGCCTCCCTCCCCAACAGTTAGCCGGAGCAGATGGTGTGGGGTTTCCAGCAGAAGGGCTGGCAACAGGGCCGAGAACTGCTGGACTCTGCCCTCAACTAACAGAGGATGGATTTCCTGTGAAGGTGGATGGGACTTCAGTCTCCACCTGTATACCCCAGGGATGCTGGGCAGTCGGCCCAGATCCCCAACAGCATGGCGGAGTGAGCCCAGACAACCTGTCTTCTCTCCAGTGGCAGAAATGACTCCAGGGAGAAGGGCCAGTCCAGGGCCAGCGGCAGATATGTTCTCTGAGAGAGGCAGAGGTTGGCTGGGTGAGTAATGCTTTGTTTGGAACAATTTGTTTGGGGTACAGGCATTAGAGGACTGGAACTACTGACTAACTTCGTCAACCCGTCTGGGGTCTCCTCCTGTGTTAGTCTCCTGCCGAAAGGGGAGAAATGTGACAGACCTAGCCGGGAGAGAGACTTTTGGAGGGGACTGAATGCTAGCCTCTTGCCGATCGATCGTGGGCCCCGGCATTTGGGGGAAAGGTGCTCTTTGTGAGCTGTATGCCTGGGGACCCTTGAGGTGGTATTACTGTGGATTCGGGTCCTGGTCCCCCAGGACACACAGACTCTGGAGACCCTGGATTTGCCATATTAGAAATACTGGCTGATTCATAATGCTGGGACAAATGCTGTTAGGAGATGCTGATGTCAATTCCAGCCACCTGTCTGTCTGTTGCCTGCTAGAATGTGTATTGTAAATAAGTCTAGTATGGGATCTAAGAGTCATTAGATCCCCATTGTTGTTTGTGTTAATTAACTCTGCTATTGTGTGAACAAGAGTTCGGTGTTGATTTGTGATAATGTTGATTGGGTTTTCTGAGCTACAAGACGGCCAGTCTGGCCTAAAGGTCATGTCTGAGTCATCTAGGCTGTCTAAAGGGATTAGTTAATTAGCCCATGTTAATTAGGTTTCTGGTCACAGGTGTATGTTCAGAGTAATATGAGCAGGAGGTATACACATCCTCTTTTACTGTATAAAAGAGCCTGTATTCCTTTCAATAAAAGAGATTCCTGGTTGAACTTACATACAGCCTGCCTGGTGTTTGTTCTGAGCTACACAACTGGATTAGAACGGCACATAGCTGTAGTTCCAATCCCAAAGCATTGGATGACTGAACCATCAGACGTGCGATCTGCAATCTGATTCTATAGCAGCAGAGGAGTGTCGGGAGAGTGGAACCGAGCGAGCAGGGGCTCGTTACAAAATGCCTTTGCAAAATCCAGATACACCACGTCTACGGGCCTTCCTTTATCTAGATGGCAGCTCACCTCCTCATTGAAGGTTAATAGAATGGTTTGTCAAGAAAGATTCTTCATGAATCCATGCTGATTACTGCTAATGATACCGTTCTCATTACTAAAATATTCTATATAGTCCCTTCTAAGAGCTTGCATACTATTGATGTTAGGCTAACCGATCTGTAATTCCCAGGGATGTATTTTGGCCCTTTTTTAAATATTGATGTTACATTGGCTTTTCTCCAATCAGCTGGTACCATTCCAGTCAGTAGACTGTCAGTGAAAATTAGGAATAATGGTCTGGCAATTACTTGATTGAGTTCCCTAAGTACCCTCGGGTGCAAGCCATCTGGTCCGGGTGATTTATTAATGTTAAGTTTCCCAAGTCTATTTCTTATTCTGTTAGCCATGAGGGTGCTTACTGTGATGTGTCATGAGGAAAAACACTGCAGTTTTGGTACTGAAGCCCCTGATTCCCTCGTGAACACTCAGGAGAAGAATAATATTCATAACCTTCGCCATCCCACCATCCTTTGTAACCAGATGTCCTTCCTCCTTCTTTATGGGGCCAATATGGTCTGGGATTTTTTTTTCTCTCCTCCGCTATGTGTCCTTCGTGTTCTTTCGTGTTCTATCTTAGCTGCCCTAATTGCACCCTTACATATCTTGTTGCATTCTTTGTAAAGTCTGAATGCTGATGATGATCCCTCAGCCTTGTAATTTTTGAAGGCCTTTAGTAGATCTTCCAACCCTGGGTACCTATTTAGGAAGCGCTGCATCACCAAATTTAGGACATGTGCCAGGCAAGCACATGTGTCAACTTTACCTGTCTAAGGGCGGACAGGAGGTTTGTGCCATTATCACACACCACCATTCCTGGCTCCAGCTGGCGTGAGGTGAACCACCTCTGGGCCTGTCCCTGCAGAGCTGCAAGAATCTCTGCTCCAGTGTGGTTCATGTCCCCTAGACACACCAGCTGAAGCACTGCATGGCACCTTTTAGCCTGACTCATTGAATAGCCCTTTGAACGCTTAGGGGGTACTTGAGGTTCATAGGACAATTCAGCAGAGGAGTGCATGAAGGAGGAGGATGAGGAGGAGGGGGTAGAGATGACGAATATGGCATCATCACCAGCTGTATGGAGACATGGAGCACAACAAGCTGCAG
The DNA here is from genome assembly GCF_042186555.1 of Aquarana catesbeiana. Lineage (NCBI taxonomy): Eukaryota > Metazoa > Chordata > Amphibia > Anura > Ranidae > Aquarana > Aquarana catesbeiana. Next base: position 193,732,592 of record NC_133325.1, read on the forward strand.
CACTGAGCCCTGTCCTTCATCCTTACGAGTTGCAAGCAGAGTTACCCAGTGTGCTGTGAACAAAATATATCGTCCCTGCCCATGCTTGCTGGACCACGTGTCAGCAGTAACGTAAACTTTGTGGCTGACTGCCTTGCCCAACAATGCCACAACATTGCCTTCCACGTGATGGTAGAGTGATGGTAGAGTGATGGAATGGCCTTAGTTGAAAAGAAATATCGACTGGGAACATGCCATTGCGGCAGAAGTTGTAGAGCCAGCAGCTTTGATAAGCTTGCATTTAGATACTGGGCATGTGGGTGGCAGGGACTGTATTTTTTTTTCTGCTGAAGCAGATGGGGCAGAGAAATTTGCTGGCTATAGTCTACACCTTGCGCTATACCATCAGCCCTGTCAGTGGAGCCTGCTGAGAGGTCATGAGGTATAGCAGGAACAGACTGAGGTGAGTGAAGAGGGACAGATTTGTGCCCCTTTTGTGTGCCTTTTAGGCGCTCTTGCCAATGGGCTAAGTGGTAGGAGGTTAAATGCCTTGTCAAGCATGTGGTACCCAAATGGTTGGTGTTTTTCCCACGCTTGATGCGCTTGAGACAAAGTTTGCAAATAGTAACAGTGCAATCGGCTGCACATGTACTAAAAAAGGCCCAGACAGCTAAGCTGTGGGAAGTAGGCCGGGAAATAACAGCTCCACAATGTGATGGAATAGGGTGGCTGCTCTCTACTCTTCCACGATGGCTGCCTCATTGGGGTTGTGCCTCACCCTCACATTCCTCCTCTGCTCTATCCGGCACCCAAGTCGAGTCAGTGACCTCATCACCATCATCTCCTCCATCCTCATTACCACTAGAGACAACTTGGCAATAAGTTGCGGCTGAGGGAACATGACTGCCAATTTGTGTACCAGTGTTCTCCCCTCTCTGTAGGCTCATGTTCTTGACTTCCTCAACCTTTGAGTCAGAACCAACATCTGAATCGAGTAATGGCTGTGCATCCTCAAGGAGCAAGTGGCTGACGCTGTATTGAAATAACTGACTCCTCCATGCCTGATGCTGGGGCTATGGCAGAAATAGCTTTGGACAAGAAGGAAGGTTTTGCCACTCTGGCAGCTGCAGGGGACTGCGCACTAGTCTCTGCTTGGGTGACGGAGGATGAAGAGGATGAAGATGGTTTAGTAAGCCAGTCCACCACCTCCTCTGCATGCTGTGGCTTGATAGCACAGGCAACATCACTAAACAGAGGAAATGATGCCCTGCCTGAGGACTGACCATGTCCACCTTTGCCTGTGGACACATACGCTGCTGTCCCCCTTACAGTGCTATGGGAACGTCTGCCTCTCCTTACTGTCCTCCCAGACATGGTGGGGGGTGCTTATTAACAAAATGTAACAAAGATGCGTAAATGTGTACATGGATCAGTGTTGCCAACACCCGAAATGAAATTTACTGGGAGAATGCCAAAATTTACAAACAGCACCAACTGACGAAAAATCGTGAAATTTACTGACAGATCCACATTCTTTACTGACACTGCAAAGCAAAAGTACCTAAAATGACTGTTTTTAGTGCTAAACAGTGCAAATCAATATTTGAACTATAAAAACATAGCTAGCGTGCTGCCCTGACCTGTGGAGAGGTGACAGGGGCACAGGAGGAGGAAAAAGCACACTGATGATGTGGAGAAGTAATATGATGGTGGACAGAGCACATCAGTCTCTGTCCCCTGCATGCCACGGCATCACTCTCCCAGCTCCCAGTAATGTCCTCCTTTCACTCTGTCCCCTTTTTGCTATATCCCCCCACAGTTTTTTAATGGCAGTGATGCCCGTAACTGACTTTAACGGGCAGCCCAAAAAAGGGGTTAAATTTATGGGCTTCCCATAAATCAACGGGTGGTTGGCAACACTGATGAGGATGCACTTTAATCAATGGAAAGTGGTGTTTGGTGCACTTTAATTTGAGTATTCATGACACAGACACACTCCAGGGATACACTATAATATTGCAGTAACGCACAGAACTATACGGTGTTAAACCTGCAGTAACGCACAGAACTATATGGCAGTAAACTTGCAGTAACGCAATGAAATATATGCCGTTAAACTTGCAGTAATGCACAGAACTATATGGCTTAAACTAGCAGTAAACGCAATGAAATATATGGCGTTAAACTTGCAGTAATGTAATAAAATATATGGTGTTAAACTTGCAGTAACGCAATGAAATATACAGCCTTAAACTTGCAGTAATGCACAGAACTATATTGCATTAAACTTGCAGTAATGCACAGAGCTATATGGCATTAAACTTGCAGTAACGCACAGAACTATATGGCATTATTTTTTTTTTTTTCTTCTTTCTTCTTTTCCTTTTAATGGATATGAAGAATTACTTTTTAATTATCAGGAATATGCATAGTCCTAGACTGTGCATCATTTTTTTTAATACTATTATTATCAGCATTTCAAAAAAAAAAATACAAACATTATCTTGAAACATATACAATGCAAAAAAAAAAAAAGGAAAAAGAAAAAAGGAGGAAGAAGAGAAAGGAAAAAAAAAAAAAAAAACGAAGGTGGAGATTGGGGGGCCTACGACCAATGTAAATATAGAACTGTCGGGAAGGTACAGAAACTATAAGGTTAATCAATATTAATCAATAAGTTATACTCTGATTTACCTTTAGGGTTTAATATCATTTCATAATATAATTTAGTTTCCTTAAATTCAAACCATTTTGCTCATGTCTTAATATATTTCCTGATCAGCCCTTTATTTCTACCGGTTATTTCTTCTATTAGATGGAGCTTGTCAACCCTTCGTAGCCACTTTGAGATAGTAGGTATTAAACTTTTTCCCCAGTATAGTGGAATCAAAGATTTGCCTTTTCGCAAACTCAAAACGTGCCATTTTGTTTTTTGCTGAAAGTAATGGCTTTCTTCTGGCCACTCCGCCATAAAGCCCAACTCTATGGAACGTATGGCTTATTGTCATCCTATGTACAGATACTCCAGTCTCTGCTGTGGAACTCTGCAGCTCCTCCAGGGTTACCATAGGTCTCTGTGCTGCCTCTCTGATTAATGCCCTCCTTGCCCGGTCCGTGAGTTGTGGTGTGCGGCCGTCTATTGGCAGGTTTGCTGTTGTGCCATGTTCTTTCCATTTGGTTATGATAGATCTGATGGTGCTCCAAGGGATCATCAAAGATTTGGATATTTTTATGGCAGTGTTTGGTTAGTGGTGTCTACTGCTTAGTTGTTACAGCCTCTGGGGTCTTTCAAAAAGACGTGTATATGTAATGACAGATCATGTGACACTTAGATTGCACACAAGTGGACATCATTTCACTAATTATGTGACTTCTGAAGGTAATTGGTTGCACCAGAGCTTTTTATGGGCTTTATAACAAAGGGGGTGAATACATGCCAATTATCAGTTTTTTATTTCTGAAAATAGTTTTATGTATATATTTTTTAAATTTTATTTCACCAAGTTAGACTATTGTGTTCTGATCCATCACATATAATTCAGATTAAAAAAAAATGAACTAAAGGATGTAACAAAATAGGTAAAAAGCCAAGGGGGGTGAATACTTTTGCAAGGCACTGTATATTTTGAAATTCTCGCATTAACACAATAAATTTGGCAATGTAATCTTTGGTTGCTGAACATAAAATAAAGCATCATCTGCATTCGCAGATAACTTATGTTCCTTTCCCTTCACTTTTACGCCGTGTGTATTAGGATTCATTCTCACAAATGATAGAAAGGGTTCTAAATAAATGGATAATAGAATGGGCGATAAGGGACAACCCTGACGTGTACCATTTTTACGAGTAAATGCATCACTTAGTATGCCATTAACCCTTATTCGTGCAGTTGGTTGTACATATAAAGATTAAATCCAATTAAACATTCTTGGGCCTATTCCCAAAGATTTCAATATCAGCATCAAAAATTCCCAGTCCACCCTGTCAAACGCCTATTTGGCATCAGTTGAAAGTAACAGGGTGGGCTGGGAACTAATCCCGACATAGGAAATTGTAGATAAAGATCATAAGGAATTGTCCCTGGCTTCACAACCTGGGACAAAACCTGTATGGTCTAACCCTATCCACTGCAGGATCAGAGGTAGCAATCTAGTGGCCAACACCATCGCTTATAATTTTGTGTCTACATTAAGTAATGATATTGGACAATAGTTTACACAACTCAATGAATCTTTACCCGGTTTGGGGATTACAGTTATTACAGTTATATGCCGAAAGTGACTCCGGTCGAAAGCCCTCAGATCCCGCTATGGAATTAGCATAAGTCAAATGTGGAACAGGAATCTCCTTAAATTTCTTATAATAAGAAATTGTGTACCCATCTGGGCCTAGTGCTTTACCTGTCGGTGTTGACTTTAAAGCTGCATAGAATTCCTCAACCTTTAATTCAGATTCTAACTTTTGAAGGCGTTCTTTAGAGAGTTTAGTTAACTTTGCTTGAAGTAGTTTAAAATTTTTCTATGTCTTTCCTCTGTTAATTCTTGACCTAATTTACCTCTCACATTGTACAAGTCTACGTAAAAATCACGAAAAAAGTCTGTGCAATATCAGTAGCAGTGTGAGCAATTTTCCCGCAGTGAGATTTAATTTTAGAAATAAAAATAGCTGTCTTTCTTCCTGCAGTGATCGTACCAGCATTTTACTTGGTTTGTCTCCCCATTCGTACCATCTCTGTGAAACTAACTGGGAATGCTTTTTAAAATCCGTTTCAAGTAGTAATTTTAACTCTTCACGTTTCCGTGTTTCCTCTCTAAATCAGCATCCTGTCATAAACGTTCTGTCATATTTTTTGTTGTTTTTTTCTTTCTTGCACCTAATTCTATCAACTTCCCCCTCATATATGCCTTATGAACCTTCCACAAGGAAGACACAGGCATTTCTGGTGACTTGTTTTCTGCAAAATAGCAGGTCAAAGCGTTTGAGAGGTCCATATAATCCGTAGTTTCAGAGAAAAGAAAATCATTCAATTTTCAGCTAGATTTTTGTTTGGGCTGACCAGGAAATTTAAAATTAATTGACACAGGAGTGTGATCCGAAATAGTACTAGTCCCAATATTAGCTGTTTTTACCCAAGAGAGATGATAATGATCTATAAAAATATCTATTCTAGAATAAGAATTATGAGTTTTAGAGTAATAGGAATAGTCACGTTTCATGGGATTTAAAATTCTCCAAACATCAACTAATTGGCATTTATTTAAATTTTTCTTCGCCTGAGAGAGACATTTACGTGAAATATTGGAACCACTTCTAGATGTATCCATTTAAGGATCTAAGGGCATATTAACATCGTCTCCTAATATAATTGCTCCCTTGGCAAAGTCTTTCAATCTAGACAATATACGGATGAAAAATGTTGATTGTTTAATATTCGGGCAGTATATATTAGCTAAAGTCAATTGTACACAACCCATCGTGCCCCTAAGAAATTAAAATCTACCATGGTCATCTATCATCGTTTGTTCCACAAAAAAAAGGTATTCATATGAAACCCAATGGCCCCTCCTTTCGCCTTGTTGGTGTCTGATAAACTATAGTACCAAATAGGGTACTGTAAAGATTTTATACGAACAGATGTACAATGCGTTAAATGAGTTTCTTGCAGGAATATAATTGAACTGGAAATGCGCTGTATTTCTCTCAGAATCTGTTGTCTTTTAATGGCAGTATTCAGACCTCTTACATTATAAGAGGTCAGAGTTAAAGTAGTCATTGTATGACAAAAATACATCCTTTCATTAATAATCTAAGTCATAGTAAGAAAGGAGTGAGGAAATGGTTACATAGGAAAAGGAAAAGAAAAAAGAGGAAAAAAAAATAAGCGAAAAAAGGGAGAAAAAAGAAGAAAAACGCTAAAAAACAAAAAAGACAAAAATCACATTGTAGCCTTGCTACTCCATGCTAAAAATTGCAGTAGACCCTATAAGAGATGGGGAATCAGATCACCCGTTCACACCTGGGCCATTTATCCCTGATGTACGGCATGACACGAAGTCCCCAAATGCCTATTAGGGGTAGAGGGTGGTCACCAAAAACAAAAAGAGATGCCCAAGGTGCACATAAAGAGGGGGCTCTGGTTCCCCATCCAAGGACTGGTCCCTGAAGTAAGCAAACAAAAAGGAAGTTCCTTCTATCTGCTTCAAATCCTGTTCTTCTTTATCTCAATTTCTTTTCCGTGAAGAAAATTGTTTCCGCCATGGTGGATCAGTAAAGCCAGGGCCAATAGCTATATCCTCATGCCAATTCGGAAACTCTGGAGATTCAATATTAAGATCCAAACAAAAACGTTGTAAGTCCTCTTTAAACCTAAGTGTTGCCGAGTGCCCATCTTTAGTTGCCACTAAGCAGGCTGGAAAGCCCCAATGGTATGTAATGTCTGCGGAGCGCAGCTTTTCCAAGAGTGGTCTCATTGCCCATCAGTGATCCAATGTTTCTTTTGATGAATCTGAAAAAATAAGTATTGGGGGAGCTTTCAAAATTCGCATTAGTTGTTTGGCGCAGTTTAGCCATAATTATATTTTTCAAAGTAATGTAATCTACAGATTACATCACGTGGTAGCTCCATGGCAACATTCCTTGGTCAGTATATATTATGCGTTCCATCAAAGCGGATAATATTGGTCTCAGGCTGACCCAGTATAGGGTTTAATATTTTCTAAACTGCGTTCAGTCCTCATCTTTAACCCTCTTGGGTGTTCCCCAAAGACGGAGGATATTCCTCCTATTTCTGTATTCCAAATCTTACATCATATATGTTGCTGCTCTTTGGGCAATAGTTAACTTTGTAACCTTTTCTTGAAGGTCTTTAATCACTTTGTCCTGTTCATCCTGCCGCTGTGCATTATCTTCCACACGTGAGAGTAGATGATTGAGGTCAGTACGCACTGCAGTCATCTCTTTCGTAATAGATTTTTCCAAATTTTTAAACATCCCTGCCAGCTCTTGTTTTAGACTCCGCATAGCTAATAATATTTAAGGGTTCTGGTCTTCAGGGCCATCTGAACCCGAAAGAGATGCAATCGAGCTATGCTAAGGGGAAGCAGCATGTGTGGGTGGTGATCTACTAATCCCTTGCAATGAATAGGCCCCTTGGGAGCCCGATCTGCTCCTTCTTTCTGACCTGTCTGTAATTTTATCAGGTGCTCTATCTCCTGAGTGCTCTGCTGGTTTTTGTTGTTTCTGTTTTGAGGATAGCCGGCCTTTGGAGTGTCCCTTTAAGTGTTTACTTAGAACTGATGCCTGTGCGTTGAACCGTGAAGTTGCTGAGCGAGTTGCCATCTTTCCCATCGTAGTAACCCTAGTAGTAACAATCAATAGCGAGGTGTGCAATATGAAGGGTTACTCTAAATGCAACACATAGGTTGTCGCCAAGTATAACCCTTAAAGTGGCACTGTTCTGTATCGCTTTTGTTGTCACTCAAAATAGGACCCAATACAGCACAAATAACACCTCTTAAACACCTCTAAAAAGGAAGAAATAAGATTTAGCACAGAGTTCAGCACTGGGTGCAACACGGCACAGAATTTGACACAGGATCCAGCGCTGAATGTAGCACTGGGTGTATCACAAGGCAAAGTCCAGCACAGGGTTTAACCCTGGCTATAACACAGCACTGAGTTTTAATACTGGGTATAGCACAGGATAAAATTCAAAAACATATAGTTCAAAGCGTAATGTAGCTTGAGTGTAGCTTTGAAGTAAGCCGATACTGCACAGTTGTTGAATATATCGCACAGTTGTTGAATATATTGTTTAAATATATTGCCACTGGCTATAAAAAAAAGAAAAGAAAAGAAAAAAAAGGGGGGTAGAAAAACAGCGGCCAAAAAAAAAGGGAAAAAGAGGGTCACAGTCTAAATGAATTTGTAAGGCTGTTGTATAGTAGTATTATTTTACAACATATCACCACAGTTATAGTTCGTGCTGTCACTCCCCCAGCGTCGCCGAGTTTTCCACAGTCAGTTCAACCTGTTCCATACAGTGTATACCAGGTCTCTAACTGGATCCAGCAGGTGCTTGCTTTGTAGAGCTCTATATGGCGTTAAACTTGCAGTAACGCAAAGAAATATACAACATTAAACTTGCATGAACACACAGAACTATATGGTGTTAAATTTGCAGTAATGCACAGAACTATATGGCGTTAAACTTGCAGTAACGCAATGAAATATATGGCATTAAATTTGCAGAACCACAATGAAATATACGGCGTTAAATTTGCAGTAATGCAAAGAACTTTCCTGGACCTCCCTATGTCAGTCTACTATGGGTCAGGTCCACCCTCTCTGACCCCTCCAGGACCACCTCTTTTTTAGCCCATAAAGGGCGGCTGTCTGCCCACACCAGTGTTCTTTTTCCATCCTTGCTCCGGACGCCTTTTATTTATTTATGACTCTCTGACCCCTCCAGGACTGTGTATTACTGGCAAAGGTCACTGGCAGTATAAATGACTGTATATACTGTACCTTCGTTAGGCAGGTGCCGGCACTCTCTCCTTCCGTGTTTTTGTTGTTCAGACAGTGGTTTGGCTCGCTGGGACTGGTAGTTCACCACCCCCACGTGGATGTCTTTCAGGAAACTCAGAGTTGAGCAGGTGAGGTCAGAGGCAGCTTCCTCTTTAGTTTGCCTAGCAAACACCAGAATGCTCATTGCTGATTTGCCCCAGCTTCTTTGGATAGGTCTTCATCGCCAGCCCAGACATAAGAAAGATCCTGTTGGGCCTACTCAGCTGAGGTCCTCAGAGGAAAGCGGGTATGTGCATCTTGCTTCAAGGGGAGGCTCGGGATAATGCTGCGAAAGCACGCCAGGTTAAATCCTACATTAAGCACACAGTCAAGGAAGGGTTAAAGAGTGTTTCTAGGAATCCTGCTCCTTCTGCTGTATCTTCAGCATCTACAGATTCGGATCGTGTGTTTTCAGTGCATTTTAACTCCGAAGTCAATAGCATTTCGGATCCATCTGAGGCAGAATAGGTTTCGGAATCGCATACGTTTGGTCTTAGCTCTGGTTCCCCCCTTGGTGGAGACTGTTTAGGATGTGATGGAGTGGCAGGAAGAATCGTCGCCTCCAAAGAAACAGCAGAGATACTATCCGTATTTAAGGAAATCATTACCTTCCTTCCCATTCATTTCTGAAACTAGTAAGGTTGAAGGAGGTTGAAGTTAATGACTTGGAAGTGAGAGGAGCCTTAACTGGCTTGGACCTCTTGGGTCGTGTAGTGGAGACATTATTACAGGCTTGTAAGAGGTCAACGAGTGTAACCTATCACCAGATCTGGAATACTACAGAAAGGGGTTGGGTCCATGGATCTTCAGTATCAAACATTTTGGAGCTTCTGCAGAGTGGTCTCGAAAAGGGGTTAGCTTATAATTCCCTGAAGGGTCAAATTCCCGCCTTGTCGGCTATGTCATGTACAAGATGTGCTCTACATCCATTGGTGATCTGATTTTTAGGGGCAGCCATAGAAATTAGACCTCCATGGAAATTGTTTTTTTTTCCAAAATGGGACTTAACGCTAGTCTTGAGAACCTTGCTGGTTCCTCCATTTGATCAAGCTTTCTCTTGTTCATTGTTTCTTTGAACAGTTTTTTGTTTTTTGCTAGCCATTGCCTCGGCCAGAAGAGTCTGCGAATTGTGCACCTTCTCATCTAAAGAACCAAATTGTTTGGTGCTCCCAGACAAGATAGTCCTTAGGCTGGTACCGAGCGTTCTACCTAAGGTGGTCACATAATTTCGTATGAACTGGGAAATCTTTCTCCTAGCCTTTCCGGCGGATACAGCTGATGATGAGTGGAGTAGGCTAGACCTGGTCTCTGTGGTATCAATGGACTTAAAGCTTTTGAAAACAAGATCAGCTGTAGGTTTTCCCAATGGGGCCTATAAAGGGTATGCCAGCAACATCTACAGTTGTCTTCCTGGATTGTCAAAACCAGGCATATTTGCATACAGAACGCTGGGCCTTCCTCCTCCTTCAGAGACCAAAGCACATTCGATGAGGGGCATGGCAGCATCCTGGGCAGCATACGCGAAGGTCGCCCCTGAGGTAGTTTGCAGAGCTGTTGCCCAATAAAAAATTTGAGTAGCATTGCATTGAGGGTTTGGCTTATTTTTTTGTTTTGTCTTCCCTCCCTTCTTAATATTGCTTGGTACATCCCATAGTAGGCTGACATGGGGAGGTCCAGGAATAAGGAAAATTGTTATCCATACTTACCGTAATTTTCCTTTCCTGGATCCTCCCCATATCAGCCGCAGGATTCCCACCCAGTTTATCCGTCGCGAGGTGGGTATTTTTTGAACACTGGTGTGGGCAGACAGCCGCCCTTTATGGGCTAAGAAAGAGGTTGTCCTGGAGGGGTCAGAGAGGGCGGAGATGGCGTTAAACTTGCAGTAGCACAATGAAATATATGGCGTTAAACTTGCAGTAATGCAATGAAATATACAGAGTTAAACTTGCAGTAATGCACAGAACTATATTGCGTTAAACTTGCAGTAATGCACATAACTATATGGTGTTAAACTTGCAGTAACGCAATGAAATATATGGCATTAAACTTTCAGTAACGCAATGAAATATATGGCGTTAAACTTGCAGTAATGCAATAAAGTATACAGCTTTAAACTTGCAGTAACACACAGAACTATATGGCGTTAAACTTGCAGTAACACAATTAAATATATGGCGTTAAACTTGCAGTAACGCACAGAACTATATGACATTAAACTTGCAGTAACACACAGAACTATATGGCGTAAACTTGCAGTAACGCACAGAAAAAAAACTGTGTTAAACGGTCACTACACTCACACTCACTGAGCTATCCCTACATTGACACTAATGTAAAGATGAATGGTGGTCGCACTACACTCACAATGGCTAAACTATCCCTACATTGACACTAATGTAAAGATGAATGGTCACACTACACTCACTGAACTATCCCTACATTGACACTAATGTAGAGATGAATGGTGGTCGCACTACACTCACAGTGAACTATCCCTAGATGCACACTAAACTGATATTCTACTGACAGTAGAATCAGAATAGCACACTATAGCACACTAACTGTCTAATAGCACTGAACAGAGCCCTGTTCTATCTCTTTCCACACCGCCATCACACTACACATGGCTGGTATCGAAAGAATACTTTTATAGAGTTTGGGTCGGGATTAGGAGCAATGAGCCATGATTGGATACAGTCATCATGACAGCATCCAATCATGGCTCTGACAGTGCTCTGTGCCCCGATTGAGCGAAGCTTTCATTGCTTCAGCCAATCAGGGCTTTCAATGCACTGAGCGGCGGCGCAGGGCATTGTGGTCGTTCAGTGGGCAAACTGTCGAACGACCTTTTAATTCGGTTGTTCGGAGAACTTCCGAACAGCCAATGTTTGGCCCGAACTCATGCTCGGTCCGAACCGTTCACCCATCCTTATTCGTAAGCGTTCCTAAGTGGAGTACCCCTTAATGGTGGTGGCAATGTACCTGGCTGTCACAATTTAGCCTACAGTTTTTCTGCCTGTGTAATTCTTTCCTCCTTGCTGCAGTGCTTCTCCTAGTCCTCTGATTCCTTTCACATGTGTTTGGCTTCTGCACTTTCCTATGGGCATTACCTGCTATTCTGTGGGTTTTAATTTCCTTTCCCTTTCATCACTTCCTGGCCCACCTCCTAGTTTGCTTCATATTGCCTGAGCAACTTCACAGTTCTCTGAGCTCCTATTCCCTCACTATTACATGTATTCTCTGTCTGACTTTCTGTGTACTCACCCCAGCTTCATCTACTGTCTGTGCTTGCCTGTCACCCGCCCTGACATCAGCTTGCAGTCTAAGCAGGCTGGGGCTTAGACTCTGTACCATGGGGAACCCCGAATAGCGATCTACAAGGGTTCACAATCACAGACACCTGACACTGGCGTTGTAATGCTAGCATTGGCTGGCTTGCAATAGGGACCTTCTTTAAGCGGTGCATTGTCCCTTTAAGTGTGTCACTAAATAACCGAGACTAAGCGGCAAGTAGGAGCAGTCTCTGTTTGGGCTAACAGTGTGCGGCAGACGTGAAGGATATGTAGTTTAGCTCACCACTTTCTGGCAGGCAATTAGATCCCAATGACTTAGTGATTGCCAGCTCCCAGTAATCAGGTCCTGGATTGTCACACAGGCTGCAGTCTCTCTGCTGGTACCCTGAAGCTGCAGCGATTTTCTCTCAAAAGTCAGTTTCTGAAGGCAGCTTCAGCAGGCAGTTTACACAGATCCACAGTACACAGACCCTAGGAGGGGCATGAGCAGGGAAATAGTCTGCACACAGAGAGCTGCAGAGTCTCCTCACTCAAACACAGCAATCTACGTTACACAGTTTGCAGCAGCGGGGCAGAAGCTCACAGATTGCCAGCTGCACCTTTCATTCTGACAGCACCCTGGCAGTTGAGGGGTGGTGATCATCAGCACGGTTACACTAAGAAAATAAATGGCCTTTATGATTAAGCCCCACATGGGTGAAATGCATTAAGGGGGCTCTTCTATGGGTGGAGAACCTAGCTGAAGACAATTCTCATCATCTTTTATTATCTTAGCTTTACAGTCTGCTGATTCTGTGTGCAGCCGGGTGCCATTCCTGTAACCTAAGTTATTGTCACGATTAGGGGTCAGGCTCGAAGACCAGTTGCTATAGTGATTGCCTACCACCGAACAGCAGGATAAATGTAATGAGGGAGGGTGAAGATGTGGGGGTAGTTGCCAAAGCTAACCCACACACGTAGACACCCACGGGGAATTTAATGGACTTTCTCGGTACTGATATAACCACAAAATTTGATTAAAAAATACAAAAGTTCATTCTGTAACAATGTACAAACAGTGTCTTAAAAACACAAAGGACAACAAAAAAAAAGAGGTTATACAAAAAACAAATGATAAAATATATAACATAATATACACCACACAGAACTAACTCATAGCAGGTTTCCCCGGTACAGTTTCTGTTAGAGTGGGCTATAAGTATTCCTCTACCGGTTTCGCGGTATGACCGCTTCTTCAGGAGGATGAGGGGTCTATAGGAAAACAATATATTAAAATATATACAAAAAAAACAAATAATTGCGAAGCATGGGCAAAATAACAAAAGCACGGAAAAATCTGCTCACCCAAATGGACCAGGCACGGTTAACAGCAGAATCCCACAAATCCCCCCCCCCCCCGGCGGACAAGGGGGAGTGCAAAAAACCATCTCTAGTTTAAAATAAATCAAATATGAGGTATGAATTGTAAATATTATTAGTTATCAGAAAAAATAATAGAGGTGCTAATGGGTGAAAAATTATAGTGATGAGAAACCGATATAGGGTGCATGTGTGGTTTGATTAAGGAAAGGTTAGGCAAGAAGAGAGGTAAGGAGGGAAGAAGGAATGGAGGGAGAGAGAGAGGCGAAAAGGGGAAAAGGGGGGGAGGAGGGGGGGGAGAAAAAGAGGAGGGGAAAAGGGGGGGGGAGGGAGGAAAAAAGGGGGGGGGGGATTGGGAAAGAAAGAGGAACAGAAGAGAGAAACCATCCCAGAAAATTGGAAAGCCACTGGGTACTGTAGGTCTAGATAGCTGGTGAGTCTGACAAGTCTCTGGGTGGGAGCACTGGCTGCAGGAAAAAGCACATAAGGGGGACTCTGTAAACAAACAGTCACAGAGTATGAGGAAGAAACAAAAAGGAGCGGGTGGCATAGGTAATAGGAGGTCCGGATCAAACTGGAGAAGGATGCCTGAATGATGACTTACCATATCTGTGCTTCTGCCCGTGCATCCACCCAGCATGGAGAGGTATTGCTACTCGTCTAGCAGTCCATGAGGACTGCTATAAGAGCTCCCCATCCCGCGAGCGTCAACGTATGCCGCCAAAGGCGGCGTCTGACATCACGGGGTCAGTTTACCCACACTGCGCAGGTGCACGGTTCTGTGCTACTGTGCGTGTGCGCCCCGATGAAGCCCATGGGCCAAAGGGTCCAGGCCAATCAAGAGCCGCCCCTGGCCAGGGTAAACACAAGTCCGCTGGGGAGAACAACAAGGTGGAGAGTCATGCCGCCAAACCACCACAAGGGGGAGCAGACCAACCCTGCCGATAATAACACAGAAATACAAGGTCTGATGTTTACAATTGGATATACATCAAAATGAACAAGATTACAAAGCCTATATTAAATAAGATTAACATGCTGGAATAATTAAACCAGAATATCACCAAAAATATTTCAAAATCAAGGGGTAAGGATCATCCACGTGAATCTGAGCAATGAACGTTTTGAAAGGGAGGCCAATGGTTAGTCATAACATTATGACCAAATAAGATCTGTTTCCATTCAGGGGGACAAATAGACAATAGGGTAGGGCAAGCAGAAGAGGGAGGAGGAAAAAAAAGGGGGGGGGATTGGGGAAGAGGGGAAAGGAATAATGGAAAGGAGGAAGGGGAGAGACAAAGATACAAAGGAGCGCGTAAGATGCACAAATGGTGCAATAGGCGCGTCAAGATACACAGGGGAAATGCCAAAGAGAGGAGGAAGGAGAGGAAGGGACCACACAAGGACTCACAACAATTTATAGAAAGGGTTTATAAGAGATCATCTGATTCAGGCCTGGGGGATAGGTGGCATTGAGCAGTTCGATCCATAGTGTCTCCCTCTGTAGGATCGTTCGGTCCCAATCGCCACCTCTAGGGCTTGGTTGCACCATTTCAAGAACCAGAAATTGAACCATAGCGGTGATACAGACCTATGTGTCTTCCTATGGTGGTAAGTTTGCCATTATCAGAGTAATAAAGATGATCTCCTATCCTTTGTCTAAGTTGTCAGATAGTTTTGCCGACATAGAATGCTTTGCACCTGCATACCATCAGGTAAATAACTCCCCTCGTTCCACAATCCGCAAAGACACGTGGAGATAGAACTTCACCATTAGGTCTAAAACCCATGGGCGTCGGGGACAATTGCCACATCTATAGGTACCAGGGGGTCCCAGTCTAGGGTTTTTTTTTCCCCTTTAGTGGCTGGAAGTCAAACAGTCGTGTAAAGAACAGGCCTTACGGAATACAAGTTCTGGGGCAGGTCGTACATGCCTATGCAGGATGGAATGTTCAGAGTAAATGCCAGTGATTGGATAGAATAGTTCTCAATGTTTTATGATGAGCTGAATATGTGGTAATAAATTTGACAGATTCATTAGTAGGGGGGTGGATTGGGATGTTTGTATACTAAGGAATTTCTCGGACGCAAAAGGGCTTTATTAAAGGCCCTTCTAAGGTTAGCACGAGAATACCCTCTTAGTAGTAATCTTTCACACAGGATGTTGGCTTGAATCCTGAAGTCACTCTCAAGCGTACAATTCCTTCTAAGGCGCAAATATTGCGCAAAGGGTATGCTGCGTACCAATGGTTTAGGGTGGGCACTGGTTGCGTATAGTAGTGTATTCCCGGCGGTGGGTTTCCGGAATAAATCAGTGCCTAGTGTGCCATCAGGTTGTTTGATAATGGACAGATCCAAAAATTGGATCTGGTCATTATCACAGTGAAAGGTAAATTTGAGATTGAAGTCATTGTCATTGATATTCTGAATAAATTCCAAAAGTCTCTCCCTGGTTCCACTCCATACCAGGAACAGGTCATCTATGAACCTGTACCATAGGAGTGTATTATCCAAAAAATCTGAGAATTTATTATTGGAATAAATGTATCTCTCCCATCCACCTAAATAAAGGTTAGCATAGGACGGAGCGCATGACGTCCCCATGGCAACTCCTTGGGTCTGCAAAAACAGTTGGTCGTTAAAAGTAAAATAGTTTTTAGTCAGAATGAAGTGCAGCAGTTTAAGAATGAAGTCATTGAGCGGCCAGGTGGTGTATCTTGTTCTCCAAGAAAGGATCCAGCCATCTGTATGCCCTGCTCGTGGGGGATGCTCGAGTACAACGCCTCGACATCAACAGCCACGAGCAGGGCGTCCGGAGGTATCTGGATCCCCTCCAGGTGTTGTAGGAGATCCGTGGTATCTCTGATGTATGACGGAAGACGTCACACATGGGGCATCAGGAAGGCATCAACAAACTTGCTTGCATTATCCGTTAAGGAGCCAATCCCGGAAACGATGGGTCTCCCAGGAGGGGTATTTATATTCTTGTGAGTCTTAGGAAGGGCATAAAAGGTGGGGATCCGAGGAAACTTGGGAACAAGGAACTCCAATGTGTCCTTGTCAATGAGGCCTAGCCTGAAGGCCTCACTGCAAAGGACTTGGAGTTCCAGGGAAAAGGTTGACACCAAGGGTGGGGAAATGGATTGATACCAGTGGTGGTTGTTAAAAATGGTCAGGCACATACGTTGGTATTGATTATGCGTCATCGGAACGATGTTGCCACCTTTATCTGATTGTTTCATGATGATATCAGGGCGTTTTTGGAGAGATTTGAGTGCTTTTATTTGGCTCTTGGTAAGGTTGGAGGGGACAACATGCCACTGTTGCTGCTTAGGATCCCTGATGGTAGCCTGCAGAAATGCCCAAATGGTCGGGCATGTCGTTAAATCTGGGAATCTGCGTGAGCGCAGTTTACAAGGATTAGGTAAAGGTCCATGAGTGGAGGTAATAGCCCTCTGAGTAACCGCAGGGGAAGAAGTAAAGGGCTGGGAAGATCCCGGATCTTCTATGGCACCCTCATCGTAAAGGAGCATGAGGTCACGGAGCGCCCGAAACATCTCCATAGTGAAGTGTCGGGTACTCTCCGTGAGCTCATACTCCAGATTCAGTTTATTACGATCTTTATCAAAAATGAATTTATAAGTGAGGTTACGTGCGAATAAATATAGATCCTTGATAGTCTCGGTTACCTTCAAGGCCTCTAGAAGGCAAAAACCTAACCCCAGTTGAAGAACAGAGGATTCGTCCTCCGTCAGTTAGTAAGTAGTAAGGTTGATGATATTCAAATTGGAGTTGTGCTGGCGGTGTTGGGTGGGGGTTGTGTGGGTTTTAGCATGTATGAGTCTAGGTTCCCTTGTGGTCTCTTGAGGTCTAAAAAAATCAGATCCTGATTGACGTTGGTGTATTTATTGGCTATCAGTGCAGAGTTGAGAACTTTGGGCATAGTGCCGTGTAGAGTGGATTGACCAGACGGTCCTTCCATCGGATTAGTAGTGTAACGTGATCTTTTTCGTGAAGACTGTGTTGCAGGTGTGGTAATGGAACGCAGACTGCTCTGTTGGGAATAAACTGATGATAAAGATGAGTCAGATTCTACTGCAGTAGTGGGGTCTCTCGTGTTAGAGACACAAGGGGGGCCCTCCTACCCAACTTTCTTCCTGACCAACAGTATGCATATCCCTCCACAAATGCAGACCTATCCTTGCTTAATTTATTTTGCTTTTTAAGAATAATATCCTTATTGAGTGATTCCAATCACTCCTTGAGTTCTTTCCACTTGGCGACCAAAGTAGGGTTGTCTGCCAGGTGGGAGTACTCGGAGTTTAAATGTTCGATCTCTTGATCGAGGATGGTCATATCTTGGGTGTATTGAGTAATAAGTATGTAACGAGCCCCTGCTCGCTCGGTTCCACTCTCCCGACACTCCTCTGCAGCTATAGAATCAGATTGCAGATCGCAACATCTGATGGTTCGGTCATCCGATGCTCCGGGACTAGAACTACAGCTATGTGCTGTTCTAATCCAGTTGTGTAGCTCAGAACAAACACCAGGCAGGCTGTATGTAAGTTCAACCAGGAATCTCTTTTATTGAAAAATACAGGCTCTTTTATACACTAAAAGTGGAGGTGCATACCTCCGGCTCATATTACTCTGAACATACACCTGTGACCAGAAACCTAATTAACATGGGCTAATTAACTAATCCCTTTAGACAGCCTAGATAACTCAGACATGACCTTTAGGCCAGACTGGCCGTCTTGTAGCTCAGAAAACCCAATCAACATTATCACAATAGCAGAGTTAATTAACACAAACAACAATGGGGATCTAATGACTCTTAGATCCCATACTAGAGACTTATTTACAATACACATTCTAGCAGGCAACAGACAGACAGGTGGCTGGAATTGACACCAGCACCTCCCAACAGTATTTGTCCCAGCATTATGAATCAGCCACTATTTCTAAAATGGCAAATCCAGGGTCCCCAGAGTCTGTGTGTCCTGGGGGACCAGGACCCGAATCCACAGTAATACCACCTCAAGGGTCCCCAGGCACACAGCTCACAAAGAGCACCGTTCCCCCAAATGCCAGGGCCCACGATCGATCGGCAAGAGGCTAGCATTCAGTCCCCTCCAAAAGTCTCTCTCCCGGCTAGGTCTGTCACAACGTAATTTCATCAGGTCAAGGCTAGAATTGGTCAAAATATTTTCCCACGATTTTTTAAAATCAGTTGTTGGGTCTTTGATGGTGGGGAAAATATGGCCTCTCAAGCCGATTGGGCAGAGCTTCTCTGTGACATACATTTTAAAGTACGTAGTGTGCCAATCTAGATGTGATTTACGTTTAAGCAAGCTAAACATCTTTGCAAAAAACGTCTTAATATCATCTTCAATTTTATGGTCATTTAAACAAGCAGTCTGTAAAGTTGCCATAAAACCCGCCCAAACGGTACCAAGAACGTCCATTGTTCAGAAACGTTAACAGAGGGCTTAGCCCTGACTGTGATATGGTGATCAAAAAAAGAGGCAGGATTTAAATCTAGGGAATAATAATAGAAAGTTAAAAGTTAAAGGCACTTGAAAGGTGCAGGGATCAATGAAAATCAATGATGGCTGAACAGAGTGAGGGGTGTGTTATCCACCCTATGAATATATTCAGATGTTGAGTATAGCCTCACATAATATTCAGATAGCAGCAGTAAAGGAGTACCATCATCCAGGTTGACATATGTAATGAGGGAGGGTGAAGATGTGGGGGTAGTTGCCAAAGTTAACCCACACACATAGACACCAACGGGGAATTTAATGGACTTTCTCGGTACTGATATAACCACAAAATTTGATTAAAAAATAGAAAATTTTATTCTGTAACAATGTACAAACAGTGTCTTAAAAACACAAAGGACAACAAAAAAAAGAGGTTATACATTTCTGACAAAAAAAAAAAAGAGGTTATACAAAAAACAAATTATAAAATATACACCACACAGAACTAACTAATAGCAGGTTTCCCCGGTACAGTTTCTGTTAGGGTGGGGTATAAGTATTCCTCTACCAGTTTCGCGGTATAACCGCTTCTTCAGGAGGATGAGGGGTCTATAGGAAAACAATATATTAAAAGATATACAAAAAAACAAATAATTGCGAAGCATGGCCAAAGTAACAAAAGCACGGAAAAATCTGCTCACCCAAATGGACCAGGCACGGCTAACAGCAGAATCCCAGCCGGGTTCCATTTTCCTGTAACCTAAGTTATTGTCACGATCAGGGGTCAGGCTCGAAGACCAGTTGCTATAGTGATTGCTTAACACCGAACAGCAGGATAGATACACAGGCAGTCACCCTGGTGGTAATAAATTTGACAGGTTCATTAGTAGGGGGGTGGATTGGGATGTTTGTATACTAAGGAATTTCTCGGACGCAAAAGGGCTTTATTAAAGGCCCTTCTAAGGTTAGCACGAGAATACCCTCTTAGTAGTAATCTTTCACGCAGGATGTTGGCTTGAATCCTGAAGTCACTCTCAAGCGTACAATTCCTTCTAAGGCGCAAATATTGCGCAAAGGGTATGCTGCGTACCAATGGTTTAGGGTGGGCACTGGTTGCGTATAGTAGTGTATTCCCGGCGGTAGGTTTCCGGAATAAATCGGTGCCTAGTGTGCCATCAGGTTGTTTGATAATAGACAGATCCAAAAATTGGATCTGGTCATTATCACAGTGAAAGGTAAATTTGAGATTGAAGTCATTGTCATTGATATTCTGAATAAATTCCAAAAGTCTCTCCCTGGTCCCACTCCACACCAGGAACAGGTCATCTATGAACCTGTACCATAGGAGTGTATTATCCAAAAAATCCGAGAATTTATCATTGGAATAAATGTATCTCTCCCATCCACCTAAATAAAGGTTAGAATAGGACGGAGCGCATGATGTCCCCATGGCAACTCCTTGGGTCTGCAAAAACAGTTGGTCGTTAAAAGTAAAATAGTTTTTAGTCAGAATGAAGTGCAGCAGTTTAAGAATGAAGTCATTGAGCGGCCAGGTGGTGGTCTTTGCAAAAAACGTCTTAATATCATCTTCAATTTTATGGTCGTTTAAACAAGCAGTCTGTAAAGTTGCCATAAAACCCACCCAATCGGTACCAAGAACGTCCATTGTTCAGAAACGTTAACAGAGGGCTTAGCCCTGACTGTGATATGGTGATCAAAAAAAGAGGCAGGATTGAAATCTAGGGAATAATAATAGAAAGTTAAAAGTTAGAGGCACTCGAAAGGTGCAGCGATCAATGAAAATCAATGATGGCTGAACAGAGTGAGGGGTGTGTTATCCACCCTATGAATATATTCAGATGTTGAGTATAGCCTCACATAATATTCAGATAGCAGCAGTAAAGGAGTACCATCATCCAGGTTGACATATGTAATGAGGGAGGATGAAGATGTGGGGGTAGTTGCCAAAGCTAACCCACACACATAGACACCCACGGGGAATTTAATGGACTTTCTCGGTACTGATATAACCACAAAATTTGATTAAAAAATAGAAAATTTTATTCTGTAACAATGTACAAACAGTGTCTTAAAAACACAAAGGACAACAAAAAAAAGAGGTTATACAAAAACAAATTATAAAATATATAACATAATATACACCACACAGAACTAACTAATAGCAGGTTTCCCGGGTACAATTTCTGTTAGGGTGGGGTATAAGTATTCCTCTACCAGTTTCGCTGTATAACCGCTTCTTCAGGTGGATGAGGGGTCTATAGGAAAACAATATATTAAAAGATATACAAAAACACAAATAATTGCAAAGCATGGCCAAAATAACAAAAGCACAGAAAAATCTGCTCACCCAAATGGACCAGGCACGGCTAACATCAGAATCCCCGCCGGGTGCCATTTTTCTGTAACCTAAGTTATTGTCGCGATCAGGGCTCAGGCTCGAAGACCAGATGCTATAGTGATTGCTTAACACCGAACAGCAGGATAGATACACAGGCAGTCACCCTGGTGGATGACGCAGGCTCACCTGAGATGCGGAGTCTAAGTAAGTACTAACTGGTGTTCACCAGAGCTCCTGACGGTGGAGATGGATTTTGCTGCGTGTTAGTACCAGGTTGCGGTCTTCAAGATCGCCCCACCAGGAGATGAGCAAGCCGGGGTCCAGAAGTGGATAAGCAGGTAGGAATCAAACACAAGAATAGTCAGTAAAACAAGCAAAAGGTCAGTAACGAGTAGTTGCAGGTTGGGATCAGGCAGAAGCATAATCGAGGAACAAGCTAAGGGTCGATAACGAGTGGTAGCACAATATGGACGGCAGCAGGGAAGACGCATTTCAGATAGCTTGGAGAGAAGAGCCATCGTCAGCAGAGGTCACAGGTTCAAGAGTAGGCCCTGACAGTTATATTTATTACATGTTCCCATTCACATAGCATCATTTTAACTTGTTTTAAAATTCTACCTATCTCACTCCTTCTATGTAATATTAAGAAGGAGGCTGTGGATTTATGTTTATCATAATTAACCCTGTTTGTACTGTGCTGACAGATCTCATTATCAGTAATAGACTTCATGTGCACACTGTCTGTTCTACCAGTCTATCTCTTAATTGCACATTAGAAGGTGGGCGTCATCTGACGTACTCGGATTGAAGTAGTGATATGGGCGTTCTTCTCCCCCCTCCCAGCCCGCAGTCTTCTGGGGCACATCACAAGTTCTAGAATGCTGCAGGACCATTCACAAAGCGCAGTGTGGCTCGCGCATGTGCAGTGGGCAGCCGGCTGTGATGCCCACTGCTGGTAGCCCATAGTTAACATGTTGGCGTCAGGACCTGAAGACCGGTGAAGAAACCGGTTCTAGTGAGGTCATCCCTGGACAGATGAATGTCTGTTTATTAAAAGTGTATGTTTATTACAGTTTTTATAGAAAGCTACAGTTTTTAAAGAAATAAATGAAGCTCATCTTGAAGAATGGTCTGGAGACACCCTGCTATTCTACCTGCCTCCTGCTGGAGTCTAATCAGAATGTATGAGAAATCTGCCATGCTGAGTTAAAGTACTGCTCCCCACAATGCTGAACAAAGCCTGTCTTTGTCTTAGAGATTGCAGAAGGAGACATTAAAAATATAGCAAGAACATCCTTCACTGCTCATCCAAAACAAGGTAATATGTCAGAAGAACTTAGTATGGTGTCTTATCTATTCATTCTCACCAAATAACAATAGAATATTGGTCAAACTTCGCCATCTTGTTCAACAGAAGTTGAAGCACTTCATCTGTCACATTTGTTTATATGTGCTGTCAGATTTTTGAACAATTATGAATATATGTTTCACATGAAAAGACAAGTGCCCTCTGTTTGTGGGAACTTTAAGAGCTTCATTTGTGTTCAGAATTTAAGAACAATTCTACGAAACAAGTGAAATCAGTTGCCTACTAATGACAGCTAGCAAATACTGCAGCTATTGTAAAATTAGAAAATACACTAAATTTAACTTAATTTAAAGGGGCTGTAAACCCTGGTGTTTTTTCACCTCAATGCATCCTATGCATTAAGGTGAAAAACCTTTTGGCAGTCACCGCCCCCCCCCCCCCCCCGTTTTACTTACATGTGCCCCATATTCCCTCGGTGGAGACACGCTGTCCCTCTCTGCACAGGTTCCAGCTCTTGATTGGATAGATTAATAGAAGCACAGCCATTGTCTCCCGTTGCTGTCAATCAAATTCAATGACGCGGGTGCCAAGGGGCGGGGCCAATTCCGACATTTGTGTCTATGGATGCCGAATGCTGGACTCGGGTCGCAAGGTAACCCCCCCAGGAGATCGCTTCTCCTAGGGGGTTATCTGATGTGAGGAGGAGCCGTGAGAGCCGTCGAGGGACCACAGAAGTCAAGGATCAGGGCCACTCTGTGCAAAACGAGCTGCACAGTGGAGGTAAGTATGACATGTTTGTTATTTTAAATAAAATAAAAAATGAGCCTTTACAATCACTTTAACTTAAAGTGTCTGTAAACCCTAACAATAGACTCCTCTTATTTGCTACCGTGTGTTCTGTTAAGTATACTTGTAGTGCTTCCCCATGAAGGTGCTGCTGAATTGTTTGGGTCCCTCTGCCATGTGCCAGTGATCTTAACGATAAAAGTTATGAAAAGGAAGTGTGGGTTAGGAAGTTTTGAGATAACAATGAAAATACAGTTTACCATGTGACAGATTATCACGATTCGCTCCCCCTGGTCGCCTGTAAAATAAACTAAACAGAAACTCACTAGGCTGGCATGAGGAAACGATTCTGACTCCTATGTAAATAATTCATAGATAAAGTCAGTTATGGCAATGCAAATAACTGTACCATCAGCAGTATCACATCAGTACGACTTACCTACTACCTCAATACCTCCGTTGGGGGGTGTTGTGGCCCTAACTCTCAATGTAGTGTTTTTTTCTCAAACATGATATTTGTACATTGTACCGCATAAGAAAAACACAGTCCCCTCTTGGCAAGAATGTCTTGCAGATGATGATAATGACAACAGTAGCCAAATGAATACTTCTTGACGGCCAGCAGGCCCTTCACCAGGCCCGGACTGGCCATAGGGCACACCGGGCAAATGCCTGATGGGTCGGCGCCACCGGGCTGCATGTCCATGTAGGGCCCAAAGCAGCTGTGGTAGCTGAGTTGCTCCTTGAGCCCGTGCCACTCAACCAGCCTCTCTTCGGCCGGCCGCCTATTCGGTTCAGCAGTCAGGGCCGGGGGGCAGAAACTTCCCAGCTGCCCCATGACTGCGAAGGGGAAGGAGCTGTAAAAGACCCCATCGCCTGATACCACCTGCTGCCGGCTGGACCGGAGAGAAAGTGAGTGCCTGTGCAGCCCCCTGTGCACCTGGATAGGAGGAGTAGTGGGGCAGCAACATATAGAGGAATTTGATCTGTCCATATTCCTCCTGCAGCCTCTGAATGCCTGCTTCTCCTCCTCTGGAAAGATCAATTCCTCTATATGAAGCTGCCCGTCACTTCTCCTATCAAACTTCTTTTGCTGCCCCCCGTGCTCTCAAGCCCCCTCCCAGTGCTCTCCAGTCCCCCTTGTGTTCTCCAGCCCCACCCCCCAGTTCTCTCTGGCTTCCCCAGTTCTCTCCACCCCTGCCAGTGCTCTCCACCACCCCCGGTGCTCTCCAGCCCCACCAGTGCTCTCTGCCCCCCTCCAAATTCTCTGCACCCCCCAGTACTCTCCAGCTCCCCCCCAGTGCTCTCCAACTTCCCAGTGCTCTCTGGCTCCCCCAGTACTCTCTACCTCCATCTGTGCTCTCCACCACCCCCCCGTGCTCTCAGCCCCCCCATTCTCTACCTCCCCAGTGCTCTCGGTGACCCCTGTGCTCCTTCTGGCCCCCCTCACTCCCGGCAGCTCTGCTAGGTCCCCCCCTATCTCCCGCTGGCTGCTGCAGGGGATCTGTCAGGATGGAGAGTGGGGAAAGGACCGGTATCATGGGTTGCTCAGTCTAAAATGCCTGGGCCTATTTTTTGTCCCAGTCTGGGCTTGCCTGGCTTTCACCAATCCTGCCCCATGGAACAGTGGTGTCCTCTGACTAATTCCATCATGGAATCAAGTTTCCTTGTAGCCCTTGTCAGGGGCAGGTCCAGTCCCTTGACTGCTCTGGCAGCCAGTCAGGTCTTCTTACCTCCCCTTCCTCCCGTTAGCATCCATCATTTCTAGGGAAGGAAGTGTAGCACCCTGGTGTTTAGGCAGGGTTGCTCCTAAATGTACCTGCCAGGTGTAGTTACCTTGGTCTATTGTTAGGGATCAATTGATTTCACGCTAAGTCTGTACTTGCTGCACTTTCCTCTTCTGCCGCTAGGTGGCTGGGTACTTGGTGGCATTAGATATGAGAAGGGCATTGCAAGGTCATATTATGGGTATATGAGGTATCTCAGCCAATGGGCAGGGGTTTTCTTAATTCAATCTTATTTTATTGAGAAAGAAAAAGTGTACAGTATACAGTAATGTAATACAAAAACACATAAAAGTAGAAATAGATATCATTGCGATATTGGTAACATATCATCTTATGTCTTAAGCAATTTGTGAGCTTTTATTGATTTGGTGTGATATTTAGCCTGCGTAGCTATACCGTCTAAACTGAGTAGAGTGCAGGTGAGCACCACTATCCACTCACTGAGTGGCGTCCACCTATTGCAAACAAGCTAGGGCTATTGTTGCTGTGCTAAATGTTTTTTCTCTGATGGGGAAGCTCAGTGTGTGTCACATTACTTGTCTGATGAGATTAGAGAGAATGATTTAGGTAATCGTATAGCGTTGTAACATATAAGGGGAGAAAGAGAGAAAGAGGGGTGGGAATAGAGGGGACAAGGGAGAAAGGGAATACAGATATTAAGAGAAAGACATTCCACCCTGGTCACACAGTTGCATTGGTGGAGTCCTCTGTAGCCCATGGAATAAATTCAGCGGAATAGCGGAAGATAGACCACGAGGTCCAGGTCTTGGAAAATTGTTCCTCCTTACCCGTTTCCTGCGACAACATCCGTTCCAGACTATTAATTTGGTCCACTTCAATTGCCCAATCTCCCAGGGAAGGCATGCTCGTCGACTTCCAATGTCTGGGCAGTACCGTTCTAGCTGCCGCTAAAAAGTGACGCAGAACGTCTTTTTTGACCGATTTAAGCGGGCCAGGGAGCATAGATAGCAGGGCCACCTCAGGAGAGGATGCAACCGAGGTCGCCATGAGTCTGCAGTACAGATCGAGGATCTTTTGCCAGAACCTCCGCACAGGGGGGCACTCCCACCAAATGTGGAGTAGGGTTCCCTTTGATGACAAACAACGCCAGCAGGTATCCGGGAGTGTCGGGTTTATCCATCGTAATGTTGAGGGGCATCTATACCAACGGGTCAGTAATTTGAATCCCTTTTCTTGCGATTTGGAGGCTAAGGATATTTTGTGAGTCAAAATGAAGCATTTTTGCCAATCTACAGGTGAGATGGGGTGACCCAATTCTTCCCTCCAGGCCTGTGTGTATGGGGGGAGGTCAGGATTATAGACTATATGTATGAGAGAGTATAGTTGAGAGACCACATGCGTAGGAGGGTCAATCTGGAGCAGCATGTTCTCCAAGTCTGTTGTATCAGTAAGTACATCAGGTAAGGATGGGAAGGTTCGAATAAAAGATAGCACCTGTTGCCTCTGCAGCCAGTGCGTCGAAGCATGGGAAGGTGGGCCGGTGGGAACGTCTTGAGTCAGAGAAGGATCTGAACGCAGAACTTGGGCAAGTCGTCTGTGGTCCTTCTTGCACCAAGGGCCAAAACTCTCTACTTGTAGGGCTGGTGGAAAAGCCGGAGTTCCAAACAGTGGAGTCATGGGTCCTTTCAGAGGAGATAGGGTCTTGGAGGAATTCATTCGGGTCCAAATTTGTATAGTTTGTCGGGTGAGGTCGCTCAGGGGTAATCCCCCTTTTAGGAATTCAGTAGGCGTCCACGGTAGTGCGCGGAGATCTATTGAATTGAGATGGCTCTCTATTTGTACCCATAATTTGGTGGAGGAATGATGGAACCAGTTAACTATACGTGTTAGTACTGCTGCTCTATAATATATAGAGGCATCCGGAGCTCCAGCTCCACCACGAATCTTGGGAAGCGACAGCGTCTCATAGCGTATCCGAGGACGAGCCCCCGCCCAGATAAAGGAGGAGAACAGTTGGCGGAGTTTCTTAAAGAACCAGGAGGGTATTGAAATGGGAATTGTCTGGAACAAGTAAAGAAACCGAGGGAGGACGTCCATTTTTAGAGCATTCACTCTACCTAGCCACGATAGGCGTTTTTTCGTGTAGTTTGATAGAACGGTCTTGGTTCTAAGCAGAAGGGTAGCATAGTTCAGAGAGAACAATTGGGACCTTTCTGTGGGTATTTGGATTCCGAGGTAACGGATGGAAGTGGAGCCTGTTTTAAAGGGAAACTTGATGGAGACTTGGCGGAGGGCCTCCTGTGATAAAGAAATGTTCAGTATTTCTGACTTAGTATGATTCACTTTGAAATTGCTCATCTTCCCAAACCTCGTGAATTCCTGCATAATATGTGTTAAAGATAGGTGGGGTTGGGTTACAAACATTAGTAGGTCATCCGCAAAGAGAGCCAGTTTGGAATGAATAGGGCCTATCGATACACCAGAGATGTTAGGGTTATTGCGCAAGGCAATTGCCAGGTGTTCCATAACAAGGACATATAGCAGGGGAGATAAAGGACAGCCTTGTCGTGTCCCGTTATGGATGGGAAATGAGGGTGATAATGAGCCGTTCACCCGTATTCTAGCAGAAGGAGAGGAGTAAAGGGACATAATTCGGGATAGCATTTTGGGGCCTAGACCTATCTGTTTCAAAGACATCTGGAGGAATTGCCAGTCCACCCGGTCAAATGCCTTTTCCGCATCGACCGTCAAAAGACATAGAGGGACATCATGGGTGCGTGCATAGTCGGTAAGAAGCAGAGTTTTCAGGGTGTTATCTTTTGCCTCACGACCACTTACAAAGCCCACCTGGTCCAGGTGTATGAGGCGGGGGAGAAGCGGCTTCAACCTAGTGGCTAAAATTTTGGCGTATATTTTCAAGTCCACTCCAATTAACGATATGGGCCTATAATTAGCGCACACAGTAGGGTCCTTATCTGGTTTTGGGATAATAGTAATGTGGGCTTCAAGCGTTTGTGGAGGAAACGCCAAGCCTTCTGATATAGAGTTGAATACTCTAGCCAAGAAGGGGGTCAATAGGGGAGCAAATGTCTTGTAAAATTTAGGGGTGAAGCCGTCTGGCCCCGGGCTTTTACCGGACGGGGTGGCCGCTATCGCCCCCAAGACCTCATCTGTTGTAATTACCTGTTCTAGCTCTTCTACAGTATCGCCGTCCAATGTAGGGAGCTCCGTCTCCTCAACATAAGACTGTCTATCGGTGTCAGGTGTAAGGGTAGGGCTAGAAGAGATGCCGGGCGAAAGATTGTATAGTGTGTGGTAGAAATCTCGGAATGTTTGTGATATCTTGGAGGGCTCACTGAGCATTTGTCCAGAGGGGGCCCGAATCTGAGGTATAAATGTGGAAGACGTGTTTGGGTGAAGGGTGCGAGCTAACGGTCTACCGCATTTATCTTGGAATCGGTATTGATGTAATGCAAGTCTGTCCGCATAGGTGCGAGCCGAAGCCTCATATAAGTCCTTGAGTTGGGATCGAGCGTTGAGACCTCTGTAAGAGTCCCCACCGTTGGAGCTCGTTTATGTTGGGTCTCAAGGTCTCGAAGCTTTTGCATTGCTGAGGTTATTGCGGCTGAGCGAACCTTTTTCAAGCGGGTCCCCATCTGAATAAAGGTTCCTCGCAGGACAGCTTTAAGTGCCTCCCATTGTATGGGTAGCGAGGTAGTGTCTGATGCATGATCTTTTAAAAAATTAGAAATGGTTTCTGAGACCTTTTGGGAGCAGTCAGAGTTTGTGAGGATGGAGTCATTCAGTCTCCACGTCCACTCCCTCACCGGTGTGGAGGGAATCATTAGTGTCAGATATATAGGCGAGTGGTCGGACCAGACCATTGAGTCTATCTCACATTCAGGTGACCAATCTAAACAGCTGTGGTCAAGAAGAAAATAGTCTATACGACTATAAGAGTGATGGACCTGTGAGAAGTGGGTATAGTTGCGGTTTTTGGGGAACAGAACCCGCCATATGTCAATTAGACGTAAATCATATATAGCGCGTTTAAATGCCCTTAATTTAGTAAAGGAGATGGATGAGCGAGATGTTGATGAGTCTAAGAGTGGATCCAGGGAGGCGTTAAAATCTCCGCCTATGATTATTTTACCCTCTGCAAATTCCGACAAGATCCTCATGTACCGCAGAGCAGACGATATTTGATTAGTATTTGGTAGGTAGAGATTGGCAATAGTGAATTTCGTGCCCCATAAGGAGAACTTTACGAACACATACCTTCCCTGGGGGTCCGAGACCTGGTCTATCAGGTCAATCGGAAGCGTTTTGTGGAAGGCAACAGAAACGCCTTTGGTTTTCTGAGATGGGTTTGTACTGTGAAACCATCTGTTAAAGTACCTGTTGGAGCAGGAAGGGGTGGAGTTTGTGTGGAAATGAGTTTCCTGTAACAGTAACACATTGACCTGTTGTTTATGCATTTGGTAGAGGATTTGTCCTCTCTTGGATGCTATATTGAGGCCATTTACATTATAGGAGCCAAATTTCAGGCGAGGATGGGATAGTACTGTGTGGGCCATAGTGGAATGAGAAGAAGAGAGTCAGCTTAGAGACAGCAGAGGGAGGAGGAGGGATGGGGGGGGATTATACGGTGGCAAAAATATACCAGGACAGAACTAGGTAGGGGGGACACCTAAATAAGGAGCCTAACAAGTCTAAGGGGTCCACGAAAACGGGACACCACGTGAAAAATCACGTATAAAGGCACTATCCGTGCCCGGCCTATTGAGGGTGGGAGGTCGAAGTGGAGAGTCTGAGCCGTGAGCCCAGTAGCATGACAGGCATATGCAGCTTACTTGAGGCACATCAGTGTAACAAACATTTAAACAGCAGAACACACATCAGATCGTCTGTGAAGGAGGGTGGCGGTCCGCGCGGGCAAATGACTCCGCACAAGCCCACCCTCCCTCCTTCACAGAGGAGACATCAATCCGCAAAATAACCTCCTGGGAAGGGGGAGGTAAACATTTTCAACATATGCTATCCATAGACCCCAACAGGGGTCCCGGAAACAATTCTGTGTAATAATACTGAAATCAGTAACAATGTGTAATAACATTTTAAGGTGAGAGTAAGCAGTGTATGAGAAACCGTATACGGAGAGCTAGAGGTGTCCATGTGGATAATGGCAAGAGACCGTGGACCCATCCAGTCCATCCATCGGCCCCTCTCCCTGTATCCAGGTGGAACATTTCCCCTAGGTACCTAAATATAAGGCCATTGTGGTAAAATATGTTAGAAACTCAATAATAGCCTAACTAAATCAAACATCAGAAATTTGCAGTCCTTTAGCCTCTCCCGAACCCCAGCCAGGTACAATACACTAGCGAAGGGCAGGGAGAAGGCCTGCCTATGTATTGCTCCCTCTATCCTGAGACATTGGGTTACGGAGCAGGTCATCTTGTCTCTTAGTGTAACATAGCTTGCTGAAATCCGGTGGAACAAAGGAGGAAAAATGTAAAAATGTAAAAAGGGAAAAACAAAAAACAAACAACAACAAAAACTCCAAAAATTCTGTAGAGAGGTGGTGGGGATTCCAAACCTTGACCTGATCAAGAGACAAGAGAGGAGCAGCGCACTTAGAGGGTGCTAGTCATGTGGGGAACGTTGAAATGGCTTCAAGTAACGTCTTAAAGGTACCTTAAGCTTCTGGGGAGGTAGGCCGACGTATTCTGGGGCCTATAGAATGTGATCTGGACCTCGGCTGCCTGCGTCGTTGTGGGAGAGGGTCCCGTATTTGCACCCTAATGCGGTCATCCGGCGGGTCCAGCCAGTTCGGTACCTCAATTGGGTCTTGTTCCAGAAAGCTGAAAAAGGCTGGGAGTTGATCCGGGTCGGAGAGGATAAATTTGTGCTCAGCTCTGGTCACCTTAATACTGAAGGGGTGTCCCCACGTATAAGTTGCTCCGGTTTGGCGTATCAGATCTAGTAGTGGGCGGACCATTCGGCGCATGTGGAGAGTGTTGCGAGAGAGGTCTGGATATAAGTTGATAGTAGAACCATCGAAGTCCACGGGACCCAAACGCCATGCCTTGCGCATAAGTTCTTCTTTAAGGGTGTAATAATGAACCCTGCAGAGGACATCGCGTGGGCGGTCACTTTGTTCTCTCCTCGGCCCCCCCACTCTGTGCACCCGGTCTAATTCAATGGGAGATGAAACCTCTCTGCCCAGGACTATGTTGAGGATGGCAATGACGGAAGGTTTTAAGTCTGTACCCGCTGTGGCCTCCGGTATGCCCTGTAACCGTATATTATTCCTGCGGCTCCTATTTTCTCCGTCTTCTATGCGTAATTGATGTTGTCTTATACGGTGCAAGTGCTCCCTGGAGGCCTGTTCAAGGGATGTGATGCGAGCTGCATGATCAGATTGAATGTCAGTTAAGGCAGACACCGCGGTCTTATTAGTCGAGACCTGCTGTTGGAGGGCCTGGAGGTCTTTGTGGAGTGAAGTCTCCATTTTGATCGCCCAGGACTCAAACTCCGCTCTGAAGGCTGCCAGAAGGGTCGAGGTCTCGGATCTATTCGCTCCTCCTGAAGCTTGAGGGGCCACATCTCTAGGACCCGTGTCCGAAAGAGGGGCAGCAGGGGTCTCAGACCTGGATGCCACAGCTGATAGGTCCGATTGCAGGACGGAAGAACCATCCGAATCCTCGCTGCTGTCTGTCGCCGGCTGAGTGGGAGGAGGAGGCTTGCTTTTCCCCGGGTTTCGAGCGGACGTCATCTTATCTTTGGGAGTGCGGGAATCAGACTGGGATGTGCGGAGCAGGTATCGTTGGATTGTGCCCTGTTGTAGGTCCGTGGACTCAGTAGATCGAGCACTGTGTGTGGACATGCTTTTCAAAGATGTGCGACGACTGAAAAATAGCCTGTCAGCTCCGGGCAGTTACGGAGCTCAGCAGCTCATTGCTTAGCCATACATGGTCTGTCCTGCTTCTTTGCAAAGTTGTATGGATGGGGACCACTGGTGGGCGCCGATCCCGCTGGGCCTCTCTTGTGGCTGTGTAGAGAGCGATCCAGGCTCAGAGGGGTAAGAATACCAGGAGCCTATGTAGATACAGCAGCTTGGGTGGAGCAAGATGGCCGCCACTTGTGTTCAGGGCCGTGGTGACATTTCATGTACTTATGGGGGTATATGCTTGCTAGTACCCCTTCTACGGCCACAGTCTGTCAGATCAGGGTGTCCCCAGGTGGTGGGTGAGGCTAAGATTAGGCCCAAAGGAGACAGGGGGCTGCCAGGGTGTAGCAAGATGGCCGCCACAATCAGTCTCTGGAGCCAGGGCAGCACCACAAGTACATGCTGGGGTGATTGTTCACTAAATACCCTGTCGGGGGTCTCAATTAGCCAGGCCAAGGTATTTCTGTGGTTGGCGGGGGCTCAGATTGGGCCTAGGTGTAGTAAAATGGCCGCCGGCACTTACCAGGTCCCTCTGGCAGGCCTCCTAGAGCGATATGGAGGGGATCACAGGCCCCCAGTAGCAGGCTGGATGTTCCCAATGTTTGTGGAGGAGGTAGGGCATGTGTAGCGGCCGGGGACAGGGCTGGCACGGTCTCTGGGTGCAGCAAGATGGCCGCCGTTCCCCGTGAGTAGGCCGGAACCGCGGCCTTTCCTAACAGTCGGCCCGGAGCTCCGCGATCGCCGCGGACGCCGCGATCTCGGCGTCAAACAGCTCTCTCCTTGTCTGCACCGCTGTCTGAGGCACAAGCAGGGTCGGTGCTGGTCTGTGGGTGGGTATATCTCCAGGTGTGCTCTATGCCTGGAGGAGCTCACCCCAGGCACGTCTGCTCAGATCTCCGTTCGGCCACGCCCCCCGGCAGGGGTTTTCTTAAATCCCTTGGCCTACTGGGAGAGCTGATATATTTGGGTGGAGTCAGGTGATCTGTGTTCTGTGCCACCTGGATGGCTGTCTGGGTGGATGTGTGTCGTATTGCCTGGGCTACTAGGCTGGAGATTGGGCCTATCCCGGCACATCTGGCTGCTAGGCTGTCTGAGGGCCTATCCAGAAGCAAAAGAGCAGTGCAGGTTTGGGACTGCGGCTTGCAGTCCAACCAGAAGTGACAGTTCTGCCGGCCGGAGAACCTGTCGTGGCCAGAGGTAGAGGGGAAACTGTCGCCAGCAAGGGACTATCCGCCTTACTACCAGGGACCACAGTGAGTAACTGAAGCAAGTACCGGAGCAGCATTCTCACCAACCGGGGATGGCGAAGAATCGGGAAACTTCAGTGGGTATCAAGCCAGGGACCCAGCCGGCAGAGGTGATGCTTGCAGAGCAGCCTTGTGTATCAAGCCAGGGACCGAGCAGGCCAGCGCGGGTGAAGCTTGAGAGGTATCTTGAGTGCCAAGCTAGGGACCCAGCAGAGAAGCAGGGGTGACGGTTGAGAAAGATACTACCGTGAAGATTGGAGGAGCTCAAGGGATTCAGTGGCAGTGAATCAGTGGGTCTAGTGAAAGACCAGGAGCTCAGTGGGCTGAAGAACTACAAGGAGTGATTGTAGTGAAAGAGAAAGGAACTGTTACATTTGTGTTAGGAATTGTTAAAGACTGTTGCCATAGGAGAAAGCATTCCTGCACATGCAGATGTGGCGTCTTGCTGGATGCTTTTCCCTGCATGGCTGTCCTCCTATTGAAGTCTCGGAGTCTGCCAATTAACATTGCAACTACCTAAGGGTGTCCTGGCCCTAACCCTCTCTCCTCCAAAAAAGATTGTTAAGAGAAATAAACTTTCTTTTGCATTCAAGAAGTGTCTGGCGCCCAATAACTTCAACTACTCTGCACCCACTATGCGTCACAACCCACTACATACAGAAGGATGTCAGCTATTGGAAGTCCTCATTAGATCAAAGGAGGCCTGGGACCTTGCTACAGAAGCAAAGAGCTGGGGGCGAAGGAGAAACACCCTGCTGGAAGCAGGGTCGGACTGGGAATAAAAACCAGCCCTGTAAAAAACCTCACACCAGCCCCATAGCATTATTATACCAGCCCAACAGCAAACATCATTATTTTCTTGTTCATAAAAGGAAAAAAACATACATTTTAAAGCACAGAGACCACCTTCCGCAGAAAGAATACACTACGGTAAGGGGGGGTGGGGTTACTGATATAAGTGGGAAACCTTTATATCAGTACCCCCTTACATTATTGTATTCACTCCCCCCTTACATCAGTGACCCCCTCTCAGACTGGCCTGGCGGCGCTGTCACTGACCTCCTCTCAGGTGCACTGTGCAGGGATCAGTCAGTTGGCTCCAGCTTGGTGGCTCTGGTTTTATCCTATAGTCTCCTCTCCACAATCCACACATGTCTGACTTCTTTCATGACCCCTATCCCGGCGGCACTCCCACTCTTGTCTCCTCTCCAGACTCCCTCAGAGACTGCGGACATGATACAGGAGATGGTCAGAGACTGCGTACATGATACAAGAGATCAATGCAGCCTCACCATCAAATTCAGCCTCACTGTGCCCATCAATGCGGCCTCACTGTGCCCATCAATACAGCCTCACTGTGCCCATCAATGCAGCCTCACTGTGCCCAGCTGCAGCCTCGTCAGTGCCCATCAATGCAGCCTCACTGTGCCCATCTAAGCAGCATCACTGTGCCCATTTCCAGCCTCACTGTGCCCATCTAAGCAGCATCACTGTGCCCATTTGCAGCCTCACTGTGCCCATCTGCAGCCTCATCTGTGCTCATCTGCAGCCTCACCAGTGCCTTGATTGCATACAGCGGGTATCTCCCACTGTCATGGAGCTGGGGTCTGAACTCTAAACTCTTCGGTGGCTGTCCACTCACTGTAAAAAAGCCCCGCCTCCTAGATCGAGATCGATGGAACACTGATTGAATTGAATCAGTGTTCCGTCGATCACGATCTAGGAGGCGGGGTGTTCCATCTATCACGATCTAGGAGGCGGGGCTTTGTTACAGTGAGTGGACGGCCGCTGAACAGTTCAGACCCCAGCTCCATGACAGTGGGAGATTGCTGTTTGTGATTACAAATGCGGAGGGAGATTTCCCAGTATCCAGGTAGGCCAGTCCGGCCCTGGCTGGGAGGCTTAAAGGGGCTGATGCCCTGTGGGCACCACATAGCATTGAAAACTTATGTCTGTGCGATAAGTGCATAAAAATACCTGTTGATCTTTTCAGGAAATCAGAGCTGTACAGTGTCTTGTGCAGGCTTCCTATGTTATCTTAAAAAGTTTAATTAGCCTTTCCAGTTCTTATCTTGGGACTACAGAACTATTAGCTTTTGTGTTCTTGAGAATGGGATAGGGGAACAACTTAAGTGCTGTAGAGTGTAGACAACTGAGCAGCAAAAGACAGCTAAGCAGGGCAAGACTGGGCACAGCACAAAAATGCTGTGTTTTGTCAAGCCACAACAGAAAAGAGTGCATTTTTTGGCACAACAGAAAGAGTTTTTTCTGGGCTTCTGGGGTCTTTAAAAAGATAAAACATGAAGAAATGTGCATGTATTGCCGGGATGTATTGCATACTTTTTATTTGTTTTAATTTATTTTCCTTTACAATACACATAGAGTTTCCTGTGATCTCCTACAGCTAGAATCCAACGAGCACCTCCCAAAATACCTGAAAGTGTACATCTTGATGCTAGTGGTGGGTAACTTCCTCACTATCGGACTTTTTTGTATCAACAAACACATTTGAACTTCCAAGGCAGTTTCGAATCTGTTGGGTAATTTTTTTTTTTACCTGTTAGACTGCTTTCTGTTGAACAGAATTCGATCAGCATATGCAGCCAATAGCTGCAGCATTTATCTGTGTATTTTGACAGGGGGGGGGGAGTTCTGTCAAAGCCTGTAGAAATCAATTACAGGCCGACACTGTAGCTGTTTGCATGTAATTACTCAAGGAGCAATTACATACAGCTAGGGACAGATGAGTGGCTCTGTATGCAGGTTGTTTGAGCCCAGGGCTGCTCGTCTGTCTCTAATAAAATGTGATCACTCCTTGTGCAGTTAGATTCAGACAGCCATTGAACCTCTCAGCCTGTCATTGTTTTGCACAGGTTGAGTGGTCACAGCTCTTCGGTAACACCTGGCCGTACCCAGCTCAGAAATACACTGATCTGGGTTTTGTGCCACCAGCAATACCGTATAATTAAGCCCTAACAATGACTGGTTAACTGATCACTAACTGAAAAAATAACATTGCAAATTATGCAGAGCTAGAAAGAATAACATGCTGCCCTCTGCTGCTAACATCTCAGTGCTATGTATAATTATGTACTAGCACTTCTTGTCTCTTTGGTAGGGTTAAAAAACCCCAGAAGGAGGAAATGAAGTGAAGAGAGTCACATGTAGCCACCCAGTCCTAAACAGGGACTACTGGTCAAATTTTGTTCTGCTGGCTCGTAGACAACCTACCAGATTTTATAGTCTACTTACTCATTTGGGTTTCCCCCCAAATTCAGTGAAGCTGTGGTTTCTCTCTTCTGCTAGTAGGTGTCTCTGGAACCACTGGTATTAGTATGAAAAACTGTACTAGTATGAGATGAAGTACCAGAGGTCACTCAGCCACATGAGGTCCTGGGTGAGGAACTTGTAGAGAATCGGTGGGGCCAGTTTGTTGGATTTTTTTTCCCCTGGGTGTGTGATATACTGCTGAGCTACTGAACTTCTGGACTTTGACCTTTGCCTGTTTCCTGGATTTCCCTCTTTGCCTTACGATTCTACATTACTGTGCCAGTCTTTGCATGACCCTGCCTGTCTCCAACCACGCTTCTGGATTCTAATTTTGTACCTTGCTGTCAAAGTTTGATGCTGACTCGGCCTTCCTGACTACATTAAATGCCTCAACCCCCAGCCAAAGCTCCACTCTGGACTTAACCTTTTACAGCTGTGACGGATCTTCCCTTCCCCTCTATTTGAAGTTGTGGATACCTGATGATCCATCTTGCCAGCCCTGGCGGCTAAATAAGCTTTCTGAGACTTGTAAGACGTATGTCTTTTCAAGTCCCCTGCTTCCGATAAGCCTCCTCAGATGCTCTGGTGATGGTCCTGTCATATACTTAGACGTCTCATTTCATTTGGTGTTCTATTTTGTCACCTACCAGAAGTTTTTTATTACTGTTTTCACCAGTTAACCCTCAGAGACTTTTTCGGTGGTGGTTTTTGATTTTTATCAGGAACACAAATTTTTTACATTTATGGACTTTTTCGGTTGATTTTTTATTTATTTATGATTTTGACCTTGTTTTTTCACTCTGCACTGGTGTATTGTAATCATTATATTTTACATGTCATTTTGTAACATATCGTGCACTTTTGATTGTATTGAGTCACTTTTATTTAATTTTGAAGTATTCCTTGTTTATTTGCTGGCCATTGAGAGATGGCTCGAGCCTAACTCACTATTTTTATACCTTTTTTATACACATAGAGCTACACTACATATTTTCTAGGAACTTGTAGAGAGCCTGGGAAAGCATCAAGCTGGAATCATCAAGACTTCTGCTGATGCAACTGGGAAAGATTTGCAAATGGAGACAGCTGCTATTAAGAAGGTACAGATTGCTGGAATCAGCTTAAAGGCTCTTTTCTGTACTGGTGTTTCTTCTTTTTGTACTAATGAGTCTGCAGGCCAGTAACAGGTGTTCTGAACTCCCTACCCCTCTCTCCTAGGAGTTTTGAGTGAGAGTCAATAAACTCAATTTTATTTGTACCCTAAAGTGACTGGTTCACATCCAACTAGTTCTTGGATGAACGGTGACCAATTCAATCTAATGACGAACACCAAGGTGAATCAAACGATATATCAAACGTGCCACCACCTTAAGGAAAACCTGCTTACCAGCTGGCAGGTAAGTCGGCAGTTGGCTTATACCCAGCCAGGGCCTTTACTCATAAGGGAGATCCGCTGATGGACTGGAGGTTGGATTATTGGATGATTAGATTGAATACCCAGACCACTCCTGACACTCCTGACTTGGATGCAACCTGGGAACATCCAAGTCGTGTGGTGTCAGGAGTGGTCTGGGTATTCAATCTAATCATCCAATCATCCAACCTCCAGTCCATCAGCGGATCTGCCTTATGAGTAAAGGCCCTGGCTG
Source organism: Aquarana catesbeiana (assembly GCF_042186555.1). Lineage (NCBI taxonomy): Eukaryota > Metazoa > Chordata > Amphibia > Anura > Ranidae > Aquarana > Aquarana catesbeiana. The sequence goes on from NC_133325.1 coordinate 193,770,598, forward strand.
GGTATAAGCCAACTGCCTGACTTACCTGCCAGCTGGTAAGCAGGATTTCCTTAAGGTGGTGGCACGTTTGATATATCGTTTGATTCACCTTGGTGTTCGTCATTAGATTGAATTGGTCACCGTTCATCCAAGAACACTTGTATGGAGTTTCCATTTAATAGCGCAGCTTCTTCCCTCTATATAGTTTATTTGTGTTAACACATATCGAGCTGCTGCTTTTTGGACTACATTTTTGGTTTACAATTATTGTGAATTTTTAATTTATTTTCACATATGTTTCAATGTATATATTTTTGACCTAGCGCGGTTTTCTTCCTGTTAATCCACATCCAACTAGTCCTTAAATAATCTATACCCTAAGATGAAATATCAGTCCACCCTGTCTCTGGGGGTACCACCATATTCCTGGAGGTCAGAGGTCCTGTCCATGATGCTTTTATGCAGGTGTTCTTATCTTCCATAAATGTAACTGCAGCCGCCCCCCTATCCATGCATCTGGGCTCCTAATCTACATGCGGGGCTCAGGATGCATGTACTCCAATGGGTTTTTTTCTTTTAAGCACGTGATTATAGCCAGGGTCTCTAATAGGCTTCAAAAGTGGGTGGGCTCGGGGCACAGAGCACTGCGCCCTGAGCCCACCCAGTTGTGTGACAATAGCGAAAGAACATTCACTATTGTCACACTGATTCCCCTCCGGCCAATCAGGAAGCGAGTCCTGACACCCGTTTCCCGATTGACCGAAAGGAGAAGCGATCCTATTGGCCTAGGAGAAGGAGGGAAGAGACGCATGGCCACCGTGATGCCGTGGAGGAGATGCACGGGAAGCCTGACCGACTCACCAGCCACCACTGCTGGGGTTGCTGTGTTCGGGGATTGACTCATCCGGAGGACGTGGATGGTGTGCATCTGCATGTGAGTAGACTGTCATTGCTGATGAGCGGGGTCACTGCACCTGAGTCCTGGAGGAGAGGAGTGATAGAGAGCTCCTCTGATCCCCCATCTCTAAACATCTCCCTTCGGGGGGAAGTGGTGCCGTCCCTCTCCCGTGGGGGGGGGTGTTAGTTTGCCACCCCCCAAAATATTGAGCACCAGCCGCCACTGCCATAGCTACTGTGCCACTGTATGTATGTAGTGATCACTTTCCAATATATTGGTAGGTGAACCTGTTTATTGCAATAGAGTTTATATACAGTTCCTGTTTTTTGGCTAACCCTTCTGGTGTGTCATTCTATAGCTAGTTTTAGCTTAGGGCTTGATAACCAGCATAGGCTAAAGCCAGATTAGGCATCTGATGGCCATTTCTGTTAGAGGTGAAGTTGAATGTTGAATAAGAAACTACTAGGGAAGGACTAAAGGGCAGAGTAGATAGGCTGACCGTAAGTTCCAGTGTCACTCAGTTTCTCAGTGCGAGAAGCTGCATTCCAGGCTGGTTGGGCAACAGAGGATCTTCCCATCACTGCTGATCTTGTCTTCAGGTCTCCAGCACAAAGTTGGATGTCGCATTGTGCAACTTCCATTTGGAGGTATTTTTATTAATAACTATATATATCCCAGTATATGTGCACAATTCCACCAGGACTCCCATCAGGCTTTGTGCTGATAATACAGGTTTGTACATTGATGTATGTACTGTATCTTTTCTTACATAAAGCTTGCATTATTTCCATACTGGTGTGCATCTATATGCTTATGGTTAAAGAGATTGCAAACCTCCATTTTCAAGTTGTACCTATAGGTAAGCATATAATGAGACTATCTATAGGTGCAACGTTTAGGAGATATTTACTTTGTACCGCACTGATGATGTCATCGGCGCATGAGCTGTGAAGAAACGGCCCTCCGTGCTGTTTCTTGACTAGCGAGTGCCTTGTCTTTGGCGTCTCACGCGACTCCAGCCAGTCACAGAGCAGGAGTCCGTGGGCCCGGAAGGAAGAGGAGTAAACATGGATTCGGCCTGTAGTGGGGACAGTGCGGGCTTTGTTTGCAGGTAAGTGTCACATAGTGTGCTAGTATGCGATGAATACTAGCACATTATGCTTTTACTTTGCAGGGAACAAAAAAGAAGTAAAACCCATCAGGGTTTACTTCTTGTTTAATGTTTTATGCTGGCTGCAGTAGTTCCTCTGCTCCCAATTGCTTTGATTAGATTACTGGTAATTTCCCAGGAGTGGAATCCCCTCTGCCCACAAAATCCCTGTCCTAGGTGGAGACACTGACGATTTTATCAAACCCACTCTTTCACTTAGAAAAGTTTTTGGTTCCCTTATTTACCTACAGGTTTAGCACAATATCCTCCTCGGGGATGGTAATTTCTTATAAATCCCCCCCCCCGCCCCCCTAGAAAGAAGAGCTACACAGTTTTAGATTTTTTTCATTTAATCTTCACTGACCTCACTTGTGTGTAGGTGGGGTGCAGCGTTGGTGGCAGAAGTTCTGTCCCCAACAGACCTGGTACCTGTCTCTACTCTACCAACTTGCAAAATGCATACCAAACCTGGTAGTGGTAGCCAGGGCCTTAAAGTGATTGTAAAGGTTTTTTTTTTTTTAAATAGCAAACATGTCATACTTACCTGCTCTGTGCAAGGATTTTGCACAGAGTGGCCCCTACCCTCCTTTTCTGGGGTCCCCCAGCGGCGCTCCTGGCTCCTCCTCTTTGGCGAGTGCCCCCACGGAGAGCCGATTTCCATGGAGGCATTCGTGCGGGCGTGCTCCCGAATCCCGCTGCTGGGTCCAATGACACAGACAGCAGGCCCCCAGTTTCCGCGTCACTGGATTTGATTGAGCCAATGGCTCCTGCTGCTATCAATCTATCCAATGAGGACCCATTGAGGACCCAATGAAGACCCAAGTTCAGGTAAGAAAAAGGGGGGCTCTGGGGGCAGCTGCAGCACAGAAGAATGCATATAATGCATTAAGGTGAAAAACTCTGAGACTTTACAAATCCTTTAAACAGGACCTGCCTGACCCAAGATGGCTGCCAGAGTCACATTGGGTGACAGCATCCAATTGGATGCTTTCCCAGTGACCCAGGAAACCATAGATCAGTGGTTCTCAACTCCTGTCCTCAGGATCCACTAACAGGCCAGGTTTGGAAGATAACTGAAATACATCACAGGTGATATCATTTGCTGCTCAGTGATGGCAGAATTCTAGTCTGCATCTCCCCAAGGTAATAATTAAAATCTGGCCTGTTGGTGGGTCCTGAGTACTGGAGTTGAGAACCACTGCCATAGAGGAACTGTACATAAAACACTAGCTACAGCATTAAAAAAACAACAAAAAATACATTTACATCTATTGAAAAGGCAACACTACAAATGTTAGTTTAATTTTATATAGCCAGCAGATGGAGCTCCATGCTCTTTGTGGCCCCTCTGGGCCTGTGCTTGTAAATAACATAGTCAGCCACTAGAATGAGCACTCGGTTCTATTATTTGTGAATGAGATTATTGCAGAGCCTGGTTATATGGATGAAAAGAAAGCTAATTAGAAAGCTATATACAGTGCAAGTGAACTGCCCCCAAAATAGATTTTACTATTCCCACCATTACCATTCACTCATAATATTATCTAAAATTTCGTGACCCCCAAATAAATAACAGCGATCCTACTGTGCCCCAGAATATAGTTTTTGAAATGTTAGTCAGACTACTTTCATACCTCCCAACCATCTGTGATTCACCAGGACTGTCCCAGGATTTGATGCATGTCCCGGAGTCCCGGCGAACTAGGGCTAAGTCCCGGAATGCCCTTGGCTTGTGCGGGGTGTCTGGGGTCCCGCACACCGCAAACAAAACTTTGTATGCCAGCCAGCATCTCTCCCCCCTGGCTGCCTCTGACACACACACACACAAACAGAATGCAGAGCGGAATGCACTGAACCTGCCCCCTCCTCCTCCTGCAATGTTTTCCTGTATACAGAGGTGGGAAGGAGGCACACCACTCTGCCTGCAGCGCTGGTCTGAGGTCTGTAATGAATTATGCATACATGAGACTTGCAGAGGAGGGGGAATGTGGAAAGAGGGTGAGGGGGGCAAGTCTACAAAGTTCACTTTGAGGGATTTGGGGCGGTGGAGAATATGTGCTAAGGGGGTACTTTAGGATTGGAGAGAACGTGTGCTAGAAGGGGTTAAGATAAGAAATCCATCCCCCTTCACCCCCCATCACAAGTCTTCTCCCCTTCCAAAGGGCCCCCTAGCACATATGTTCTCCTCCCCCCAAATCAAATAGATACTGGCGGCCACAGAGGGGAGGGCCCCAGGCACCCCTCAAGAGATGCGGTGCAATTTCCCCTAGGCAAGTTAGGGGAGCCAAGTGTGGGATCCAGGACACAGGGCTGGCTCACACCATGAATCGCACAGGAAGCGCATCTGAATGGCCTGAAAACACACCAGACCATGCCAAAAATACTGCATGCACTACTTTAAACAACGCACAGCAACCGGATCACATGTTATTACACATCCATTAAGCAACTCCCACTGCTAATTGCTTGGCCATGCCCACATTTTGCCAGGGTGCGCCACACACACCGCAGGTCGTGTCCTTCCTTCAGTGTCCCTCATGCTGAAGTTCAAAAGTTGGGAGGTATGCTACTTTAGGCTTTTCTGGTTTCATTGGCCAGTTATTCAGATTAGTTTTGGCTTTTCTGGTTCACTTGTTAAATAAGATGTTTGTTTACATGCCCAGATCCCAGCAAACAGCATTAACAGTCCAGTCATGAAGTAAGGTACAGACTAACATAATAAAACATGGTTCTTACTGTATTCCAGTATATAATGTTTTCATTTCTAGTTAATCAATGATTCAGATTTGTTTTCTTGTGCACTTTCTAAGCAAGATGGCTGTCCGGCGCCTCCCTAGACCCAGAAAACCAAACAGCAGACCCTGAAAAATAATAGCACTCTCACTATGTCCCATTATCAGGTTATCATTTTAAAATTTTGGTTAGTCATTTATGCAGCTTAGTCCCTAGAACTAAGAAACTAACTTTTCTTTGGTCACTTACTAAAGAAGATGACCATCCGTTGCAACATGTCTCTTTCTTCCTGGACACCTGGTCCACACACAACCAACCAGTTTAGAAGTGTGGTCTCCTTCAGCTCCCAGGGCAGGCTTTTGCAAGCTGCATTTATTAGGGCTACACAGGGTGCTGATGGGAGGAGGAGTCCATGTGGTCTGATGCCTGTCCAAACTTCTGACATCACCAGCGTTGCTACCTAGCAAAGCAGGATGAGGATGCAGGTGCAGTAGAACACAGAGGGTTCATAGTAGGTCATAGTAAGTCATAGTAGGATGGCAGTCACCAACCAAGTTTGTTACTTTCTGAAGGCCAGTGCATGAGAATTAGTGGGAATGATGTGGCTGGGGGACCCTGGGGGTGGAATGATTGGGACAGAGAGGCAGGCATGACATAGACAGGAAATGACAGGTACAATTCCAGTTACAAATGACAGACCCCCATGTTGGAAAGAACAAAAGCATGGTTGCTAAAAAACTGACAATGCTGTATGCATTATACATTTCTATGCAGCAGGTGGTGCTGTAGTATTATAGTGTTATAGCATATATTCTATAATATGACAGGATGTTCTGTCTATGTTCAGTGTGTACTTGTTTGTTATTCCTGCTTCCTGCTCCATGAAAAGACATGTTCTGATATTTCTCCATGAAAGTAAAGCCGTTTGCTGTATCTAAGAAGCTTCCAGCATATTATTTCAATACTCTGCAGAACAGGTTATGGGTCCAGGCATTGGAGAGGATACTACAAGCCCAGAGCACCCAGCAGGCACCCAGTCACCCAGGCTCTGGAGAGGATACTGAACTCAGTGAGTCCTGTATACAAGCTACTGAAAGATGGCAAGTGGTTCAGATGTGAAGTTTGCAATTGCAAAGCTGAACAATGCCAATTACCAGCTGTGGAAGTTCAAGCTAAAAATGCTTTTGAACAAGTATGACTTATGGCAAGTGCTAAATACAGACAGACCCACAAATGGAAAGACAGGGGACTGGGACAGGAAGGATAGACAGGCAAAAGCGACTCTAAGCTTACCAGTGGAAGATGACCAGCTTATCCACATAAGAACAGAAAAAAATGCCAAAGATATGTGGACTCCATTACAGAAACTGTATGGGCATTCAAGTCTAAACAGCAAGCCATTTCTGCTAAGAAAGTTATATAAGATGAGACTAGAAGAAGGCCAGCAAATGTGAAATGAAATCATAGAGCAGCTACGCACCATCGGAGAGGACACCAAAGATTACCATATTGTTGCCCTGCTCCTCTTCAGCCTTCCAGAGACATATACTGCTCTTATTATCGCTTTAGAAACCAGACCTGAGCAGGAACTAATGCTGGAATATGTCAAAGGCATATTAATTGATGAAAATTACAGAAGCAAAGAAAATACGCACTGTGATGACAAAGCTCTTAAGATGTACAAAGGCACAAAGCACAACAAAGAAAGCAGAGCCTGTTTTCGCTGTAAAAGGACTGGTCACTTAAAAAAGACTGTTCTATCTGGAAAGCCGAGCAGCGAAATCTAAAGTTATTCACAAAAGAAAGGGTCAAAGCAGCCACAAAGGAAACTGCAGACACATCATGAAGTGGCACCTTTAAAGTGAGACAGAGCGGGAAAGTCACGCGGCTGGTGCATAGACTCAGAAGCGACAAGCCACATGACTAGCAATGAGACCTTCTTCACAAACATTGATTACAGTGCAAAAGACAAAGTTTTCCTAGCAAACGGGAATAGCATCACCTCAGAAGGTAAAGGCCAGGGCTTCCTGAACTGCATTACACCATAAGGAGACAAGCAGAGTATCCTTGTAAAGAAAGTGCTGTATGTTCTAAAACTAGAAGGCAGCCTCCTATCAGTAAAAAGTTATGCGAACAATGGTCTCACAGTTAAGTTCCAGAGTGATGAATGCACAATTCACAATAATAAGCGAATCCTCGCAAAAGGAAAACTGGATGATCACCTATACAGGCTCATCGCCACAGACCAGCAAGCCAATATACCGTAGTTTCCAGTGGCCTACACAGCAAATGTATTCACAAGTGGCTGGGGCTCAGAAATCCAGAAGCTATACAGGATATTATAAAGAGAGGATTATCAGAAGATTTGTCAATAGCGCCTTGCAAAGTGCTCATGAAATGCAAGTGCTGTATTGAAGCAAAAGCCACACGTGCCACACTACCCAACCCCTGCAGCTCATACACAGTGACATATGTAGTCCATTGAAACTCCTATGTCAGGCGGGAACAGATATCTACTGATTTTCATTGGTGATTATTCCAGGTACACAACTACTTATCTGATAAAACACAAGAATGAAACATCAGAGAAACTTCATGAGTTTGTTGCCATGTCTAGCAACAAATTCCAGGGCAAACCAGGAATAATACGCACCAACAATGGGGGAGAATACATAAGCAAAGACGTGGCCTCATATCTGAAGAGACAAGGAATAGTACACTAGACAACCACACCATACACTCCTTAACAAAATTGGTGTAACAGAAAGGAAAGTCACACTCTTATAGAAATGGTCAGGTGCATGTTGCCGGATGCCACAAGTACTGGGGACAAGCAGTTATGACTGCAACCTACCTACAGAACAGACTACCCTCAAGAGCTGTTAAAAGTACTCCATTCGAAATGTGGCATGGATCAAGACCTAGCATAGGGCACATCACAGTGTTTGGATGTAAAGCATATGCCTATATTCCAAGAGAAAGCGATCCAAGCTGGAGAACAGAGCCATAGAGGGCATTCTAGTAGGCTACAGCAAGCATAATAAAGGGTTACAGAATCCTACACCCAAAGACTGACAAAGTGACAATAAGCCATGGGGTTTATTCTGATGAGAGCCCATCATCAGAAACACTGATCCCTGAAAGCTGTGACGTGAATATCTCCAGCAAACCAGAAGGAAAGGTCGATCAAAGTGAACCTGTGCAGGAGTCATACAAAAATTGTTTGCCAACAGAATGGATAGAACTGATTCAAGTCCACATCCCTAATACGTAGTGTGCAAAACAAGTTCCTCAAAAGTGGGACTTTAATGGACCATGAACAGTAGAAAATGTGGTAAAATTACAAATTTATTATAGAAAAAATGTTGATATACACAATACAAAAGATGCTGAGATAAAAACAACAGACACATGCTACAATATACATTAAAAAACAAACAGCTGGAAAAACCCAAATTCACTGTCATGGAGACAGGGGAATCAAACGCATTTCAACTAATGAAGTAGAAGTCTTCTTCAGGGATAATGGGCTGAAGTTATCCAGAAGTGTACAATAGATCTACAATATCAATATGCACATCATTACATATATAGTCAAAAATACAATAAAGTTCATATACTGATCATACCCAAAAGCCTTTATGAGCATAAACAAAAAACATATAACATATAAGGATATAGCCAATGATACTGACCACATGTGTTGTAGGCATCCGCCAGAGGAGATCATAGCTGAAAGAGTGAGATGGAGCTGAAGCGCCAAAACAGCACCGTGAGGCCAGGACAGAAAAGAGATAGAGCGTGTACAAAGGTACCCCTGTGTCAATATATGCCCTCCCAAAAGGGGATCAGAGAGGTGTTGGGGGACCAGCTACATACAATCTAAATGGAAAAAAGTATATTGAGTCAATAGATGTATTGCAGTACACAGAGCGTAAGCTGTTGGACAGCAGTAAATGCTCTGTGAGAGTACTACAGTAGGCAGTGTTAAACATACCTATATCTCAAAGGTTTGGGATTAATCACCAAGTCCAGAGATTGATTTTACAAAGGGTATTTGTTCAAAAGCACTGATCCAAATATAGATTGGCAAAGAGTTGATCCGTGGCCACACCACTGAAATGGCCATACGGTGATACAATGAAAAAGTGCTAATGAGCAAATCTGTAAAAGATTGGCTAAGCATATACAGCAGGGCCTGAAAACAGAAGTAAATACTTGTATTACATGGGGGAACATAATCCATCAGTGTAACGGACATTAGGTGCAAAAAGGCACCAAATATCAGTGTATTATAGTATACCTTCACTGTCTAGTTTACACCGCGAGTCCCTATGTCTCCCAGGTGAAGTGAGGGGCTATGGCTGGCAATGGCGTTTTTATAATGTGGCCATAATCAGTGGGATGTGGTTAGTGGTGTCATGTGGGAGTTCTCCAATCATACCTCTCATTGGCCCCTCTGAGCCGACGGCGCACCAGGCCGCGTCGCCAACCCAGGTGTCAATTATCACAAACCGGCCCCGGCATGCCCGTGAGTGATGTCACCACGGGTGGCAGCGGACCCGCTCACATGACAGCATGGAGTGCTGTGTCATCCGCCCAGTGACGCATGTGAGGTCCGGAGGCACACAGGGAAATCCCATAGCTCCAGAACCTGGAGAGGCCGCCGTCACTGATGGGAGCAGTTCACATGGCCGGGGTGCGCCAGATGGGAGAAAACAGATGGACCACAGGGGACATGGACACAACAGTCACTGTGAAGGAAACACAAAAGGCGCTGAGGCTGCAGATCAGCCAACAGGAAATCAGAGCGACAAGCTCCCCAGAGTATGCATCAAATGATATAAAATAACAAAAATCCCAAAAAGAAAGGGGGGGGAGAAGCAAGGGATGGATGAAAATAGGTCCAAGAAATCGCATATCTTCATACATGGAGCCAGTACATTAGTCATACAGACACATTTTTACAATCAAGGCATAAAAAGCAAAATGATTATACACCTAGACAGTAAAACTGCATTCCTATATGGAGACATTAAGGAAGATCTCTACATGGAGCAACCACCAGGGTTTGCGCAAGGAGATAACCAAGTGTGTAAAACTCAGAAGAGCATCTTAACCAATCTGCAAGAATGTGGAATGAGAAAGTCATGACATTATAACCTGTTTTGAACAAGAAGAGGATTACAATCGGATAGTTCTCAATTTTGACAATTTTGAAATCAAAGAGCTAGAGAACATTAGCTACTATCTGGGAATCCAAATAGAGAGAGGAGAAGAAGAAGGAAGTTATCTTCTCAACCAATCTCAGAAAATCTCTGATATCTTGGAACAATTCCATATTCAAGATGCAAAGAAGAAGCTGAATATAATTGTACAAAGCACATGCTGTTGAGAAGGGTTGTTGGAAAGAACAACAGCATGCTTGCTAATAAACTGACAATACTGTATGCATTATACCTTTCTATGCAGCAGGTGGTGCTGTAGTATTATAGTGTTTTAGCATGTATTCTATGATATAACAGGATGTTCTGTCTTTGTTCAATGTGTATTTGTTTGTTATTCCTGATTCCTGTTCCATGAAAAGACATGTTGTGATATTTCTTCATGAAAGTAAAGCAGTTTGCTGTATCCAAGAAGCTTTCAGCGCATTATTTAATTACTCTGCACAACACCCCACCGAGTAATTCTTCTTCCACATACTCTGGGTCTACAGGGGCTTTGCCTTGTTTCCCTGTGGGCTAGTCCACTCCTGGTACACCTATGTACATGTACACCTCAGCATTTAATTTTCAGTTTGACTAAACAGTATCTTTAATGTAACCGAATAGTTTAAAGCCTAACTCTACCTTTTGCACCATGTCACCTGTGTTTAGGGTGTAACATGATGCAAATGGAACAACCCCCCACTCCCACGAAAGCATGCGGGAATTTATCTCCACTGATTCCGGTTGCAATGCATTGCAACCTGATTTGCAAAAAAGCAATGAATGCAATTTTTTTCCAGCAAATATATGTGCATTTATTATTATTATTACTTTGTAAATGGGGAAGTTAGCCTTTAATTCTATGAAAATGTGGTCAGTTGTAAAATATACAGTACTATCCCAGACTTTCATAACATACAGCTTGAAAGATGTTATCTGAGTTCATTGATGTACATATAATATTCGAAAATGATAGCATAGCACATAAATAAACCTAGGGTGTTCAAAGCCCTCAAGTGTTCATATTCTGGATGAAAATTCAGATAGAGCTAATTTTTTGCATTGCTAGTAAAATAATGGTATAAAAGTACCCAGCAGCAGTCAAAGCTGTTATTTTGCTAGTGATGCTTTTTTCCAGCTTGGCACAATAAAATGTGCTCTCATTCTGGACTGGGTATTTGTAACTAATGGCTAATGTAATGCATTTTGCCAACATACTTGTTTTGTAGTGCTGCCTGATTTATCCTTTCTAACTTGCATAAGCATATAACCCATGGCCTGAAGTTATTTATCATTGCCTTTATGAAAAAATTGACAATGTGTATTAAGTTATTGAGTTAGATAGCATCAATACAATAATGTTAAACATTATGATAGAGTGAACAATAGATTTGTAAAAGAACATAGGGTCCAGTCTAGAGCAACAGAAATGAGTGAAATCACAGCACATTCAATTCCTACATTACATAAGCATGCAACACAAACAAGGATAACTAGAAAAAAACTGAACTGAAAAGGCAGACATAAAAGACACAAATTAATGCAGTTGTTCAATTAATAACTTGTTATTCATTTAAAGAGGTGTTCCGACCCCAACAAAAAATTAAAAGTCAGCAACTACAAATACTGTAGCTGCTGACTTTTAATATTAGGACACTTACCTGTCCAGGGTTTCCGTGATGTCGGCACCCCAGCAGATTTTTATGGATTGGCTGTTGGAAACAGTGGAGTGGAGCCTTTCGGTTTCACAGCTGGTTCCCTACTGCGCATACGAAAGAGAAGAGGGGCCGAAACTACTGAGGGATGGCACCATGGCGCCATCTTCAGAAGTGGACCTGTCAAAAACAGGTACCCTTTCCCCCCCCTCCTCTGAAAGTTGCCAAATGTGGCACCGGAGGGGGGGACGACAGATAAGCGGAAGTTCCACTTTTGAGTACCTGAACCTGACTTGATATCAGCCTCTTGCAATGCCCTACTGTTTCTTGGACTGAGAGAGGAAGGGCTAGGACTTGGAGCCAGTGAGGTGTGCTGCAAACAAATGTATTGATAAGGAACACGTTGATAGGAGGGCAGAGCAGAGGGATGATCCCATCAGTCTTCTACTGCTGAATTCCTGCCCCAACAACAACCCAAGTATACAGGGCCAGGTCAGGACTTGGATGATTGGATCAAGAGTTTGTGGAGCCTTATCTAATCATATGGAACCCCACCCATAATACCCCTAACAATATTATTAACAGTTTAGAAGCAGCGTACAGCCAAGGAGTAGCGTTAGGAAACCTTATGGCTTACTGTTGTCCTGCAAGGTCAGAAAAGTCTTTCAATAGAAAGGAACAACCCCAAACATTGTTAGAATCAACCATAGCATGTCAGGAGCAGAGAGGTACATGCCCCAAAGCAATCCATGGCCATCATAGGTGGGAAACTGATAGGCCCACCTGCATGGGGGGTAGCCATGCAGAAATAGACAGAGGGGATGGCTCAGCTCCAAAGAGTTATCCAACATAAAGTGCGGACAGGAAAACTACTCTGAGGAGTAAGGGATGGCTGCTCCCTCATGGGGGAGGCAAAAATTACCTCAGAGGCAGACAAGTAGGGCAAAGTCACCATGGGACTGCTGAGTTGGGCCATCATTAGCGTTACTGTTCCAATCATACACAGAGGAAGCCACTTAACAATAAAACACATGCCCACCAGGAGTCAAGCAGTGGGGTGACAAGAACCAAAGATGCGGCGGTCGTCTCTCCTGTTGTGCATGGATCCTTCCACCAGAAGGGCATAGTGATCACATGTGCTTCTAGGAGGGGGTGACTGCAGATGATATTAGACATAATATTATATGGGGACTGAGGGTAGAGATGCTGAAGGGGTTGCCTGTACACTTGGGCCCACCTAAGTTAAACAGGCAACTGCTTTATGCTCTCCAAGCACTGTAAGAGTAAAAATGGGCAGAGACACAAAAAGAGGATCCGATGGTTGCCACCTAATAGAAAAGCTGCAGGAGCATTGCAAAGGCCAAAAGACATACCCAAGGACTTGAAAGGCCCATATCTGGTTCCAAAGACAGTGTCCCTGCAGTAGATGTTGAGTGTCTGATAAAGACCTCTAAATTCTCATCAAGCCATTCTCTGAGCACCTTTAACCACTTGCTTACTGGGCACTTAAACCCCCCCCCCTATCCAGACCAATTTTGAGCTTTCAGCGCTGACGCACTTTGAATGACAATTGCGCGGTCATACAACACTGTACCCAAATGAAATTTTTATCATTTTTTCACCACAAATAGAGCTTTCTTTTGGTGGTATTTGATCACCTCGCAGTTTTTACTTTTTGTTAAAAAAAAAAGTAAAAAACTGAATTAAAAAAAAAAAAAATTATTTTTTTATATTTTCTTATAAAAAATTTCAAACAGGTAATTTTTCTCCTTCATTGATGTACGCTGATGAGGTGGCAGTGATGGACACTGATAGGCGGCAGTGATGGGCAGCACTGCTAGGTGGCACTGGAACAATAATCTGGCAAACAGCAAGTGCAAAGGCATGGCTAAAATAAGTTTGTGGCAGAAACAAAGGGTTCAAGAAAATGTCCAGGGCTGCTGTCCAGCATCCCAAGTGGCTCACTGGCAGACACAGCAGGGGTTGCAGCTTCAGACTTAGGTTCTGACACCAACTTCCTGGATTCAGGAATATAAATGATTCTTGTCTAAAGACCAAAAATGTGTTAAAAATTGGACATTGGTGGAGCAAGGGGAGTAAGACCTTCCACTTGGTGATGGAATGCTAGTCTGACACAACGGTGCACATCAACAAGGAAAAGTGCAAACAACATAGGAAGAAGTCTGTGGAGTTGTCCTACAACATATCTGATATATGTATTGTTTGCATACAGCTTACTAAATTCTGGCAACACTCCTCCTGAAGAAGCTGTGGTCGGCGAAACATGTAGAGAAAACAACAGTGTATCCTGTATGAAAGGGATAATTAACACCAAAAGTTTTGCTGTATGTGGAAGATGAAATTGTAGATTTATTGAAAAGTATTTTTAATGTAATTTTAATATGTGTGAAATAAAACTATTTACTTTTAAGAAAAATTGTTTGCTGTAGCACCGTGAAAGTTCCATAATATTGTGGTTGAAGAAAAGGTATATTTAAAGGGATGTGGGTGCAAAAAAAGATAGACTCTAGTAGTCATCCCAAGATTCAGCAATATAAAATTAATTCCATTGTCCTACAACAGCCTATCACAGGGTGTGTCAGTCTATGATATCTAGAGGAAAGGTACTTTTGGAAAAAGTGAGATGCCTACACTATGAGCTCCCCAAGCCCATTGAGAACCACAGAGGGTCTCATGTTTTTTTCCCAAGAACCTGTTCATGTTCATGAGCCACAAGCATCTTGGCTACAAAATGTTAAATAGTGGCTGCCTCCTTTTTGTTCCATCATTAAATCCAAGATTAGCAGGGGTAGAAATGGATCCTGAAAATGTTTCACACCTATCACATACCTGATAGGAGACTGATATGATGAGATTGACAGCAGGTGTTGATAGGAGAACTTGCAGCTGGAGTAGGAGATCCTGCGAAGCAGGTGGACCATCAGGACAGGAACAGTAGCTGTGCTCAGGTAGCCAGCTGGGATTAAAGGGGCACTCCACTTGTGCTGCAGGTTCAGGACACATGGCTTGTCGGAAGGCTGACACGTGGCTTGTCACCCTGGGCTCAAGTATCAAGAGTCAACAGTTACAGAGCAGTCTTTAAAAAAAAAATGTTTGGGGGACTGGAACTCCGCTTTAATAACATGTGGTGATAATGAACATATACACAAATGAAACATCCAGTGAGCCACCCTGGGCTCAAGTATCAAAAAATGTGTAAAGCAGTCCAAAAAACACTGTGACAGTCAAACAATGTTGAATGAGTGGTATATCCCTTCACCGTAAAAACGTGAAAAAACAGATGGCCGATGCCAGGCCAATCAACTGCAGTGACACCTGGATGTGTACAAGCCCCTCAGGGGATAAAGTCACGTGATACCACTCATTCAACATTGTTTGACTGTCAGTGTTTTTTGGACTTCACTGTGCCCTATAGAAGCTGTGCTGTACTGCCACCTAGTGTCTTTATTGCGTCACAGAGGCATTGCTCTTGGGAGCTTCTGTTTGAATAGCTTCATAATTGGTTTAAAGCGGGGGTCCACCTATCTATCGTTTTTTTTTTTTTTAGTTCATTCACAAACTTTTCTTCTCAGCATTACATACTCACATATTGTGTGTAATATGTCCGCCTGTGTCAGATTTCGTCGGAAAGAATAACTTATATTATTCACTGCAGGCAGTTTCCATCTTCATTGTGGGCATTTGAAGCCCACAAGCATTTATTTCCTGGATGTGGTGAATGCTGTCCTCCCAGCATTCACCGCTCGTTCCCGCACATGCTCAGTGGCATCCTGGGAAGCGTGAGATTAGCTCCCAGGAGTCTGGGAGAGGCTAGAAACACGCCTACTCCTACGGGAGGAGAACCAGGAAGTGCAAAGAAGAATAGAAAAATAAAAGGTAATTACGGCGATTTAAATTTTTTTAAACGGCATGTCAGCATCTAGGCAAGGAAGAGAATACATACAGATATTGTTCAAAATTTGGGTGGAACCCCGCTTTAAGCTTAATCTGTACTGTATGCATATTCTTTTCCTCGTATCTGTTGTAAAATTTGAGGCACCTCCAGCACTGTTCTTAGATTTGTTGCTCTGAGCTTTCTTTTTTTAGTTACAACGTAAATATGGGACAATGTTATGCTAATATACTATTTTTTTTTTCTTTTTAAAACTGTGTAAGCAGATCCTATCAGATAGCACTCTGTCAAAGACAGATTTTGCCATGGCATCTCCCAAACTGAATAAAGTTTGAATTTGCAGTGAAATTTGTTAAAATAATTGCAATGAATATATCTGGCCTGGACAAAATATGCTAACAAGTGGAGTTTAATTTTAAGCGGAAACCTACTGTGATCTGGGTCCAGCTATTTATCCGTGAACTACCAGCCCAGACTACCAGTTGAGAACTATCATAATAAAAAATGTGACATGACAACAAGGTGTAGGAAAATGGTACTTAAAGATAAAATGGCTATCTGCATGACAAGTTCTTACACTGCTCAGTCTATCTGTAGCAATACAAGGCCTCTTTATGTAATTAGAACAAGAACGTTAAAACACCCATTTTATGTTCGACATATTGTGTAATATGTTTCAGCATAGGAGTCATCTTCAGATAAGAACCTTAGCAAAATGGGATATATGGTCTAACAAAAATTCCTGAAAATAATTATTACTCTAATCTCATTAGACATTTATTCTACTATAGTCAGGTGATGTAAAGTTGTATTAGCAAATGGGAAGTTAAGCTGCCCATACATGGATCGTTATTCGGCCAGTTCAGCAGTGACCGTATGAATTTTGATCCATGTATGGGCAGGCTGGTTGCACAGAATTTGATCTACCGATCAACTTCTGTAAACCAGCCTGTTAAAAAATGTCTGCACAATCAGTGGCACCGCATAAAGCCGGCAACACTCACCAGTGTGTTCTGATGGCGGGGGAACTCTACCCACTGTCAGAATACAAGAGCTCAGCAGGAGTGAACTGGTTGAAAGAAAAAAAAAATTACTAATGTATGGGCTGCCTTAATCTAGAATGTTAGTGCCCTAGTTGGCTATAGTGGGAGAGTTTTTGTATGTAGATTATTCATTCATTCATTGAAATCTGAGCAGGAATGCCCTGAGCAGGACTTGCTGTATAACACATCATACTGAAAGTGTCTCCAGTTGTACAGTACCATAGTATACACATTTCTTCCTACATAGACTGACTGTTAGGTGTATTCTACAACACAGGCTTATGTGTAAGATGATATTAATTTTTAATATCTACTGCAGAATTTTCATTATTACGTTATGGTAAACAAATGGCAATGCAAGTATGTGATAATGACACATCTTTTGCCTCTAGGTTGTAAAATAGTGATTTTTTTATGTATTGAGACTGGTCACCTTTGCAGTCTTGAGCAGGAGTTTCCCATGTATCCATAGAACTATTGTACAATAAGAAGTGTATCTAACCTTAATTAGGCTCTGCACACAGCCCCTTTGAACACAATATATATATACATATACTCAGACGACTAATCAGTAAACCTGAAGAAGGGGCGTGTCCCCGAAACATGTAGTGTCTCCAGTCAGTGATGTGTGACTCTCTTTGCTCCCTTGGCATCGGCAGGGCTAATTGGCCCCAGCAGCAGGGTTTGCCCATACTCTTTGGATTCCCTTGGCTGACTTCCGCCAGGCTGTGACATCACTTCCAGGCTTCGTACACAGTGCGAGTGGCCGCTGTATACAGCCCCAACAGTTCCTGTGCCTGCAGTTTGGTTCCCCCTTCATCGGACCTCTGGCCTTATGGTCCTGGACGGGCCCCCCACCAGCGGGGCTCCTGTGTTCTTTGTCCAACGGCTTTGTGCTGGGTTTCCCATAGCCCCTGTGTCATCCATGCGGCTCCAGCCTCCAGGTACTGTCAGTTTTTTAATCCAAGTCTCTGCATGACCATCAATTGACTGCTGTATGCCTAGGTGAACATTTTATTATTTTTTTTTAACAACAAAAAAAAATGTTTACTTTGCCTCTGAGGGTCCTATTTATGTCTTCTGATCAGTGCTGTTCACCCCTTTGATTCTATAAAAAAGAAAAACAGGCAAACAGCTTATCTCCAGCATGGGAAAACAAACAAAATAGTCCATAAACTTCTGGTATGCCAAAAATAAATTATGGCTCACTGCCAGTAGAACGTATCCCTTATTAGGGTTTTTAGGGTCCCCACCTGTCCCAGGGGGTCCAGAAAGGCAAGAGCCTATCAGGGTTCCAGCCTATCAACAGCCTGCAGTCCTCTCACAAATATTGGTTTTCCACATCCCACCACATAGACAACTGCTGATGGTTTCCTGATCCCTTTCAGGCTTCTCCTGCATGTGGATTTACCCTTTAAGACCAAAGTCCCTGTAGTCAGAGATGGAGGCTCTTTTCCACCCAAAGACTCTCCGATCCTCCACTTTCCAGGTCCCAAATGAGGACTTACCAACCCTGAGAGAACTGTAAATCAATGTTCTCTTCTGTGACCAGTTTACCCTGGAACCCCTCATCCAGATGGATGAGAACCCTTGAGTACTCCAAAAAAATGTTATCATCCCCATTAAAAGGACCACAGCCAAATGTACACACATTATTATTATTATTATTATTATTCAGGATTTATATAGCGCCAACAGTTTACGCAGCGCTTTACAATATAAAAGGGAGACAATACAGTTATAATACAATACAATAGGATTAAGAGGGCCCTGCTCAGAAGAGCTTACAATCTAATAGGGTGGGGCAGGTGGTACAAAAGGTTGTAACTGTGGGGAATGAGCTGGTGGAAGTGGTAGGAGATTAGTTGGAGACGTGATAGGCTTTCCTGAAGAGATGAGTTTTCAGGGATTGCCTGAAGGTAGCAAGAGTAGGGGATAGCCGGATAGATGGAGGTAGCGAGTTCCAGAGGATGGGAGAGGCTCTGGAGAAATCCTGGAGACGAGCATGGGAGGAGGAGATGAGAGAGCTTGAAAGCAGGAGGTCTTGAGAAGAGCAGAGAGGTCGATTTGGGTGATATTTGGAGACAAGATTAGTGATGTAGCTTGGGGCAGAGTTGTGAATGGCTTTGTAGGTTGTGGTTAGAATTTTGAATTTAATTCGCTGGGTGATTGGGAGCCAGTGTAGGGATTGAAGTAGAGGGTTGGCAGACACTGAGCGGTTGGTAAGGTGGATAAGTCTGGCAGCAGCATTCAGGATAGACTGAAGAGGGGATAGCCTATGGAGCGGTAGGCCAATGAGAAGGGAGTTGCAATAGTCAAGGCGAGAGATAACAAGGGAGTGAATGAGGAGCTTGGTGGTTTCATTTGTTAAAAAAGGGCGAATTTTAGAGATGTTACGGAGGTGAATTCTACAAACTTTTGACAGCGATTGGATTTGAGGCTGAAATGACAAGTCAGAATCTAGGATTACACCTAGTACCCTGGCGTGAGGGGAGGGACTGATGGTTGCATTGTGGATTTTGATGAAAAAGTCATGAAGGGGGGCACGGGCGGGGGGGAATATTAATAGCTCAGTTTTAGAGAGATTTAGTTTAAGGAAGTGGTGCGACATCCATGCTGATATGTCAGTTAGTAAGTTAGTAATGCGAGAGGAGACTGAAGGAGTGAGGTGAGGAGTAGACAGATAGATTTGGGTGTCATCAGCGTATAAGTGGTATTGGAAGCCATGGGCAGTTATTAGGTGACCAAGGGAGGAGGTGTAGATAGAGAAGAGAAGGGGTCCAAGAACCGAGCCTTGGGGGACCCCCACAGAAAGGGGCAATGGAGAGGAGGAGACAGAGTTGTAGGTGACACTGAAGGAGCGCTGTGATAAATAGCCAGAGAACCAGGATAGAGCAGAATCTCGGAGGCCAAGGGAATGTAGTTTATTGAGAAGGAGCGGGTGGTCAACAGTATCAAAGGCCGCAGAGAGGTCAAGTAGTAGGAGTATGGAGTACTGGCTGTTGGTTTTAGCAGTTAGTAAATCGTTAGTGAGTTTTAGTAAGGTAGTTTCCGTGGAGTGCTGCGAGCGAAAGCCAGACTGTAAGGGGTCAAGAAGGTTATTTTCATTGAGGTAGGAGCTAAGACGGTTGTAGACTAAGCGTTCTAGAAGTTTAGAGGTGAATGGGAGTAGTGAGATGGGTCTTAAGTTGTTCAGGTCAGTAGGGTCCAGTGAGGGCTTTTTAAGAATGGGAGTGATCTGTGCATGTTTTAGAGGAGAGGGGAAAATGCCACTAGAAAGGGAGAGATTGAAGATGTGGGTGAGGGAGCATAGGATAGAAGAAGAGGGTGACCGTAGTAGTTGTGAGGGAACAGGATCCAAGGGACAATTGGTTAGGTGGGCATCCGAGAAAATTTTTGTAACCTCTTCCGTAGTAGCCAATTCAAAAGAGGAGAGGGTTGAATGTGCTGCTGGGCAAGGTATGATGGGTGGGGAAGACATACGCACAGTGGAGATGTCCTCACAAATTGCATCGATCTTGTCTTTGAAGTGATTGGCAATCTCTTGGGCAGTGAGTGAGTTAGTGGGTAGAGGGGGTGGTGGACGAAGCAGAGAGTTAAAGGTTGAGAAGAGCCGACAGGGACTGGATGACAAGGAATTAATAAGAGAGACAAAGTAGGCTTGTTTGGCAGCATGGAGGCATGAATTGTATTTTAGAAGGGCAGATTTATATAGGGTGAAGTCTTGCAGGCATTTGGTTTTACGCCACAGTCGTTCAAGAGCACGGCAATGTCTCTTGAGATTTCTAATGTTGTCAGTTTGCCAGGGTTGTAACGGTCGGGGCCTAATTCTGCGTGTGGTTAGAGGAGCAAGTGCATCTAGTGATGATGAGAGTGAACTGTTGTAGACAGAAGTGGCCAGGTCAGGACAGGACAGGGGAGAGATTATGTCATATAGGTTGTCAGTAGCAGAATAGGGAAGAGAAGGGTTAAAGTGGCGAAGGTTTCTACAAGTAATTGTTTGCTGCTTGGAGGGATGGGTGGTTGGAGGCAAGGATACAGTGAAAGTAATGAGGTTGTGATCAGATAGAGGAAAGGGGGTGTTGGTGAGGTTGCCAGGGTTGCAGAGATGGGAGAATACAAGGTCAAGGGTATTACCATTGGAGTGAGTGGAAGTATGTGTCCATTGGGTTAGGTCAAAAGATGAGGTTAAGTTGAGAAGTTTAGCTGTAGTTGGGCTGTTGACATTGACAGGAATGTTAAAGTCACCAAGAATAATGGTGGGTATTTCAGAGGAGAGAAAGTAGGGTAGCCAGGCAGCAAAGTCATCAATGAAGCGCGATACCGGTCCTGGAGGCCTATAAATTGCTGCAATCCTCAGAGAAATGGGAGAAAACAGACGAATACAGTGCATCTCGAAAGAAGAGAGGGATAGAGAGGGAGGGACAGTAAGGACTTGGAAGGTGCTTTGTGGGGACAGAAGGAAGCCAACTCCACCTCCTTTCTGTCTGTTGGGTCTGGAGGAGTGAGTCCAATGGAGACCACCATGGGAGAGGGCAGCAGGAGAAGCTGAGTCAAAATTTTGCAGCCAGGTTTCTGTTATGGCGAGTATGTTCAAGCCATGAGAGATGAAGAGGTCATGTACAGATATTAGCTTGTTACAGATGGAGCGGGCGTTCCAAAGGGCACATGAGATTGGTGGGGTGCTTTGAGGAAGCAGGGGGATAGAAATTAAACTGAGTGGATTGCGGTGGTTGCCAGAGGGGGAGGGGTATTGGATATGTGGCTTGCATTTGGAAAATGGCGGACCAGGATTAGGAGAAATATCACCTGAGACTAGGAGAAGGAGGAGGGTGAGGAAGGCAAGGTGGGAGTGGGATGTGCATGAGCGCACGTGTCTAGTGGCCCTGGTGTTTATGTCAGCATGTGGGTGCAGCAACTGCAGGAGATGTATACTGTATATACTTTTTATATACAATGTATTGTGGCAAATGAGCATTTACTACATGACAATAGATTTTCAAAACAGTACGGGTTAGCAAACACAAAAGATTTTATAATATTGTGTTATTGCATATTACTAATTTACCATCTTTTTTTGTAAAATGTATTTTTTCTAAAGATTATAGCAATGTACAGAACTGTTACATACCTATTTTATTACCCCTCCATCCATGAAGTATTGTATTCTAGATTAGATAGACTACCTTGGTTGGTATTATTACTGTGTTTATTACTGCAGAAACAGTATTACCTAGCCACAATGTGGCTAACAAGAAAGGATGCAGCAAATGCAAAATATAACAAAAAGAGCACTTTGAGTTAGAAATCCTGCAATGATTGAATACACATCTAATAAAAACAATTTATTTCAATCTTTGATAGTTGCCTCTGCTTGAATATGGCTTACAAAAAAAATCTCCACCCCTACTGCTTGATACAATACATCTACTTTACTGTAAAAATATTTTTTTTATTACATTTTATTAGTTCTATTACATTTTGTTTCACAATACAGCAATAAGAACAGAAACAAAACTAAGGTTTTTAGGGAAATGCTTGAAATTGATTAGCATTAAATGACATTCAGCTTATTTCTTTGCCACTGGCTCGCCAGCTATAATTTTCTTCAGTTGGCAGTGGAGGTTATGACACTCTAAATTCTTAGTCATGCCTTCTTGCTGGGCATGGAAAGATTATTACAATATCTTCTTTAGGACTGTTTTAGGTATGTCATTGACAAGGTCATGCAACTGCTATAAATGCTCTCAGTAAGCTATTTAGCACTTAACCTGAGAGGAAACTCCTGCAATGCTGGAGGAATAAACTTCTATCTCAAGAAACATTAAGATAAGGAAGCAAGAAAAATAACTAAAAATGAAATTACTTAATACTTTTTTTTTTAAATCCTTTATTTTTTTTAATGAAAAATTCCATACATTATTCACATCAATCATTCATATTATTTAATGATACAAAAACATATAAAATATGTAGTTTATACAAGCCCATTCTTTTATTCCTACCCTCTTTCATTACAGAGTTATATTTCTACTACTGATTCATATCTCCCTTTTTTCATTTCTTTCCTCCCTTCCTCCCCTCCCCCCCCCCCCCCTATACCTTCACCCCCCTCCCCCCCTCCACCACAACAAACTTTTCCTATAACCTATAGTATTTTATTCACCACACTCTCATTTGCTACTAACTTCCTCCATATCCAATGTTCTTGATTATCTAATTATATTATCATTACTTCTGCAGGCCATCCTTTTGTCCCTTTCTCTCTTCTCCCCTTCCCTGCTCACTCCTTTCTCTTCTTCCTTTCCCTCGGCTGTTTCTATCTACCCTTTCCTCTCTAATCTTCCCCCCCTGTCTCTACATCTCAAGCCTCTCCACTATCAATTGGTGTGGGGCCAAGTCCGCATCCCCCAGCCATGATTGCCATATCTTATCAAATTTACCCCTGTCACTTCTGCGACTATAAGCCAATCGTTCTCTAGGAAGCAGCGAATTGACATAAGCAATCCATTGCTTCACTGTAGGCACCGTTGGGGCCATCCAGTGCCTTGCAATGAGTTTTCTGGCCAGGTACATCAGTCTAGTTAACATAAAATACTTTCCTCCCGGGAACATTTTTGCATTTATGGCTCCAAGTAAGTATACAGTCGGGTTTAGGGGGATGGGGACCTGCGCTAACCTCGAGATGCACTGGGAGACCTCGTCCCAGTACCTATGCAGCTTTGGACACCGCCAAATTAGGTGGATGAAGTCCCCCCTGTGCACTCTACACTTAGGGCACAACGGAGAGTCTACTCCTCCCCATTTATAAAGCTGTACTGATGTTCTATAGGCCCTGTGCAAAATAAATAATTGTGACAGCCTTTGGGTTGCGGATAGCGACACCACTGGAATAGCCTCAAGCGCCATTTCCCACTGTTTTTCTTCTATCTCTCCTATATCTTCTACCCATTTATTTCGGCACTTTAACAAAGTATGATCCTGAACAGACCTCAGCAACTCCCTATATATTTTTGATATTAACCCTTTCCTCGTATCTGCTATTAAAACCTCACTCAGGAGTGATACTGTTGGTACTGTCAGAGAATGTGTTATTTGTTGTGCCTGTAACGCATGGCAAAGTTGGAGATATTGATAAAAACCCCTTGGGTTCAGGTGAAATTCCCTGCATAGTTGTTCATATGTCTTTAGCACCTCCCCCTCATATAATAGTGAGAAGAAACAAATCCCCTTTTCTTTCCAGTGTGTAAACCCTTGTAATTCCTGGATCTCAGGGTATCTTCTATTATGCCATATCGGTGTAAATGGGAGCACGCCCGTTATTTTTAGCGCTTTCCGAATCTCTCCCCATACCCTTTTAGAGAGAGTACTTATGGGTTCTAGGCCCTTCATACTTGGTAAATCCATTTCCAAATGTGAGGCCGCTTCTAACGTGGGTTCCGATATGGTCACCAATTTACATGTAGGGTCCTCATTTCCCTTCTGACCCCACCCTGCCATTTGTTGTAGCTGTGATGCCAAAAAATACAGTTTAGAATGAGGTATTGCCAGCCCTCCTCTATCCTTTTCATATTGCAATGTTTCCAAACTAATCCTGGGTGCCTTTTTTTTCCATATCAGTTCCCTCATTAGTGTATCGACTCGCTTGAACCACTTTTTTGATATCCATATCGGTGAATTATGAAAAACGTACAGTTGCTGTGGTGCCCACACCATTTTTATTAAGTTTGCTCTT
Organism: Aquarana catesbeiana; assembly: GCF_042186555.1. NCBI lineage: Eukaryota > Metazoa > Chordata > Amphibia > Anura > Ranidae > Aquarana > Aquarana catesbeiana. Next base: position 193,794,911 of record NC_133325.1, read on the forward strand.
CCTATAACTGATAGGGGAAGCCTACACCAGCTATTGCATTTTTCTTTCTGTCTAGAGAGCAATGGCTCCAAGTTCAACTGAAGATACTAAATTACTTAATACTTTAATACAAAACAATATATTGCTTATATACTGTAAATGTGTTACATGTATGTAAAAGTTCCTTCATTGTTGGGTCGTGGGTATTCTGTCACAAATCTTCTGGAGATCATGGCGCAGTATGCCTAACCACTTGCCGACCAGCCGCCGCAGTTTTACTGCGACAGAATGGCACGGCTGAGCGAAACACCGTTATGTTACATCGCTTCACCCTGTGGCCACTAGGGGCTCGTGCCCGCTGCTCTCCCCCGGAGCATATGCGAGTGCCCGGTGGTCACCATCACCGCCGGGCTCCCGTGATCGCTGCTGACACACCGAGAACCAGGATCTGTGTGTGTAAAGGGGAGAAGAGACAGATCGTCTGTCCATACAGAGTATGAACAGCGATCTGTCATCTCCTATACAGAGTCTCCTCCTCCCTTCAGTTAGAACACACACTAGGGAACATAATTAACCCCTTGATTGCCCCCTAGTGTTAACCCCTTCCCTGGCAGCGACATTTTTACAGTAATCAGTGCATTTTTATAGCACTGATCGCTGTATAAATGCCAATGGTGCCAAAAATGTGTCAAAAGTGTCCGATGTGTCTGCCATAATGTCGCAGTCCCGATAAAAATCACAGATCGCCGCCATTACTAGTAAAAAAATACTAATAATAAAAATGCCATAAAACTATCCCCTATTTTGTAGACGCTATACCTTTTGTGCAAACCAATCAATATATGCTTATTGCGATTTTTTTACCAAAAATATGTAGAAGAATACATATCGGCCTAAACTGAGGAAAAAAATTGTTTTTTTATATATATTTTTGGGGGATATTTATTAACCAGTTGACGACCGCCTCACGCAGATATACGTCTGCAGAATGGCACGGGCAGGCAAAATCACGTACCTGGTACGTGATTGCCTTCCCGCGGGCGGGGGGTCGATCGGACCCCCCCCGGTGCCAGAAGCGGTCGCCATTCGTTCCCGGGCGATGAGAGATGAGGGGGAGGCCATACATTCGTGGCCACCCCCTCCCGATCGCTCCCGGCGAATGAAAATGCTTCCTCTCCTTCTGTAATGTAAACAGAGGGAGAGGAAGTGATGTCATCCCTCCTTGAGCCAGTCTTTTTCGTTCCGGCGTCGAGGAGAAAAGACATCAAGTAAGTGCACAACACGTTCAGTAGAACACACCAGGCACACTTGTCACCCCCCTTCACCCCCCGATCACCCCCCGATCACCCCCCTGTACCCCCTGTCACACTGACACCAATAGCAGTTTTATTTTTTTTTTTCATTGGTGTCAGTTTGTGACAGTTATAAGTGTTAGGGCAGTTAGGTTAGCCCCCTTTAGGTCTGGGGTACCCCCCTTTAGGTCCAGGGTACCCCCCTAACCCCCCCCTAATAAAGGTTAACCCCTTGATCACCCCCGTCACCAGTGTCGCTAAGCGATCGTTTTTCTGATCGCTGTATTAGTGACACAGGTGACGCTAGTTATGGAGGTAAGTATATAGGTTCGCTGTCAGTGTTTTATAGTGACAGGGATACCCATATACTACCTACTAAAGGTTTTAACCCCCTGATTGCCCCCTAGTTAACCCTTTCACCAGCGATCACCGTATAAGTGTTACGGGTGACGCTGGTTAGTTAGTTTGTTTTTTGTAGTTTATTATAGTTTTAGGGCACCCGCCGTTTATTACCTTATAAAGGTTTAACCCCCTAATTGCCCGGCGGTGATATAAGTTACGTTTTTAGGATCAGATAAGGTCTGCGTCACCCCAGGCAGCGTCAGATTAGCGGCAGTACCGCTAACACCCACGCACGCAGCATACACCACCCTTAGTGGTATAGTACCTGAACGGATCGATATCTGATCCGATCAGATCTATACTAGCGCCCCCAGCAGTTTAGGGTTCCCAAAAACGCAGTGTTAGCGAGATCAGCCCAGATACCTGCTAGCACCTGCGTTTTGCCTCTCGGCCCAGCCCAGCCCAGCCCACCCAAGTGCAGTATCGATCGATCACTGACACTTACAAAACACTAAGCACACAACTGCAGCTTTCGCAGAGTCAGGCCTGATCCCTGCGATCGCTAACAGTTTTTTGGTAGCGTTTTGATACAGTCGCTAACAGTCAGGAGCTTTTTTGCCTGTGAGTCTCACTAGTGTACCCCTAAATTTAGAGCCCAAAATGGCAAATCGAAGGTACACTAGTGAAGAGGCCTACACGTTTCTGAGCATGACAGATAGTGAAGAGGAAGTCACTCATCTGTCAGATTCAGTCTTAGAATACGATCCTGTAGAGGACAGCGGCTCCATGACAGATAGCTCTGATGACGGAGTTGTGGTCCCTGCTAAGGTCAGGCGTACCAGACCCCAAACTTCTTCTTCTGTCCTTGAAGTGCAAGAACCGCAGGTCCCTCGTATGGAGCAGAGAAGTACTAGTGCCGCTATTCCTTCTGGTGAACTGGCAAGCACCAGCGGCCTAGTACACCCTGGTCGTATATCCAGCACTGCAGTATCACGTGGTGACGTGGCGAGTCCCATAAGTGCAGTTCAAGCTGGTGAGGTGGCAAGCACTAGTAGTGTCCCGCTGCCACCAAGAAGACAAAGACAGGCCCGTCGTGCCCATAGTGCCCTTCCTGCTGCATTCGCCAATCCGAATTGGGAACCCACCACTTCTGCAGCACCTGTACTTCCCCCATTCACTGGCCAACCCGGAATTCAGGTGGAAACAGTTGATTTTATGCCACTGGATTTTTATTCGCTGTTTTTCACCGAAGATCTCTATAGATCTATTGTGGACCAAAGCAATTTATACGCTGGTCAACACATCGCCGCTAATCCCCAGTCCTCCCTTGCCAGAGATTGGAGACCAATTACGGTCTCCGAATTTAAGCTCTTTCTGGGCCTTTCCCTAAACATGGGCTTGAATAAAAAGAGTAAGTTGCGGTCATATTGGTCCACTGACCCAATTTACCATGCGCCTGTGTTCTCTGCCTCCATGGCCAGGGCACGATACGAGCAGATTTTGCGGTTCATGCACTTCAACGACAATGAACTCTGTCGTCCTCGTGGAGACCCTGAATACGATCGGCTCTACAAAATTCGGCCCCTCGTAAACCACTTCAACCAACGTTTTGCAGACTTGTTTACTCCCCATCAAGTTGTCTGCGTTGATGAGTCCCTGATTAAATTTTCTGGCCGCTTGTCATTCAAACAGTACCTTCCCAGCAAGCGTGCCAGATACGGGGTCAAGATGTATAAGCTCTGTGACAGGACCACAGGCTATACATGTAGTTTTATGGTTTACGAGGGCAAAGATAGTCACGTAGAGCCGACAAACTGCCCTGACTACATAGGAAGCGCTGGCAAGATAGTGTGGGACTTGGTGTCACCCTTATTCGGAAAGGGGTACCACTTGTACGTGAACAATTATTACACAAGCGTGCCACTTTTTAGCCACCTTTTTGATCATCAGATTGGAGCATGTGGCACCGTGCGACCTAATCACCGGGGCTTTCCCCAGCGGCTTGTAGATTCCCGTCTTAGGCTGGGAGAGAGAGCCTGCTTGAAGTGTAATAACTTGCTCGCTATGAAGTGGAGGGACAATAAGAATGTTTTCGTTCTTACCTCCCTTCATGCAGACACGACGGTCCAAATTCCTACGGCGACTGGTGTTGTGGAGAAACCCCTCTGTGTCCACGAATATAACCAAAATATGGGAGGGGTGGACCTCAACGACCAGTTGTTGGCGCCGTACCTAGTTGCCCGTAAGGCCAGACGCTGGTACAAAAAAGTGTCTGTTTATTTATTTCAATTGGCTTTGCTGAATGCTTATGTGCTATACAGAGCTTCAGGATGGACTGGATACTTCCTTACATTCCAGGAAGAGATCGTCAGAGCCCTTCTGTTTCCAGACGGTGCTCCACCTCACCTTCCCCAACCAAAAGCAGTAAGCCGGCTGCATGAGAGGCATTTTCAATATGTCCTCCCGAGTACCCCTACCCAACGAGCCCCCCAAAAAAGATGTCGTGTCTGCAGCAAGTGTGGATTTAGGCGTGACACCCAGTATTATTGTCCCTCCTGTCCTGACAAACCTGGTCTTTGCATGGGTGAATGTTTTGAATGCTACCATACACTAGTGGAGTATTAGCGTAGGGTACAGCACTGCACAGACTAGGACACACTTTCACAGGGTCTCCCAAGATGCCATCGCATTTTGAGAGACCCAAACCTGGTACCAGTTAAAAAAGTTAAAGTTACAAAAAAAAGTGTAAAAAAAAAAAAAAAAAGTAAAAAAAAAAAAAAACACAAAAAAAAATATAAAATAAAAAAAAAAAAAATAATTGTTGTTTTATTGTTCTCTCTCTATTCTCTCTCTATTGTTCTGCTCTTTTTTATTGTATTCTATACTGCAATGTTTTGTTGTTATGTTTTTATCATGTTTGCATTATAGGTATGCAATTTTTTTATACTTTGTTTTTTTATTGTTAACCACTTTTTTGTTTTCAGGTACGCCATTCTGCTGCAGAGCGGATTTATTTATCTTGACAGCAACAGCGTTTGCTCCCACGATACATAAAGCCGTGACTCCAGCGCTGTCTGAGGTGATTTCACCACCACAGTTACATACTTCAGCATATATGCCGAAGCGTAGGGGCAGCAGTGGGTGGAGGAGCGATTTGCTCCTGCCTTTTGCGGGAGGATGCCCCCATGCTTCGGCATATATATATTTTAGGTAGGCACAGGTTGCGTTAAATGTTTTATTTTTTACTATGTTTTTTTTGTATTTGCTTTGCAGGTATGGTAAGTATTACTGTTATACTGTAATGTTACTTTGTTTTTTGTTAACCATCATTTGCTTAGCAGGTACGCCATTCAGTTGCAGCGCGGATTTATTTATCTTGACAGCAACAGTGTTTGCTCCCACGATACATAAAGCCGTGACTCCAGCGCTGTCGGAGGTGATTTCACCACCACAGTTACATACTTCAGCATATATGCTGAAGCGTGGGGGCAGCAGTGGGTGGAGGAGCGATTTGCTCCTGCCTTTTGCGGGAGGATGCCCCCATGCTTCGGCATATATAAACGGTGCATGTATGCCCATCATTAGAAGTGGGTGGATGAAGGGAGGTATTCTAATGGTGGGCATACCCACCGATCAATATCTTTTTTTCGTTCAGCCCACAGGCTGCATGAAAAAAAAGTTTACAATATATGCCCAACAAGGACCAGCAACATACTGGTATGTTGCTGGACTTTGAGTGGTTATACCAGAATGATGCCTGCAGGTTTAGGTATCATCTTGGTATCATTCTTTTCAGCCAGCGGTCGGCTTTCATGTAAAAGCAATCCTAGCGGCTAATTAGCCTCTAGACTGCTTTTACAAGCAGTGGGAGGGAATGCCCCCCCTCCCCACCGTCTTCCATGTTTTTCTCTGTCTCTCCTGTCCCAACAGGGAACCTGAAAATGCAGCCGGTGATTCAGCCAGCTGACCATAGAGCTGATCAGAGACCAGAATGGCTCCAAACATGTCTATGGCCTAAGAAACCAGAAGCTACGAGCATTTCATGACTTAGATTTCGCCGGATGTAAACAGCGCGCATTTTATCACACCGACCTTGGTGTGGTCAGATGCTTTGAGGGCAGAGGAGAGATCTAGGGTCTAATAGACCCCAATTTTTTAAAAAAAGAGTACCTGTCACTACCTATTGCTATCATAGGGGATATTTACATTCCCTGAGATAACAATAAAAATGATTAAAAAACATAAAAACGAAAGGAACAGTTTAAAAATAAGATAAAAAAAATAAAAAAAATAATAAAGAAAAAAAAAAAAAAGCACCCCTGTCCCCCCCTGCTCTCGCACAAAGGCGAACGCAAGCGTCGGTCTGGCGTCAAATGTAAACAGCAATTGCACCATGCATGTGAGGTATCACCGCGAAGGTCAGATCGAGGGCAGTAATTTTGCGGTTAAAAATGCGGTTGAAAAATCTCTGCGCAATTACTGTGTGAAAAAAAAAAATGAAACACCCACCATTTTAATCTGTAGGGCATTTGCTTTAAAAAAATATATAATGTTTGGGGGTTCAAAGTAATTTTCTTGCAAAAAAAAATAATTTTTTCATGTAAACAAAAAGTGTCAGAAAGGGCTTTGTCTTCAAGTGGTTAGAAGAGTGGGTGATGTGTGACATAAGCTTCTAAATGTTGTGCATAAAATGCCAGGACAGTTCAAAACCCCCCCAAATGACCCCATTTTGGAAAGTAGACACCCCAAGCTATTTGCTGAGAGGCATGTCGAGTCCATGGAATATTTTATATTGTGACACAAGTTGCGGGAAAAAGACAATTTTTTGCTCAAACATGCCATGGGAATATGTGAAATTACACCCCAAAATAAATTCTGTTGCTTCTCCTGAGTACGGGGATACCACATGTGTGAGACTTTTTGGGAGCCTAGCCGCGTACGGGACCCCGAAAACCAAGCACCGCCTTCAGGCTTTCTAAGGGCGTAAATTTTTTATTTCACTCTTCACTGCCTATCACAGTTTCGGAGGCCATGGAATGCCCAGATGGCACAACCCCCCCCTAAATGACCCCATTTTGGAAAATAGACACCCCAAGCTATTTGCTGAGAGGTATAGTGAGTATTTTGCAGACCTCACTTTTTGTCACAAACTTTTGAAAATTGAAAAAAGAAAAAAAAATACATTTTTCTTGTCTTTCTTCATTTTCAAAAACAAATGAGAGCTGCAAAATACTCACCATGCCTCTCAGCAAATAGTTTGGGGTGTCTACTTTCCAAAATGGGGTCATTTTGGGGGGTTTTGTGCTATCTTGGCATTTTATGGCCTTCAAAACTGTGATAGGTAGTGAGGAGTGAAATGAAAAATTTACGCCCTTAGAAATCCTGAAGGCGGTGATTGGATTTCGGGGCCCCGTATGAAGCTAGGCTCCCAAAAAGTCCCACACATATGGTATCCCCATACTCAGGAGAAGCAGTAGAATATATTTTGGGGTGTAATTCCACATATGCCCATGGCATGTTTGAGCAATATATCATTTAATGACAACTTTGTGCAAAAAAAAAAAAAAAATGTCACTTTCCCGCAACTTGTGTCAAAATATAAAATATTCCATGGACTCAACATGCCTCTCAGCAAATAGCTTGGGGTGTCTACTTTCCAAAATGGGGTCATTTGGGGGAGTTTTGTGCCATCTGGGCATTTTATGGCCTTCAAAACTGTGATAGGTAGTGAGGAGTGAAATCACAACTTTACGCCCTTAGAAATCCTGAAGGTGGTGCTTGGTTTTCGGGGCCCCGTATGCGGCTAGGCTCCCAAAAAGTCCCACACATGTGGTATCCTCATACTCAGGAGAAGCAGCTAAATGTATTTTGGGGTGCAATTCCACATATGCCCATGGCCTGTGTGAGAAATATATCATTTAGTGACAACTTTGTGCAAAAAAAAAAAAAAATTGTCACTTTCCCGCAACTTGTGTCAAAAAATAAAATATTCCATGGACTCAACATGCCTCTCTGCAAATAGCTTGGGGTGTCTACTTTCCAAAATGGGGTCATTTGGGGGGGGGGTTGTGCCATCTTGGCATTTTATGGCCTTCAAAACTGTGATAGGTAGTGAGGAGTGAAATCAAAATTTTATGCCCTTAGAAATCCTGAAGGCGGTGCTTGGATTTTGGGGCCCTGTACGCGGCTAGGCTCCCAAAAAGTCCCACACATGTGGTATCCCCGTACTCAGGAGAAGCAGCAGAATGTATTTTGGGGTGTACTTCCACATATGCCCTTGGCATGTTTGAGCAATATATCATTTAGTGACAACTTTGTGCAAAAAAAAAAAAAAAAATGTGTTACTTTCCCGCAACTTGTGTCAAAATATAAAATATTCCATGGACTCAACATGCCTCTCAGCAAATAGCTTGGGGTGTCTACTTTCCAAAATGGGGTCATTTGTGGGGTTTTGTGCCATCTTGGTATTTTATGGCCTTCAAAACTGTGATAGGTAGTGAGGAGTGAAATCAAAAATTTATGCCCATAGAAATCCTGAAGGCAGTGATTGGTTTTCGGGGCCCCGTACGCGGCTAGGCTCCCAAAAAGTCCCACACATGTGGTATCCCCGTACTCAGGAGAAGCAGCAGAATGTATTTTGGGGTGTAATTCCACATATGCCCATGGCATGTTTGAGCAATAAATCATTTAGTGACAACTTTGTGCAAAGAAAAAAAAAAATGTGTTACTTTCCCGCAACTTGTGTCAAAATATAAAATATTCCATGGACTCAACATGCCTCTCAGCAAATAGCTTGGGGTGTCTACTTTCCAAAATGGGGTCATTTGTGGGGTTTTGTGCCATCTTGGTATTTTATGGCCTTCAAAACTGTGATAGGTAGTGAGGAGTGAAATCAAAAATTTATGCCCATAGAAATCCTGAAGGCAGTGATTGGTTTTCGGGGCCCCGTACGCGGCTAGGCTCCCAAAAAGTCCCACACATGTGGTATCCCCGTACTCAGGAGAAGCGGCTGAATGTATTTTGGGGTGCAATTCCACATAGGCCCATGGCCTGTGTGAGCAATATATCATTTAGTGACAACTTTTTGTAAATATTTTTTTTTTTTTTGTCATTATTCAATCATTTGGGACCAAAAAAATAAATATTCAATGGGTTCAACATGCCTCTCAGCAATTTCCTTGGGGTGTCTACTTTCCAAAATGGGGTCATTTGGGGGGAGGTTTGTACTGCCCTGCCATTTTAGCACCTCAAGAAATGACATAGGCAGTCACAAACTAAAAGCTGTGTAAATTCCAGAAAATGTACCCTAGTTTGTAGACGCTATAACTTTTGCGCAAACCAATAAATATACGCTTATTGACATTTTTTTTACCAAAGACATGTGGCCGAATACATTTTGGCCTAAATGTATGACTAAAATTGAGTTTATTGGATTTTTTTTAATAACAAACAGTAGAAAATATGATTTTTTTTTCAAAATTTTCGGTCTTTTTCCATTTATAGCGCAAAGGTGATCAAATACCATCAAAAGAAAGCTCTATTTGTGGGACGCAAATTTCGTTTGGGTACAGCATTGCATGACCGCGCAGTTAGCAGTTAAAGCAACGCAGTGCCAAATTGGAAAAAGTCCTCTGGTCCTTAGGCAGCATAATGGTGTGGTCCTTAAGTGGTTAAAGCAAAAAGTAAAAAATATTGAGTTTTTTTCAAAATTGACGCTCTTTTTTTGTTTATAACACAAAAAATAAAAACTGCAGAGGTGATCAAAAACCACCAAAAGAAAGCTCTATTTGTGGGAAAAAAAAGGACATAAATTTTGTTTGGGTGCAACATCGCACAACCGCGCAATTGTCAGTTAAAGCGACTCAGTGCCGAATTGCAAAAAGTGCTCTGGTCAGGAAGGGGATAAATTCTTCCGAGACTGAAGCGCATAAGTCACGTTTGAGTCCTTCCACCATACCCATTAGGAAAATATGATTGAACCTAATGGTGCACAGTACTGCTTTATCCCCACCCAGATCCCCTGGCAGGAGGGCATCAGGAAGATGGGCTGTGGACAGTGTATGTCTCCTTCTTGGTTTTTGAGTGAGTGGTGGGGTGTTATCCTGCATCTCTTTAAAGATATCATGAGTGGATGGTGGTGAGGCATGCAGGCCTGGCAAGTGGGCGCCATCTTAAAGTGATCTTGTGACCTTGGCTATACTCTCCACACTGGATTCCTGCACATATTACAGACTGTCATACTCTGCAATCCCCCCAAAATCTGTTGCCACTCTGCATAGTAACCAATCAGCTTCCAGGTTTTATTGTCAAAGCTTAATTGAACAAATTGAAGTTAGAAGCTGATTGGCTACCATGCACAGCTGCACCAGATTTTGCACTCACCCAAAACACACCAGTTTTAGTAAATCAACCCCATCACCTACTGTCAGACCTTCTGCATTCCTTTACTGCACATACAGTCCATTGTCGTACGCTTTGCACTGCTTTCCTGCACACATAGAGGGTTATTTACTAAAGGCAAATCCACTACAAGTGCAAAGTGCACTTGAAATTCCAGCATTTTAGCTTGCACTTGATTGAATGATAAAATCAACAGAGCTTCCCCTCATTTCAGATCTACCCCTCAGATTTACAGCAACTGCACTTCCAAGTGCACTTTCAGTGGAATTTCAAGTGCACTTTGCACTTGTAGTTTGCACTTGTAGTGCAAAGTGGATTTGCCTTTCGTAAATAACCCCCATTGTCTGTTATCATACCCTCTGCATGCCTCTCCTGCACATACTGCTCACTGTCATCCTCTCCACACTCCCCTCCTTCACATAGTGCCCACTGTTATGCCCTCTGCATGCCTCTCCTGCATAAAGTACCCCCTTTCATATCATCTGCACTTCTGTCCTGCACATACTGCCCACTGTCATACCCTTCTTACTTCTCTTCTGCACATTTTACTTACTGTCGTATAGGGTTGAGCTCCTGGTTCGGTTCAAACTCATGCTTGGACCAAATTTTGGTTGGTTCAGGGAATGGCCAAACTAAATTTGTGTTTGGATGAGCCGAACCTCCGACTGCAGTGGGAAGTGAAACATTTAGTATTGGTAATAATACACCCTGCTGTCACATTTACAAGGGGAATGGATCTGATGGGGAACTAAAGGGGAACCAATGTCCTGAATCCCCACCAGGCTCCACTGACCCAGCTTCAAAAATCCTCAAGTGCTGAACTGTCTGTGTGCCACATGTTGCAGCAGTGGGCATTTAGTGCAGCCGCACAGAGGGCAGAGGGGTTGATTTACTAAAGGCAAGTAGACTGTGCAATTTACAAGTGCACTTATACTCATTTTCCCCAGAGCTTAGCGAATATGTTGAAGCGTCACTTCGTAAAGAATACTCAATCAGGTGCAAGGAAAATTAAAAAAAAAACTTTTTTGCTTGCACATGCTTGAATGATGGGAATCAGCAGAACTTCACCACATTCACTAAGCTCTGGGGAAAATGAGTGCAACTGCAAAGTGCACAGTCTCTTTACCTTTAGTAAATGTCCATATGGATGCTCTATTCTAGGAGCACACCTGCAGGCGGTGCTTGTCCTAAATTCATGTACCTGATTCTAGTAGGGGTTCCACTTTATTTAAACCAATATTGACTGCATATAAACGTATTAATAAAGCATGACGTGCCAAGAATATGCCTACTAGAGTGAAACATACTTGTAGTGGCGGAGCAATAAACACATTTCTCAGATTCCCTTGTTACCAGCTGTCCTACAAAATCCTGAGCTCCAGGCAGCTGGAAGAAATTATTTGAAATACAACACAATATCCTGAAAGGTAAAAAAAAGATGTTTCAGCTGTAGAGTCCAGCATAAAGAAGTCTTATTCCGCTTTAATTCCACAACCTCACAACATCCATCAGAAAAGACAAATTGTGAAAGCTGGGAGAAACACAGCATAAATTAAGCATAAATTCAGGTGACTACAAGCCTAAGGTCTGACAGATGAAGAGGATGAAGACCTAAAATAACTTGACTGTTCAGAAATACTGAGCTACATTCTTTCCCAGCAAACTGAAGATGCCCTTGAATGTAACCAAATGTAAGATTTAAGGAAAAGTGATGCCATCTGTTAACAATGCCTGATATTAAAGAGACAATCATTATACTGAGTCAATTTGACTTTTCTTATTCTTTTGTGAATGCAGGAAGAGGGAACATTAGTTCACACTCCGTTAAATAAGTATTCCAAATTGTGAGCCATCAGACCTTATTTATAAAAATTGGAGAAAAAGAAAATGTCTTGTAGCCAGTGTTTTCCAAAGTGTGGCACACTGGTCAAGTTTTAAAAAAAGGACTCTTATGCCTTACATTTGAACTGCATGCACTCTCTGACCAATAGGGTGAATAAAAGTTAACTGCCATTAAATACGTATGATGATTTTAAACCACAGACAGTGTCCAAAGAGTTGAGACTCCATTCTTAATTGCAATCAAGCAAAAATGTGCCTGTAAGGATAGTTCTGTTGCAAATGTCACTTTATGCATTGACATACCTCCTTAGACCCAGTTTGCCCAGACAGTATGGACACCTGCTGACTTGGCAGCATTCACAGGGAGCTTAAAGTATAACTAAAGGCAAAACTTTTTTTTTAGTTTTGGATGGAGTGGAGACTTTCAGTTTTTTATTGCTGTCTGTGCCCCTGTCAAGGAGATTCACCTGCCTCTTTTTGTCCTATTTACCATCATCATTGAAAGTGATAGTAAAAAAACCCTACATTTTGGGTTGTCCCCAGAGAAAATTGAGTACTGTCCATGATACCTTTTTTTATTTGCACTAACAATTTTTCAGGACAAGCTTTCGGGATATGTCCCCTTCTTCAAGGTCCAAGCAGTACTGATTCACAATTTTTTTAGCAGAATGTTAAAAAAAACAAAAAAAAAACAAAAACATCTCTGAGGGAAAGGAGAGAGAGAGAAAAAAAAGAGAATAACAAACACATACAAATCAATGGTAATAAAGATAGCAGCAGAGTTAGTGAGATAAGACAGAAGGAGAGCTATAGACTGGAGGGGGGGATGCTAGTCACAGAGGGGGTCGTAAAACTTTAGTATAATGGGTAAGAAAACCAATATCTAAATTCAGGCCATTATTTTTTGTGTCTAATACGGCTACAAGCACATCAAGTATGGGTTGTCCCCAGAAAAGTAAAGGAGGGGAAATCTTCCAATAGTTCTGTTGGCCTGGGGGTCCCCAATGGATTCCCTTAATTTTCAGGGATTTCCACCCACTTCCTGTTTTGGCCAAACTCTGAATCTCTGAAATAGGAGTGGGACACAGATGGTGAAAAAAAAATCTGCAATTTTACTTTAGCTAATTGTAGTACATGGGATTTTTTTTGAAGTTTAAGAAGACAGTACATTTCCTGAACCGCGTCTTTACCTCACTAACTGAGGTAAAATGGAAGAAGTGGCGAGTGACTAGCTAGGCAAGCAACTAACACTAAACAGTAGGGGAGGACAAAGCAAAATACCAAAATCACATTAGTAAACAAGTTGCAATGGCCTAAAGCCAACAATAGATGTTAGCATACTGGCAACAATAATAATCTAATGCAGTTCAATACAAGACTTAAGAAATACATCAAAGTGGGGCAGAACAGACATTATGGTTGCCAGTAATCAGTGCTTGCTTAGCAATGTCACAGAACTGTGAAATGCCCTTGGAATTTCCTTATCTAGTGCATAATATTGGCTGCCAGCACTAAAATTGTTAAAACTGACTTCCTGGCAAACAACTGAATAAACTTGAAATATATACCACCTAAGGCAGGTTTTTCTTTACCTACTAATTTCTGATTTGCCCCTTGTACCACCACTTCCTTCGCTAGAGCGCTGTTGTACTGGGGATTAAAAGAGGATAATACCAAGTCAGATTCAGGTATTTACTCCAACTGGATAAAGAAAATATATATAGTTATAGCTTAATGAATACAAGGCTGGCCATACATAATACTATTTTCTTGTACAATTTTCCTTTAGATTTACCAAAACCATATGAGATCAAATCTAAACACTTTCAATTTGTTTGCAATCAGGTAGGCCCTTGCACTACATAGTTGAAGGTAAATCTAAAGGAAATTGAATTAAAAAATTGAATAATGTATGGCCAGCTTTACTGCATTAATTGGTGTATTTTTATATCAAACTGGAGTTTAGCTTGGAGGTCATATTTTCTGAGTGAACACTCACAAAAAGATGCAATGATTCAAAATATTGCCCTGTCACATGAGTATAATGTTTTTTTAAAGGGGATCTCCTGCCATTCTTTTACTGTATTTGCACAGTGAGATTAAAATCACCTTATTCCCATTTTCACAGGAATGTTGAGTTTTGTAGCTGATAGGGCTTTTCTTCAACCTACTCAACACAGGTATCCACTGACTATTAGGCCCATCTCTGTAAGGCCCCTTTCACACGGCAAGCCCACTTGGATCTGCCTGTCTGTTTTTTAGGCGGATCTGAGCGGGCCATCCATTGACTCCTATGGGGGGACGGATGTTGGCGAAGATGTGTCCACTGACACCCGTCTGCCATCCGATCCGCTAAAATCAGACATATGGCTATATATTCGCCATCCGTATTGGTGGATCGGATTGGCTGAGATCTGATGAAAACGAACATGCTGTCCATTTTCGTCCGATCTCTCCATAGGAATCAGCAGCGCTCTGACAGGCCCCTCCCCGCTCAGTGAGCAGAGACAGACCTGTCATCCGCCGGCTTAGCGGAGATCAACGGAGAGATCTCCTGCTAAGCTGGCGGACACTGCTGAGTGGATCCACCTCGTGTGAATGAGGCCTAAATTAGCAATTCTCAACCAGAGTTCCATAGAACCCTATTGTTCCTTTAGAGCAAGGATATTGAATTAATATTCACGGAGGTTCGACCACTAAAATTTTCTTGCAGCAGAGGTCCGAACCTTTATTTAGCCCTCTCCTCCTACATCACAATCCCTTACATCAGTGTTCTCAGCCCCCCCACACATCACAGCTCCCCACTTCACATCAGTTTCCCCTTCACAGTAGTGTTCTCAGGCCCCCTACATATCACTCCCTCCTTCACAATAGTGTACTGAACCTCTTTCACATCACACACCCCCTTTATTCACAGCAGTCCTCAGATCCCTTCAAATCATCACACCCACCCCACAGTACTGTCCTCTGCCCCTTCACATTACCCCCAGCAGAACTGTGCCCCCTTCACATCCCTCACAACACTGCCTCCCTTCACCTCTCCCCCCACAGAATTGTCCCCCTTTACATCACCCCCCACAGCACTTCCCCCTCCCTTTACATCACCCCGCCCCCCCACAGCACTGCCCCTCTTCACATTTTATCCCCCCACAGCACTGCCCCCCCTTACATATCCCCCCACAGCATTGTCTCCCCTTTACATCACGCCCCCTCACAGCATTGCCCCTTTTCACATCTTACCCCCTGTTTACATCACACAAAGAGTTGTTTGCTCTGTCCTCTTGACATCCACCCCCCCACACAGCACTTCCCCTCTTCACACCATTCCCCACCCCCCACACACACACACACACATCCAGAGTAGTGTCCTCTGCCCCCCTTCACTATCCTAGATAGAGCGGAGAGTCGGAGGCACAATATTTCTGGATCAAGTGTGGGAGGAACAGCACAGCACTGAACGAAGTGCAGGAGCGGAAGCTGCAAGGTTAACTTTTTGAATTAACCAGCAGGTGATTGGCTGCTAGGACCATCCTGCATCCAATCACCTGCTGGGTAACTTTAAAAGTTAACTCCAGCAGCTCCAGCTCCCACACTCCAATGCTGTGCCTCCCGTATTGGATCCAGAAATGCTCTATATCCCGCACACCATTGAGGCTGGGGGGAAAGAAGTGTCTCCTAAATGGCATGACTGCAGATCTGGACAGAACAGTGGCTTGGTCCAGATCCGAACTGCGGTCCGCCATTTAGAGATACCTGCTTTAGAGGTTATTAGGGATTTTTTGAGCTCTGGCTAATTGACCTCCATCTGACGGTGCTTGCATAATTCTGGAAATAATGACACTTGAAACACTAATGTGGATGAAGTCAAATACACTCTTATAGGCACTATTCCTCTAAAAGGTACATGTAATTGGGATATTTCTCTCCAGACTTTAAAACCACAGACATAAAGTCAAATATATGCATTGCTGGACAAATTGGAAATATAGTACAGTATGTGGTATATAATCATCTTCTGTCCACAAAAGATGAGCGTGCAGGATCAATGCGTTTTGCTAATAATGCTTTGTCAGAATCTGTGCCAGCAACAGGGAACAAAGAAGCAACCAGCAACCAAACAAAGTGGAGTGGAAACAAGGGAGCAGCTCTTGCTGCTGTGGCTTGGTGAAGTTTGTATGGAAACTATGTTGTTTAAAGTTGCTGTCTTTTGAATTGACTCTGCAGTAACAAAACTGCATTACCAAAACCAACTTACCTGGCCAATATATTCTTCAACTTGGGGCCATGTGCACTAGCAATCCATTGCCTGAAAATGGCTCCCCTTGTATGCTTTTTTAGAGCTAATCCCTTGTTTCCACTCTACTCTGGTTGCTGGTTGCAGTAAGTGTTCTAGCTTATTTGTTTCCTGTTCCTGGCATGGATTCTGATGAAGCATTAATAGCGAAACGTGTTGAGCCTGCATGCTCATCTTTTGTGGACAGAAGCTGATTATCTACCACATACTGTAATATCTTTCCAATTTGTCCAGCAATGCATATATAATACTTTATGTCTGTTCTTTTTTTTAAAGATGCTGTTTGTTTGTTTTTTATGTCCTAAAATAAAGATGTATATTTTTTAACCATTGTTGATTTTTGGATTACGGCACATTTAAAGTCCCTTGTCTCACTCTCCACTCCTTTGTGGTGTGGTCAGGAGAGAAATATCCCATTTTCAAATAATGCTACTTGGTAGAGCCAGTACGTGATGCCAATGATCCTTTTAATTATCTGTAAGGTGGGATTTTATTCCACTAACCCTTGTAAGGGACACTCTTCCCACTGGCCACCATTGTAAGAGAAATTCTTTCCATTGGCCACCATTGTTTCAAAGAAGAGATGCATTAGTTTCACTGGCCACCATTGTAAGGGGCCCATTTCCTCTTACTGAACATAGATGTAAGGAAATATCTTCCTCACTGACCATTATCTACCTGGTATCTCTTCCATTTGCCACCGGTGTAAGCATATACCTCTCCCACTGACTCACACTGTAAGAGAACCCTTTAATGAATACCAATGCAAGGAACATTACTCCACTGGCCGCCTACTGTATATGAGGTAGTCTATCTGCATTTCTTTTCTGGCCATTTTTAACCTTTTTTTAACTTTAATTTGTGATTATCACTGCTAGTTATTTTGTTATAACAAGGGGGTGTTAAAAATAATTTATATATTGTTAAAATTACAGCTTACTGATCTTGCCAATGCACTATGAGCTGGATACATAATCACTTTATATATAAATAATATTTAGCAGTGGTTCCCTGAGACCTGAAAATTATTTTAAAGGTTCCTCTGGGATAAAAAGTTTGAGAAAGGCTAATAATAGTTCTAATATTACAGAGGTTGGTCCTCGGTTAAGCTATTTTCTTTATATATTTTTTGCTTAACGATGCAATTCTAAATAATAAGCCATCTTAGGCCAGCTTTTAAAAAATCTTGTTCAAATCTTTTTATCAAATGTTATACATTTTGCATGTAATAATGTTAGCATTAATCTTTGAGTCTGTTTTGTGGCCAAAACATCAGTTTTAGATTTGCTTGATTTTGTGGCCAAACAGCGTCTGAGCTATATTCTGAGTTATGTTGCAGCTGAAAGCGCTGGATTTGTGAGGTGATTCAAACTCAGAGCTAACATAGAAGTACTAGGGAATACTTTTTAGATAGGCACAGATATGTTAATTTTATTAGTGGCTAATCAAGTACACAATTTCTGTGCGGATAATAAATCTGTCCCTAACTTGTGTTACAAAATATGGAAAGTGACTGCTTAGCAACTGCAAACAGTAAGAAAAAGGTAATTAATGTATCTCAATTTGTTTCTTCTTTAGATGTCAATATACTGTAGCTTGGGCTTTATTTTTTTTTTAAAGAATCTAGGAGTTCAACATATTAAACAATAGAGGCTGCCATTGTTGGCAAACTTATAAAAATCTTAATGGCATTCAGGGACAGAAGTGTCCACAACCGGGGTAGAATGGCAAATTTGTAAGGTAGCTATGTGGTCATCTAATACATTTACTTTAAATCATTATGATATAACAACATTTTTAAATTTCAGAATTGGAGCCCACATACACTACCCCTGGAAATTCTTTTCCTTTGGTGAATACTTGTATGTTGCCAGTTTGTTCCTTGGGCCCCTATACCACATCTCCCAGGACAGACTTCTTGAGTGGCCTTCCTGTTGCAGATTCACTCACTTCACATTCAGCTCAAATGTGAGTATTTTCAAGGAAGGCTTATTCTCCTCCTCTCAGTTACAATCTTCTCCTACTGTCTGGTATATAACACAACACGAGACCATATTGGTACTTATGTCTCTTTAGGGATATTTAATGCATCTGCCCCTGAGGAAGTGGAGTGATTCTGCGAAACACGTAGGACTCGTGTGATGCACTATGTTTTTTTAATAGACCGTTCATTATGACATTTCCATTCAGATTTTACTACTACATCCTGTTGTTGAAGTGGTTTATGTCATCGGGGATAGCTGTTCCACACCTATCATGCTATGTACCATTATGTGATCGCTAGTTCCTATGTATATTGATTTGCAACATGCTATGAATATGGATATAAACTTATGTATGTACATTGCAACATGATACTGTATGTATTCATCATCTAAGAGAATAAACATTTTTTAACATTGACTATCTTTTCTATGCCGCACATGCCTCACTCAAAAACCCCCTTTTTTTGCTATAGACTTAGGGATGGAGATGTATGTATGTATTTACATGCGCCTCTTACCACTTAAGGACCGAGCCTCTTTCTGAGATTTGGTGTTTACAAGTTAAAAACAATTTTTTTTTTGCTAAAAAATTACATAGAACCACCAAATATTATATATATATTTTTTCTAACACCCTAGAGAATAAAATGGCAATCATTGCAATACTTTTTTGGAAAAAAATCACATTTTTAATTAAAAAATAAGACAACAGTAAAGTTAGCCAAATTTTTTTTTTAGATTGTGAAAGATGATGTTAGCCCGAGTAGTTTTGATATCCAACATGTCACGCTTCAAAGTTGCGCCCGTTCGTGGAATGGCGACAAACTTTTACCCTTAAAAATCTAAATAGGCGACATTTAAAAAATTCTACAGGTTGCATGTTTTGAGTTAAAGAGGAAGTCCAGGGCTAGAATTATTGCTCTCGCTCTAACGATTGCAGCGATACCTCACAAGTGTGGTTTGAACACCATTTTTATATGCGCGCGAGCTTGGTGGGTCGGGACACGTTTTTATTTTTTTCTTATTTATTTTACCTTTTATTTTTAATTTTTACACTGTTCTTTTAAAATAAAAAATGGTGTCACTTTTATTGCCATTACACGCAATGTAAACCTCATTTGTAATAAAAAAAAGCATGACAGGACCCCTTAAATATGAGATCTGGGGCCAAAAAAGCCTCAGATCTCATATTTACACTAAAATGCAATAAAAATAAATTAATTAATTAAATGTCATTTGAAAAAAATAAAAATAAAATATCCCTTTAAAAGCTATGGGCGGAAGTGACGTTTTGATGTCGCTTCCGGTCTGCAATGATATGGAGATGGGTGGGGGCCATCTTCCCCTCACTCGTCTCCATGCCAAGCTAGGGAGCAGACATGATCGCTTCCGTCGCTGCCGGCAGCTCCCTCTCCCACCGCTGATAAAAGTGATTTTGCGGGAAATCCGCCACAGAGACCACTTTTATCTTGAAGCTGACCACCTGCTGAAGAAGAGGATACTGGAGTTATGGCAGCTAGCTGCTGCCATAACAAAGATATTCCTCTTCAAAGTAGCGATGTAAAACGACGGCGGGCGGTCCGGAAGTGGTTAAAAACCCAAAAGCCCCCTCTTTTTTTTACATTATGATATAATGATAAATTCATGTGCTGCTAGGTAACTATAACAAATGTGCTAGATGTGTCTTTGGAACTGCCACAACCACCCCCTAAAGTGTACTCAATCACTTTATAAAAACAAAAGACCACAAAAAACCACAGTGTAGATAGAATTAAAAACGTAAACGTGCGTAAATAAATCAACCTTTATATATCATATAACAATATAGGGTATTGATAAATAAATAAACATTAAACCTTTAAAAAAGAAAAGTTCATCCGATGAGTACTATGCTCTCAAACATAATAAGTGTCCATCCAGTGATATAACACAGTCCACATTTCAGATATAAAGCAATAAAGTGAATGTCCAAATCGTGCTTCCAAACACCAATCTCCTCCAGGTGCAATGCTCGCTCACCTTAAACTTTGAAGATAAAGGTCAAAATATGCTGTTAAAAGGACTGGATTTATTCATCCACCACACGGTTCATAATGTCAGCTTCATAGCGTGTCTGTCTCCTCAAGGTCACAAGCATGACTCAAACATATAAAGAGACCTGTTCATAGCAAAATATGTTTAATTAAAACAACTTTATTAAAACGCTATATAGTTGCACTGACATGTGATAAATCTTGGATAGAGCATATAACAATCAGAGAGTCCGCAGCGATCCTAAGCAACTTCCATGTTTTTTGAGACACCTGGAAGTGACGTCACTGGCTAAGCCTGACGCATTGTGTCACTGGTCACATAACTTCCTCAGGGTCATTTAATATTTATTTATCAATATCCTATATTTTTATATGATATATGAAAGTTGATTTATCTAAGCACGTTTACGTTTTTAATTCTATCGACACTGTGGTTATTTAAAGGAACAGCGCATAATTTTTAGTTTTTTCATTTACTTTAACTGTTTGCCGACCAGCGCACAACGATGTACGTCAGCACAATGGCACGGCTGCGCAAATTGGCGTACCTGTACGTCCCCTTTAAGATTCGGCATTGTTGGGCACGCGTGCGCCTGCCGCGTGCTCCGTTGTGACACAGATCTGCAGAACGGGGAGATGCCTATGTAAACAAGGCATTTCCCTGTTCTGCCTAGCAACATGACAGGGATCTACTGCTCCCTGTCATCGGGAAGCAGTGATCTCTGTCATGTTGTAGTGAGCTCATCCCCCTTGATCGCCCCCTAGTGTTTAACCCCTTCCCTGCCAGTGTCATTTACACAGTAATCAGTGAATTTTTATAGCATTGATCGCTGTATAAATGACAATGGTCCCAAAATAGTGTCAAAAGTGTCCGATGTGTCCGCCATAATGTCACAGTCATGATAAAAATCGCAGATCGCTGCCATTACTAATAAAAAAATAATAATAATAAAAATGCCATAAATCTATCCTCTATTTTGTAGACGCTGATAGGGAAAATGGAATAGCTATTTATTTATCAAACATTTAGTTCTGATTATCAAAACATGTATTCTGATTAAGCAGAGGTACTTTTTACAAATGTTTAGTTATATAATATAACAGCTGTTTTTGATTGTGGTCAAATGCCATTCACACCTTCAGCTGTGAAAAGGTTTATCTCTGGCTTTCCCACAGAACCTTTTGTTCATGATTCTGCATATTACAAATATTTGTATATAGGCACTAATATGCCTGTTTCATTACTACTCCCCTTGTATTGTATGCTAATACACTGCTGAACATTCGATCATGTTTGTCCTCCTATATATAAAAAACACTTAGATCTTCAAGTATGACCCAGTTGCCTCTTATTTCTAAAGAAACCACTCCGATCTGGCATGGGTGAGTGTTGATCCTATATCCCATTTTTTCTGTTTAATACTCTTTATGCCCTTTTTCAACCCCCTCTTTTACTCCCCCATGCTTGGAGGAGTATAGAAAATAATTTCGATCGGGCTAAGTTTACCCCATCCCTTTGGTATACACATTTTTTTCATACGCTTCCCTTTTTTTGTGACGAATCCCCCCCCCTCGCCACCCCCCCGAGGCGCGGGTGGCCAGAGCGGTTGCCCGGTACGGAAAGCCGCCCCAGGGATTCCTTTCCCTGGGGCGGTGCTTAGGGAGGTACCTGGGCGGTTTTCCATCTCACGCCCACTGCCTCCATGTTGCCACTCCGGCGGGCATGCTCAGTTCGCCGGAGTGGCACTTCCATGCCGGTGGGGCGGGTGTGCGTGACATTGCTCCAAACGTCATCGCGCTCGCGCGGGCGCTGTTGGGGCGGCGCCGCGCATCCTCGCTTCGGGGGGTCTGTATAGGACGTCTCAGCTGACGGTCTCCATAACACAGCTGTGCCTCGTTCCGACGCCAGCTGATTGGAACCCGTACATCACTTAAACCAGCCTCACTCACTCCCTGCTAAGGCGCTACACATGCCGGACGCTGGGTTTTGAGGCTGACTACATGAACATTTGTTCTTCCTAAGGTATGTTATTCCATTTATTTTTCCTTACTTTTCTTTTACCTTAGCATCATTGTCTTAAGCGCAGTATTATCTCTCCCCTCAGATCTACAGTTGTATTTTCACTACTCCCTAGCCTGCTTTGGTCTTAGTCCCTGCAGGCTACTGGAAGCACACTCATATGGGTATTGTAGCAACATAAATGTTTCTCACACACTTCCCATATACCATTGTGTTACACTCAACTACATTACCCTAGCTGCTCGGATGTACAACTGTGGAACCCCTTAATACCTATGCATACCATATACTTACTCGTAGGTATGCATTTTGTATTTATTATTACTCTTTACTATTAACAACTGCATATTAATACTCATATATGTATATATATTTTTTCTACTCTAATGCATTTTAAGCCAGACCCTTCTCATTAACCATTATTCAGTGTACTTCTCGGTTGCACCGAGTCATTAAGTTTTTTGCCCTTATATATAGCATTTTGAATACGCTCCTCATTACTATCATTGTTTACACCAGTTTATTTATTTATTCATTTTTTGTCTCGAACTACCTACACTGGATCTTTTCTAAGGTTCCGCAAAAATTTTTTTCATTTCTTAGAGAGGCCTTCCTGTGACCTCAGCATACCGTTCTGGCTTGCGCACGCCCAGGTCGGGTGGGACGGGAGCACTGTCACACTCCTCTATGGAGATTGCAGCCTACCAACCTGCAGCCCTCACCACCTAAGAATAAGCATTTATACTTGCTATATCATTACTGCTTACTCCCATATCCTGCCCTTTCTCTGTGGTTTTCTTTGTTTTTAACAATAATCTCCTTTCTACAAGCAAACAATTAAATCCCTTCAGGTAGGTGATCAATTGATCATTTCAACCTCTCACTGGATATCTACTGATAGTCCTACCAACATTTGACCCCCCTTTTTTTCATTTTTCTCAATTAGTTCAGATGAACCCCTCTCTCTCAACTATACCCTGAAGAAGGACCTTACAAATAAAAAATATCCCGAAACGCGTCGGACTTGAGAAGAGTCTTCCATCATTACTCATAATTTGATGTTCATCATGGTTACTATGTAGTTCTACTATGTTACTCTAGATATCCATTGCTTGTTTTTAACATTTGTATTTTTCAACACGAATAAAATCATATGTTTTTTACTATGTACAACGTTTTCTACCTCTATAATTTTCCTTTATCTATGCAAGTGCCGGGAAAGTCCACTTAGGGGAACCCATTGTCTTGTGTTTATGCATTATTGGACGTGGCACGGCTTTCCTCCTAAACAAGTTGGTCACCCTTTCTCTGTCTAATGTTTCTCTGGTAGCAAATACCACTCCCCGCTTGACCAACGAACTTTAGGTCATTGTATAAACTACGGTATATACTAATCATAAATACCCCCTCCGGGGATCGTATCTCTTCCCCCTCCCTGGAAAGAATTTTTTACCCTGTCCCCAACTTTCCCTACACCCCTTAAATAAACCTTACCCTTCTAATATATCTTTATAAAATGGCTTCTGAAACGGAGACCTCATACTTTGAAAATATATTTTTGGGTCAAGACTGGGAAACCCTAATGCAACAATAGTTAGATAAATTCGGCGACAGTGATCAAACCGAAGCAGAGATTTCCTCCTTGTTCTTTAAACTTGCCAAGAACTTAGAGAAAAAGTCCTCATTCTTTTGGCATATCAGGTCATTTCAAGACTACCTGAAGAGCAACATGAACCCGTTGGGTCTCCGCGTCCAGATCTTCCCAACTCTGGAGGATCTGGACGCGGCCTTTAAGTCCACATGGGAGAATGCTCTACAGACATGCTCACGTAATCTTATGCAGATACTAATAGATGAATATACGAAAAGATCTTCAGCATTGGACATTGAAATCACTAAGATTTGTGAACAACTAAAAAAATTTAAGGCACATCAATTAGTCTCCATCAAAGAGAAAAAACTCAAAACCCACCTTGAATCCTTTAATAAAAATATTCTTATTAAGAAAAACTTCAAATTCCACAGGGATAAAAACGCATTTGAGGCCGGCAAGGCCTACAAATGGAACCAAAACAACAAGACAACTAGGAATCCGAATACACCCCAGAATCCCCCTTCCAATAAACCTCCGTCACACATTCCCCCGCTTATTACTTCTAAAGCAAAACCCTCCTCTGGTACCAAACGCCAACTCTCTGGCGATCCCACTCAAGACCAGAAATCCAAAAAATCAATTTCAGAAAAGAAATCCAATCCCCCTACTCCCGCACACCCTGACAACATCACTAAGGGATCTTCGTCCAATCACTCAACACAGGCATACCCACCCCTTCCCTCTCAGAACACTACTACCGTACACGAGCCCAGTCGTAATGACTCGTCTTTTTTAGACCTGGTACTGGCCGGTCTCAAACCACCTCCACCAAATCTGAACACTTACACACAAATGACACTATGAATTTCTTCCCCACCACACTTATTCACTCGGACAATGACCTGAGCGTCATCAACTTATCCTCTTATCC
Organism: Aquarana catesbeiana; assembly: GCF_042186555.1. Lineage (NCBI taxonomy): Eukaryota > Metazoa > Chordata > Amphibia > Anura > Ranidae > Aquarana > Aquarana catesbeiana. The sequence goes on from NC_133325.1 coordinate 193,819,623, forward strand.
CCTCACAGAAAATGAAATCTCCATCCTGAAAAAAGGATTGAATTTCTGTCCTGATCACAGGTTAGACAAATTCGAACTTTATAAAGATCTCCAACTTTTTATTCGGAAAATAATCCTTAGAACACTCTACCAGAAACAGGATACCAAAACTAATTTTACCCCCCAGGAAAATCGAGCTCTGGACCAGCTTGTTGCGCTATTGGAGGAGAGTGATACAACCGATCTGATCGATCAAATAGACCTCCCTCGTATCCTTCAACAAATAGACGACTCGGATGTTCATTCACATTCGGGCGCCTCCAAATTAAAGAAAAAATCGGACCTTTGCCCACCTCCTAGCACATGTCCGAATGCAGCAGTTTTTCTTAAACTTGTTAATAATGACCTGGATAAACTCAAAATTAAAAAGCAAGGACCCTCTAATCTTAGCCCAAAAGAACTACAGGCACTAGACTCCCTGAAGGCGAACGATACAATCACCATAAAACCTTCTGACAAGGGAGGAAATGTTGTGGTTTTGGACAACAACCACTATATCAAGATTTGTAAAAAAATTCTCAACAATGCGGACTGGTACCGTTGCATGCCAGCCTCCATTGTTGAGAAGTACAATAAAGAATTTTACGCACTGGTCGACTCCGCTTTCCTCAACAACACCATCAGCAAGTCTACTTGGACTTTTGTGAGAAACAACTTCCCCAAGACCCCCACATTCTACGCACTCCCCAAAGTGCACAAGAACCTGATAGACCCACCGGGTAGGCCTATAATCTCAGGTGTGGGTTCAATAAGCGACAATGCTAGCAAACTTATTGACGAATATCTTAGGCCCCTCGTGGTGTCTTTAACATCTTATGTAAAGGACACTAGCCATTTTTTACAAATCTTGGACCACTTACTTGTCTCTGATCGAGCCCTCCTAGTCACTATTGACGTGGAGACGCTCTACAGCTCCATTCCACATGAACTTGGTTTGGCAGCAATCAGACACATACTCCAACAAAAATTGGATTCCGATCCCATTTACAATGAATTCATCATCGAACTGCTCGAGTACATCCTCACCCACAATGTCTTCACCTTTCTTGGCTCCCACTACCTCCAGGTGCAGGGGGTAGCTATGGGGACATGTTGTGCCCCGTCGTATGCCAACCTGTACCTGGGGGAGTGGGAGAAAGCCCTCCTTTCAGATGGGAATCTTACTCAATATACAAACCACATTCAAGGGTGGTATCGATACATAGACAACATTTTTGTCGTTTGGGAGGGTCCCTTGGATGTACTCGAGCAGTTCATACTCAGGATGAACAAAAATGATTTAACTTGACATTCACTATGTCCTTTAACAATACCCATGCAACTTTTTTAGATATTGAAATCTTCAAGGATGGACAGGGCAAACTTTCCACCAAGCTATTTAGAAAAAGCACTGCCGGCAATACCATATTGCACGCTGCTAGCTTCCACCCTAAACCTTTAATCGACTCCATACCTTACTCCCAATACATTAGGATCAAGCGCAACTGTACAGACAATAAAACCTTTCTCACAGAAGCTGCTGCCCTCCGAGATAGACTGTTACTACGCGGCTACTCCCACAAATCTCTCAAAAGGGCCTTCCAAAAAGCTACTAACAAACCTAGACAAATGCTCCTTCACTCCACCAAACAACAAAGAGACACACACCAACTCAGTATCATCACAACATACAACCAGCAACATCGTCAAACTAAAAGGATAATTGAAAAATACTGGCATTTACTGGCCCTTGACCCCAGCCTGGGCCACTTGGTTCCAGAAAAACCTCACTTCACCTTTAGAAGAGCCACTTCCATTGGTGACCAGATTACCAAAAGTGAGTTCAGACTATCGACAACCCATTGCAAATACAGGGGTACTTTTGCCTGCGGCTCGTGCCACTACTGTGGTTACATGTTTACTCAAAGAAATCCCACTCTCCCCAACGGGAAAACTTTTTTTCCAAAACATTTTGCAAACTGCAGAACCACTGGAGTGGTTTATCTACTCCAGTGCAACTGCGGTTGCTTCTATATAGGAAAGACCAAGCTTGAGTTTTGGCGAAGAGCATACAGGCATATTTTATCCATGAAAACAGCTGACCCTGACCTTCCTCTGGGTCGACATGTAACACTGGTACATGGAGGCAAGTTCCCCTCTATCAAATTCTTAATCTTGGATCGCATACACCCTAGCCCCAGAGGGGGCGACTGGAATAAAATCTTACTCCAGAGAGAACTTAAATGGATCCATTTACTCAAGGCCACTACACCCCCAGGCCTCAACGAGGCGGTCTGTTTTAAACCCTTCTTACAAGGCTTTAATTCTGGAGGAATGGAAAAATAAGGTCATGGTCACCTCTAGGTATATCCCCTCCATCCTTTCTCCCCCCCCTTCCCCTCCCTCCTCTTCCCCCCTCCCCCTCCCCCTCTTTTTCTTCCTACTCCTCCACTTCCAATACCCACACGAGTATTTGCCATTCCATCCTTTTCCTCCTTCTCTCTACAATGTGTCCATAACTCCAGTTCTCGTTTCTCTAACTGTCTATTATAGCTGGTTGTTCCTCTCTTGTCATTACATTTTGTACACCAAGCTGTACGTCTGCCACATACATGCTCCCCGCTCCCCCCCTTCCCCCCCCTTCCCCTCCCCCCCCACCTCCTCTTAATTGATTACAAAAATCACCCACTTATTATTTCCATTCAAATTACTCATCATCTTATTGATTTTTTCAGTTGGTACCACAGGGGACCATGTATTGGACACACAATCAGCTTGGTTGGTTCCTCAACGGAACCCTTTTTTTGTTTATATATTATTTGTTGTTGTTTGCTACATATCCTGTGTTAGCATTTGTATATCCTTCATTTTTGTTAGGTCTCTTGTTGCCCATTGCTGCTCTTTTCTCCATTGTCCCCCTTTTGTTCATGATTCTGCATATTACAAATATTTGTATATAGGCACTAATATGCCTGTTTCATTACTACTCCCCTTGTATTGTATGCTAATACACTGCTGAACATTCGATCATGTTTGTCCTCCTATATATAAAAAACACTTAGATCTTCAAGTATGACCCAGTTGCCTCTTATTTCTAAAGAAACCACTCCGATCTGGCATGGGTGAGTGTTGATCCTATATCCCATTTTTTCTGTTTAATACTCTTTATGCCCTTTTTCAACCCCCTCTTTTACTCCCCCATGCTTGGAGGAGTATAGAAAATAATTTCGATCGGGCTAAGTTTACCCCATCCCTTTGGTATACACATTTTTTTCATACGCTTCCCTTTTTTTGTGACGAATCCCCCCCCTCTCCCCGCCTCCCCGAGGCGCGGGTGGCCAGAGCGGTTGCCCGGCACGGAAAGCCGCCCCAGGGATTCCTTTCCCTGGGGCGGCGCTTAGGGAGGTACCTGGGCGGTTTTCCATCTCACGCCCACTGCCTCCATGTTGCCACTCCGGCGGGCATGCTCAGTTCCCCGGAGTGGCACTTCCGTGCCGGTGGGGCGGGTGTGCGCGACGTTGCTCCAAACGTCATCGCGCTCGCGTGGGCGCTGTTGGGGCGGCGCCGCGCATCCTCGCTTCGGGGGGTCTGTATAGGACGTCTCAGCTGACGGTCTCCATAACACAGCTGTGCCTCGTTCCGACGCCAGCTGATTGGAACCCGTACATCACTTAAACCAGCCTCACTCACTCCCTGCTAAGGCGCTACACATGCCGGACGCTGGGTTTTGAGGCTGACTACATGAACATTTGTTCTTCCTAAGGTATGTTATTCCATTTATTTTTCCTTACTTTTCTTTTACCTTAGCATCATTGTCTTAAGCGCAGTATTATCTCTCCCCTCAGATCTACAGTTGTATTTTCACTACTCCCTAGCCTGCTTTGGTCTTAGTCCCTGCAGGCTACTGGAAGCACACTCATATGGGTATTGTAGCAACATAATTGTTTCTCACACACTTCCCATATACCATTGTGTTACACTCAACTACATTACCCTAGCTGCTCGGATGTACAACTGTGGAACCCCTTAATACCTATGCATACCATATACTTACTCGTAGGTATGCATTTTGTATTTATTATTACTCTTTACTATTAACAACTGCATATTAATACTCATATATGTATATATATTTTTTCTACCCTAATGCATTTTAAGCCAGACCCTTCTCATTAACCATTATTCAGTGTACTTCTCGGTTGCACCGAGTCATTAAGTTTTTTGCCCTTATATATAGCATTTTGAATACGCTCCTCATTACTATCATTGTTTACACCAGTTTATTTATTCATTTTTTGTCTCGAACTACCTACACTGGATCTTTTCTAAGGTTCCTCAAAAATTTTTTTCATTTCTTAGAGAGGCCTTCCTGTGACCTCAGCATACCGCTCTGGCTTGCGCACGCCCGGGTCGGGTGGGACGGGAGCACTGTCACACTCCTCTATGGAGATTGCAGCCTACCAACCTGCAGCCCTCACCACCTAAGAATAAGCATTTATACTTGCTATATCATTACTGCTTACTCCCATATCCTGCCCTTTCTCTGTGGTTTTCTTTGTTTTTAACAATAATCTCCTTTCTACAAGCAAACAATTAAATCCCTTCAGGTAGGTGATCAATTGATCATTTCAACCTCTCACTGGATATCTACTGATAGTCCTACCAACATTTGACCCCCCTTTTTTTCATTTTTCTCTATTAGTTCAGATGAACCCCTCTCTCTCAACTATGCCCCTGAAGAAGGACCTTACAAATAAAAAATATCCCGAAACGCGTCGGGCTTGAGAAGAGTCTTCCATCATTACTCATTATTTGATGTTCATCATGGTTACTATGTAGTTCTACTATGTTACTCTAGATATCCATTGCTTGTTTTTAACATTTGTATTTTTCAACACGAATAAAATCATATGTTTTTTACTATGTACAACGTTTTCTACCTCTATAATTTTCCTTTATCTATGCAAGTGCCGGGAAAGTCCACTTAGGGGAACCCATTGTCTTGTGTTTATGCATTATTGGACGTGGCACGGCTTTCCTCCTAAACAAGTTGGTCACCCTTTCTCTGCCCAGAACTTGGGAAGTGACATGTATATGTTAATTGACCAACAAGTTAATCAGGACTTCAAAGAGACTTACAAGGTAGCCCCCACCTTTGTATAGGGTATAAAAGCTAGTTAGGCCCCAGCTTCAGTCAGAACAATCATATTAAATGTCACCATGTACTTACTGTATTGTTCTCCCTGCCTATAGCTAAAACTATGGGCTTGAATATTAAATACTTTTTGAATGTGGTTCAGCAGTCAAAATGTTATTGGAAACCCCTAAGTTCTGGGATTTCCATATCAATTGGTCCTTCAAAGCCGGAAATCGATACTTTGCAGACGCCGCTGAGACACGGAACAGGACAACACAAGCTGGAAACAGGCTAAGATAAGCTAACTTTCTGCTTACTGTGATTTCCCCTTGTGCTGTACTGATTTGCGTAAGTTGGTGTCATGTAGAAGTACTTTTTCCAAGAACCTTGACTGTTGAATTTTGTTTTTTTTTTTTTACGTTTCTTTTTTACTTTCCATACTATCTGTACTTATTACTGTCCTTGCAAGTGTGTGTTCTGTGAGAATGGCTTGCCCTTTTTCAGGCGCAATGTGTGCGTAGTTAGGATTTTTGCAGTTCCTGAAGTCTGGGGTGACCGGCCAGGTCAAAAATCGGGTCTTCGGACTCAAGGGATCATTCATAGGCTGTGGCTAATAAGGTACTATATGTGGTGAGGCCCTGGTTTATTGCCGAGGGTGACGGCCTGCTTAAAAACAGCGCCGCTTGAATCCTTAGTACCAGTTTTGAATGAAATTCTGATTTCCTTTTCTCGTCTGCATAGTTCTCCATAAAACTACACCATGAGCAGAAGTACTATCTCTCCTATTCTGCACAGTGTCTATACACTGATGTGGAAGACTTTAGGGAAGCAGAACTGTCAGATTCTATACTCTCGAATTTTCTCCTATTGAGATTTTTTTGTTAATGTACTGCACAATTTGTTGGAATATGTGATGCTGTGTATGTCATGCATGAGTGGCTTGTCTAAGGGAGTGCTTTGTACATTCGTGAACTGTTTTAATCTGTCTGTGTGACCCATTCAGTTTGTGTAACTGAACCCCTATTCAGTTGTGTGCCTGTCATATGTGCTGCCATGTATCTTGCATATAAGTGGACTGTTGTTGGAGTGTGTTTTTACATCTTAAATCCAGAGTTTCCTTTTTTTTTAGCAGCTTCTGTGACTAAACCCGTTCAGTTGTGTGCCTGTCAGTCTGTGTGGCTGATTTGTGACAGTTCCTGCTATTACCTAGATTCACTGTGTCTGTGTGATGTGGGGACCTAGGAATAGATGAATCCTTGAGGAAGTCTCACCACCGTGTGAGATGGGGAATTGTACCACCGAGTACACCCCAGATTGGGATCTGTGTGATCCCACCAGGAGCTCCTTTGGGCTGTCTGTGTGACCCCATTCAGTTTGTGTAACTGAACCCTTATTAACAGGAGTGGCTGAGTCCCTCAAGGAATTGAACCAAAGCACACAGGGGTTTTGTACCACAAGAATGCTAAAACAAATGACAAAAAATATTGAAAAAAGGAAATGAAAGAAACTTATTGTCCTGTATATGAATTTGAACCTAATAATAACATTGCTAAAATAACTGCAAGCACATTATACCCTCCCACCCAGGGCACTTATAATGACCTAAGTAGACATATGGATTAGAGCCCATTATAGATGAGTGAACTTATAAAAAAAAAAGTGCAGTTTTATTAGATAAATATTTTTGTCTACAGGGTGTAGTAGGCTAAGTGTGAGAGTTATGTTTGTTATATATATGGGTGTGAGATCCATGGATTGTTATGTCATGTTAGTTGTAATAATACGCCCAAAGTGCTGTATCAGCAAAACAGTTGATCCAAACCATGACTTTACCTACATGGAGTTTGCGTGTTCTCCCTTTGCCTGCATTGGTTTCCTCCGGGTACTCCTACACTCTGGAGAAATGCTGGTAAGTTAATTGGATCCTGTCTAAATTGTCCCAAGTGTATGTATGAATGTGAGTTAGGGACCTTAGGATTGTAAGCTCCTTGGGGGTAGGGATTGATGAATGTGAAATAATAGTTACACAGTATGAATATGGGTGGCATGATGATTTGTTTTGTGTTTGTTATGTATGTTAAGTGATGATGGGACATTGCCACATTACAGGTAACAAGTCAGTGGAATGTTGGTCATTGCAACCTTTAGAAGCAAGAAAAATATGTTGTCTGTAAAGTGTTACCTTAAAAAGACTAAAAATTGTATTTCTGAGTTAAAAGAATAATTTGACCTATACAATTTGCATATAAAAAAAAAAAAAAAAATTTTTTTTTTTACTTAAAATCGTGTGCAATGTGTAGTCATGTTGCACTATGGTCAATTTAATATGAAAAAGAAAACATAAAATATTATATTTGCTTATTCTAAAAGAAAGGTTAATCTAAAAACTGAAAATCGTTAATCTAAATACTTGCTGGGGTGGCTAATCATGTGGTCATTGGAGCCACACCCAATACATTTAATAAAATTGATAAAAATAATTAAAGTGAAATGTTAAAAGATTAGTGACATAGAAAAAAAAAACCTTTCACTGATGATTAAAGTTTAAAAATAAGGTATGGTGTTTTATAGTTTAAAGGAGCAACGAGCCCCCCCCCCCTTTTCTTTGACACGGGTTAAATTGCATGGCTTGTGTGTGAACAGCTGTATTGTCATGCAAATTGAGTGAGCTGAGTGAACTGTAAACGAAAAAAAATAAAGTAAAATACCTCCTAATAATGTATATTTATATGTGTGTGTGTATTAACGGTAATCTTTGTTTCCATAGAAGAAACAGTTTTTGAAGTTTTCCAATGTGCTCAGTATGGTGAAGTATAACTGTCTTGCAAGACAAAGGGGAACTTATAAAAAAAATTTGTTTTTTTGAGCTGCTCATTTTTAACCATGGTGAATAATAGTTTTTTTATAGTAATGGTATACCATATATAAAATCCACATGGTAACATTTAGTTTGACGTCAAACAATTTTTGGTATTAGAAAAAGTGCACTGGTAAAACATCTAAGAAAGAAAATGTTCAAAATGCTTAATGTATGCTAAATATCTCTAACCTTTGGTTTATTTTTAGGAGGAAAATATAATTTGTTGTTACTAAAATTTTGATGCTTATTCCTCAGATTAGTTCTATGCCCTGATTTGATTGATTTAAGGTCTTTAGAACAGAAGGAGACCACAGCCTTCAAAGACAATTCACCAATGGAAGTATTGTTCTAAAGTGTTTCTATTTTCATGTGTCAACATTTATGGGTTTCACTCCCCCCACTAGCTAAATATTGATGCGGTTATCTGCGTCTGTACTGCCCAGTTTCTTGTTCCTATTTACAATATAAGGTGCTAAATTTTATGTGGTGTTATGATCTGACATGTATGAGCTTTGAAATTTAACGAGTTTCAATGCCCTAGATCACAGGTGTCAAACACAAGGCCTGTTGCCGAATCCAGCCCTCCAGGCCATCTCATGTGGCCCTCGCACCTCTCCTGCAGCTGCAGGAGAGCTCCAGCCCTCCTCTGGTCCTCCTCCAGACCCTTACTTTCTGCTTTCAAGCAATGCATCCAGCTTCTTCCTAGCAGCAGCATAAGGAAAGGGGGTGCACTGTGATGTAAGGGAGAGTAGGGGACTCAACTTCTGATGGTGGGGTGGCTCTTGACATCTAATGTAAGGGGAGGGGATGTGCTGGACATCTAATCTTACAGATACAACCAGCCCTTTTGAGGACAATCATAATGCTGATGTGGCCCACGATGAAGTTGAGTTTGACACCCCTGCCCTAGATAATTAAGTGTTTCTTGTCTTAGACTACGTTTCCACTATAATGACTACCAAAGTCATGTGATTCAGAAACTCTGGAGTGTGACTTTGATCTAACTTCACAGTCACTAGTTCAGAGTTCCATTGAATGTCTCATCAAGGTAGTGCAAGAACCTTTTCAAAGTCGCTGCAACTTTAAGTCGCAATAGTGGGAACTGAGCCTTATATAGTTTTTGTGTATTATTTTAAGATAAAAAAAAAAAAGTAATGAATGTATTACTGCATGTATGTCAGTGTTACTACATGGAATGTTAAGAATTACTTGGGTATTATTGACATTTTAAATTAGACCTGTCACAGATCGTCAGCTTTTTCACAGATCTGTCTCCTCTATTCCCAAAGTTCAGCAGGTATGCGATTATTGTATTGGTATTGCCATTTAGTTCCAATGCTTTAACATATAAGGTCTGCGGTTGTATCTTATCCCACAAAATTTGTTTTTAAGACTAGATTAAACCTTCTGTTGTTAATTGAAATAGCTACGTGCCCAGCCAGTACTGCCTTTTCAAGCTGAAGCAGATTAATAACAATAATAATGTCCCAAGCAAGTCTGCCTTTGTGTCTCCAAGTGTATTTTGTAAACTAGTTTCCTGTTCTGTGACACCATGCAACTTCACTACTTCACTACTTATAGATTCCTGTGTGACTGTTTGCATGGCTACTCATTTCTAGCTGTTTATGTGTCTGTGTATCTGTCCCCAATGTCTGTGTGTGTCCAGGCACACACCTGTTAGCTTGACTACTGTTTAGTGATCCCAGCACCTCAGCGCTGCAAGGGATTCTCATTTGTCCATTGGCCCTTAGTTCTAGGTATCTGCCTGCTTGGGTGAGTAAGAGGGCCGGGGATCTGTCTGCAGCACAAAAACATCTCTACCATCAAGAGCTCTGGAGAAGACAAGGCAGTTCCTTAGACTCTGCGCCTCGGCCCTTTCAAGGGCCCTCACCATTGTTGCATGTGCGGACATGCTGCGTTCTCCCCAGATAGTACCATTAGGTATCCTTCCTGCCTTAGAATCCTTGTACACATCAACTGTATCTCCTGTGAACCCTGAACTCCAGTACTGCACTATACTCCTGTCATTTTTATAAATCCTTGTCTATGTTCCGGTAGGATCAATGATCCAGGCCATACGTGATAGCCCCCCCCCTTCTGAGAAGCCTATTGTTCATGATAAATGTTTATGGTCTAGACAGTTTAGTTTAAATGACAGTTGAATAACATTTTATACTAAATGAGAATGGTTTCTCCTTGTATTAAGACATTTTTCTTTTCTTCTAGGTCTTACCGCTAGAACATAGATTTACTTCAGCAGTAAAAAACTCAACGGCTTTATGGGCATTTTTCTTAATGATCAAATTTTGGACTAACAATCTGAGTGACGCCATCCTCAAAAATATCCTCCCTCATTCCTTGGCTTTATGACATCAGCCACAAACAGCATTGATGGAAAAGCGTGCTTTCAAAAGCTTTTTAGATGTCTGAAGAACTTTGATACTTATCATGTCAGCTGTCTAAAAAAATCACAGCTCAGTTTGCTATAATTGCAAAAAGATCTGCACACCTACTGGAAGTTTCTTGTCATGTGGACTGCGATAGTCCTGAAGAAAAGAAGATTATGTATGAAAACTGTATGCCTTCTTAAGGTGTTGCAATGGAGTCTTATGGAGGACAAGCTGTCAAAGTTACAGCGGAGGAACTAAAGACTTGGTGTTCATACATTGAAATGCCCCGTACACACGGTCGGACTTTGTTCGGACATTCCGACAACAAAATCCTAGGATTTTTTCCGACGGATGTTGGCTCAAACTTGTCTTGCATACACACGGTCACACAAAGTTGTCGGAAAATCCGATCGTTCTGAACGCAGTGACGTAAAACAGGTACGTCGGGACTATAAACGGGGCAGTGGCCAATAGCTTTCATCTCTTTATTTATTCTGAGCATGCCTGGCACTTTGTCCGTCGGATTTGTGTACACACGATCGGAATTTCCGACAACGGATTTTGTTGTCGGAAAATTTTATCTCCTGCTCTCCAACTTTGTGTGTCGGAAAATCCGATGGAAAATGTCCGATGGAGCCCACACACGGTCGGAATTTCCGACAACACGCTCCGATCGGACATTTTCCATCGGAAAATCCGACCGTGTGTACGGAGCATTAGACCAACGTGTAATTTTTGTTTTTTTAGACATTTTTTGTATTTTTATTTTTGTTTAGCCTTGACAAAAGCAAAATGAGATTTTTCTGCAGAAGTAAATTGGGTACATAAATTAGGAGGAATATGAACTAGAAAAATAAATATTTAAATTAAGATTAGGCAGTTGGAGGGAGATGTTGGAATTTAGAAGCGATTTATAGGAATTGTAATTTTATCTGTCTTTCTTTTGCAGTCTAAGTTAGGTTGTGCATGTGTTATGAGACGTAGTTTGTTCCACTTTCCCAATATCATTGCCTATAATATTCACATCTGGTTCGGCCCCACACAGCTTTAACTGTCACCAAAAGAATCTCGACACTGAATAGTCAAGAACCCAACTGTTCACAACCAGTGTATGAATTGTTTTGTTATAGTGCTGTTATGTTATGTTTTGTTAGTTATGTGGTCAATTTTTAATTTGACCAAGAGATGGGATTGAAAGGGTAAATGGAATAGCTATTTATTTATCAAACATTTAGTTATGATTATCAAAACATGTATTCTGATTAAGCAGAGGTACTTTTTACAAATGTTTAGTTATATAATATAACAGCTGTTTTTGATTGTGGTCAAATGCCATTCACACCTTCAGCTGTGAAAAGGTTTATCTCTGGCTTTCCCACAAAACTTGGGAAGTGACATGTATATGTTAATTGATCAACAAGTTAATCAGGACTTCAAAGAGACTTACAAGGTAGCCCCCACCTTTGTATAGGGTATAAAAGCTAGTTAGGTCCCAGCTTCAGTCAGAACAATCATATTGAATGTCACCATGTACTTACTGTATTGTTCTCCCTGCCTATAGCTAAAACTATGGGCTTGAATATTATATACATCTTTTTGAATGTGGTTCAGCAGTCAAAATGTTATTGGAAACCCCTAAGTTCTGGGATTTCTATATCAACGCTATAACTTTTGCGCAAACCAATCAATATACACTTATTGTGATTTTTTTACCAAAAATATTTAGAAGAATACATATCGGCCTAAATGGAGAAAGAAATTTGTTTTTTTATATATTTTTGGGGATATTTATTATAGCAAAATGTAAAAAATATTGCTTTTTTTTCAAAATTGTCACTGTTTTTTATTTATAGCGCAAAAAATAAAAACCGCAGAGGTGATCAAATGCCACCTAAAGAAAGCTCTATTTGTGGGAAAAAAAGGACGTCAACTTTGTTTGAGTGCAACGTCACTTGACCGCGCAATTGTCAGTTAAAACGACGCAGTGCTGTATCACAAAAAGTGCTCTGGTCAGGAAGGCGGTAAATTCTTCCGGGGCTGAAGTGGTTAAATCATTGCCTACCACAGTTGTGGTAAACTTTCCTAACACATGGGACCTCAAGTATGGCTTCTGATATCACCCAAGGGATGCAAAAATAATTAGGACCTTTAATACTACAGAAAATTGTTAGAGATTGCAGAAAATAGTCAATCACTATGGCCATGCCGTTGAAGATAGTATGAGACTGTGAACCTGCTATATGAACAGTTTATGACTGGGGACAAGCTGAAGACACATTACATGAGACTGCTAAAGATCACTGCCATTAACAGCCCTTATACAAACGGATGCTTTTACATTTATGCTTCCAATACTCCACCTAAAAATTACTTCAGCAAGGTCCATAAAAAAATGCAGAGGAAAAAACATAAAAAGAGTGTAGCACTCACCCCAGGAGGGGCCAGGAGGGGCCACTGAGAATATGACAGGGTCTCTCTTGCTAGTACAGAGGTGACCTGCCACAGACATAAATCCATGCAAACTGATAATACAGGTTCTATATAGGGGATGTCTTTTTAGAATTTATTGCTGAACATCTTGCAACAGGGGAGGAGTTAATGGGGTTCACGATTCTCCAAAACGATCAATAGGAGGACAAATGTCTAGCCCAAACCCTTATAGCTGCAGACACATAAGAAGTCCCACAGTAGGTCTTACTCACAATGTTCTAGAAGCTGACTGCCAACCAGTATCCACAGGTAGTTCTTTAGTGAGGAAGACAAAAAATCCTTCTCCAAACTAGGACTTCAGGACAGTGCCCTCCAGCAAAAAGTAATTTAACCATCCTCTCCAGGCCCTCAGCCCAGCACCTGTTGAGGCCCAAACTGCAATTCTTCAGTACACTCTAACAGCCCTAGGAAAACTGGGACCTTCCTAGCAGAGGAAGAACATTCTGGCAAGGCCTCCAAAATAATTTTCACCTCCCCATTGTCCCCCCCCTCCCAGGGACTGGCTGAGGAATGATAAAAATTCATAACTGAATATTTGATCCTCCCTGTCCTATATTCTGGAAGCTTACCCCAAAAGCAGGTAGGAGAAATCAAACACTCAGCTTAGACAGCCCGGACCAGACAAAAACAATAGATCACAGCTCCGCTGACTACAGCAAGGCCAAAAAAAATTGTTTAGCCTAACAACCTGGTGGGCAACTACATGGCAAATGAGGTTTAATGTGGAAAAATTAAAAATAATGCATTTGGGTGGCAAATATATGAATGCAATCTACTCATGGGGGGGGGGGGGATTAACTTAAAAGATAAAGTGATAATTCTCCAGCTCTCCAAGACTCTGGTCCGACCTCACCTGGAGTATGCTGTCAAGTTCTGGGCACCAGTCCTTAGGAAGGATGTACTGGAAATGGAACGAGTACAAAGAAGGGCAACTAAGCTAATAAAGGGTCTGGAGAATATTATTTATTAAGAAAGGTTGTGAGCACTGAACTTATTCTCTCTGGAGAAGAGACGCTTGAGAGGGGATATGATTTCAATTTACAAATACCATACTGGTGACCCCACCAAGGGCTGCGCTTGGCCCCCGAATGCCAGTTTGAGCATTAGGGGCGTAGCTGTATATAATGCCGAACCTGATATTTTTGACAAGAAGGTTTTTCAGGCAGAGGTTGTCCCCCAGGTTATTTTCTTTATAGTCTAAAATAGGCTGCTGAATAGACATAGGAAGCTGGCAATTCCCTTTTCTTTATGTTCACTGAACACTGCCATTTGTGGCATGTCTTTTATTTGTTTATGGATCTCCATTTTTTCTGTATAACTCAGGTGTGTTGCATTCAGTATATGAATGAAAGGGAACTTCTAGATAGGAATATATTAATAATGCTTCTTAGCTTATAAAGTGAACTTTATTTGGGAAACTTAAATGCATAGTTGACCTTTACCAAAAACTGCTTATGCAATTAACAGCATCTGTAGATAAGAACAAACTATGCAGCTTTGAACAAAGTTGAATAAAGACCTTACTATAGGCACACAGAAATTTACATACCTCATGAATCCTGACTGAAAAACTCCCAGAGATTGCATCTCCCCGTCCTGCCTTGTTGCTAGGACGTTGCTATGACATGCCCACTGTACTGATCACTTCCACCATCACCCCTAACATATGCTTTCTCTTCCCTGATGCAGTACCTCTGAGCTCAGCGTCTGAGAGCGTATCCTGCTCTATTTTGAAATGTAACTGTTAGTGGCAGAAATGTTACATTAATGAGTATAAGCTTTTGATTATCTCAGCAGGTATTTGATTTTTCTAAAGATTTGCATTATCCTGTCAGGTTTATCTAATTATGATATCTTCAAAAATAGTTCATGGATTATTGCATCACATGTGAAAATAATCACTTTTTATACAAAAAGAAAAAAAACATATCTGCAAAGAATCTGTAAAAGTACTAGTGCGGTAGTTTTCAAAGGTAAAAAAAATCCTTCTCATCCAACCCAACCCCAACAAGACAATGTAAATAAGGACAGCAATAATTATCCATCATAATAATCTTCAGGTTAATTGATGTATTGGAAACTAATGTATTTAGCTTTTTATATGAGCATATGGGCCATAAGATTGCTACCTTCATACGTCTTAACAGGTTTTATATTTCTGCCTGACAAGTGCTAATCATGAATCATTGCTAGTGTGAAGCTACTGCAAAGAAATTATCATAGTTCCAGCAGCTCAATCTATGCACATAAGTAATGCACATAAATGGTGTTTAGTTGTCATATCGCATTTTGATTAATATGTACTGCTCATTGTGTACCGAAATAACATATACATAGTGGCATGGTTTTTCTTTAACTTGGTTCTTCTGGAACATTGGTAGTGTTTTTAGTTATGTGTGCTACACCATACACATAAATGCATTGCTCTGGAGTTTTAATAGAACCTGTATAGTGTGTTCTCATATCCCATAGCAGTTTACAGTGCCCCAAGCAGGCACCTGTAGATGTCTACTCACATCCTAAGATCATCTTTTTTTTCAATGAAATCCCCAAAACCTGGGAAGCCAAGAGCTACCAACCACAACCTCCTGGTTGGGCTTCTGGCCCTTCTTTTTTCTGTGGTTTCCCTGGTCAATAGAAGGGTAAAGAAGGTGGAAGGAGAAGAGCCAGAACCTCAACCATAGAGCTATTATACTTATTTCAGCCTAAAGTTGTAATCTTCTGGCGCAGAGAAGATAACCTAAAGATGTGAGTAATTAATTCCAAAGGCCATGACCGGGGTCACCAAGATCCAAGGCAAAAATGGGACAACAAATTCCTGGTAGAGCACATTTCCGTGAAGCTACTCACAACAAGAGGAGGTTGAATCTTTACACGTTGCCCCCTCTTTTTCATATTGATCCCACCCTTGGGCATTAAAATATTGGGGGGGGCAAGCAGATGTTTCCTACTACATGCATGCTACAGGGATGGGAATTAACAGGTCCCACCGGGGCTGTCTTCATGCATGGCCACATTAATCTTGCATTACATTATACTTGCCAACTGTCCCGTATTTGGCGGGACAGTCACTCTTTTTACTAAGCTGTCCCAGGATGGCCGTGTCCTGGGCAGCATCCCAGAACCTATAATGTGCACTCCTGATCCCCTCCCTGTACTGTGCCCTTTGTGTTGATTAGCTTTGATTTATGCCATGTTGTCTTATTGTTTAAAATTGATTTTATTGAAAGAACTAATAATTATGTGTTTAATTCTATTGACTATCTGTACTTTAATTATTGAGAATAGATGCATAAGTTTAGGCAGGCTGGTTCAAACCCCAATTACTTTGCCCAGGGGCCCTGATGCTATTAGATGACCCTGGGTCCCACGGCTTGCTTTATTATATTATACAGTGGAATAGCGGAGCCTCCGTGCTTCCCCAATGCACCAACAATGGGGCTCAGCCTAAGGCCAGATCCTCACACTGGCACATGGCAGGTGAACCTGCTATATAAACTGTACATATGTATATATGTATGAGGTGGGATCTACTTAGGGCCAAAACCACCTTACCAATCTCTCTGTGTCTGCTACTCCCCTCTGTCAATCCCTCCACTGGCTTCCACTCACCCAACTAATTAAATTCAAAATACTAACAACTACTTACAAAGCCATCCACAACTCTGCCCCCAACTACATCACTGATCTAGTCTCAAAATACCAACCTAATCGTTCTCTTCATTCTTCTCAAGACCTCCTGCTCTCTAACTCCCTCATCACCTCCTCCCATGCACACCTCCAGGACTTTTCCAGAGCCTCTCCAATCCTATGGAACTCCTTACCCCAATCTGTCCGATTATCTCCTACTCTATTAGCTTTTAGACGAACCCTGAAAAACCTCCTCTACAGAGAAGCCTATCCTACCCACACCTTACAACTGTATTTTCATTTTCTCCATCTGATCATCCCCCACAGCTATTACATTTTTGTTCCACTTGACCCTCCCCTCTAGATTGTAAGTTCTAACGAGCAGGGCCCTTTGATCCCTCCTGTATTGAATTGTATTGTAACTGTACTGTCTGCCCTCATGAGGTAAAGTGCTGCACAAACTGTTGGCGCTATATAAATCCTGTATAATAATAATAATAATGAGGTTTATAATTCTTCTATATTATTTGTATCCAGCAAATGGGCACCTTTTTCTTACCTTAGTATTTTCAGAATTTTATAGTGGTGAATGGTTCTTTTAAATCTATGAATCTATGCCTGTTATTCAGTGGTACAGAGTTTATTTTAATACATAGTTCACCTAAAAGGCTGCAATTGTATTTAGAGGAGGCTTGCAATAGCTATAAATTGATTTCCAGACTCTTTGTTCATGTTCTTGTTACTCAGCAGTAAAGTGTAGTATTATCCAAAATGACTGGGGAAAACAGTGAACTGTGTGATAAACATCAATATCAAAATATACTGAATACTTGGACCAAAGCGTAGCTTGTCAGGTTTCATCAAGCCGTGAAGAATGACACAAAGATTTACCTCTGATTTTCTGAACAATGATACACCTCAGTAAATCCAGATAACAAGAACCTGTCTAGTAAAGGGTTCTCATGGGAACAACGTGATGATAAGGCTCAATCCCTTTCTCCGAGCAGATTTTAGTGCTCCTAATACATATCTTTTCATAAATCCAAAAGCTATGGCAAATACACATTTGCTTATAAATTTGATTCAAAATAAAAATTATTGAAATATAAATGACATATATTATGTCTGTCATTAGCGTTACCACAGCTATTTTTGTTTTTCTGAGAACCCTGCAACCAATTTTTATTATATGTTGACCCTGCCCATAGATCCTTTAATTTTTTAAACCTTCTGTAACAGGGTGACAACACCATTTGTTCTGCAGTCAAATAGAAGTGGTGTCACTTTAACCACTTGCTGACCGGCTCACGCCGATATATGTCGGCAAAGTGGCACGGGTGCACATAACAACGTACCCGTACGTCGCTGCGTCATCCGCGGCTAGCGGGCGAATGCACGCCTGCCGCACACCACGGGAGCATGCCTGCGAGTCCCACGGACTCGATGTCTGCTGGTGGCCCGCGATCATGGCACGGAGAGGCAGAACAGGGAGATGCCTATGTAAACAAGGCATTTCCCTGTTCTGCCTAGCAACATGACAGGGAATTACTGCTCCCAGTAATCAGTGATTTTTTAGTTAACCCATCCCCCTACACTTAGAACACACTAAGGGAACACAGTTAACCCCTTGATCGTCCCCTAGTGTTTAACCCCTTCCCTGCCAGTGATATTTACACTGTAATCAGTGCATTTTTATAGCACTTATCGCTGTATAAATGCCAATGGTCCCAAAATAGTGTCAAAAGTATCCGATCTGTCCACCGCAGTCACGATAAAAATTGCAGATCGCCGCCATTAATAATAATTATTGATGCCATAAATCTATCCCCTATTTTGTAGACGTGATACATTTTGTGCAAACCAATCACATACGCTTATTGTGATTTTTTTATCAAAAATATGTAGAAGAGTACATAATGGCCTAAACTGTGGAAGAAATTAATTTCTTCATTTCATTTTAATATATTTTTTGGTGATATTTATTATAGCAAAAAGTAAAAAATATTGTTTTTTTTCAAAATTGTCGCTTATTTTTTTGTTTATAGCGCAAAAAATAAAAACCTCAGAGGTGATCAAATACCACCAAAAGAAAGCTCTATTTGTGGGAAAAAAAGGACGTCAATTTTGTTTGGCTACAACGTCGCACGACCGCGCAATTGTCAGTTAAAGTGACGCAGTGCCGTATCGCAAAAAAGGGCTTGGTCAGGAAGGGGGTAAATCCTTCCGGAGCTGAAGTGGTTAAAGACAGGGTAGTCTTAGAAGCCCAAATGGAAGCTCTCTGTGGAGGAGAGAGGAGGACACAGAATGTGAGACGCATCCTGGCAGGGGCATACCAAGGGGGAGCAGGGGGAGCGGTCTCCCCCGGTTGCCAAAACATGGGGGGTGTCAATGGCGTCTCTATGGGGGTTCGCTCTGCACCCAGGTCGGGTGACACCCACCAAAGGTGACACCATCTCAAGAGCAGCAAGAGCCCTGGCTGCTCCCGTTGGTAGTTTTTCTTTCAGCCTGAATACCCCCGGCGCTGTGGCCTGGTCCAGTCTGTTACTTCCTGCTCCTCCCACCGGCAGCTGCTGCTGCAAACTGTGTCCCCAGTCCTCTGGACCTTCCTAGCTGCCACCCGCCCGGGTGTATCTGAGGCTGAGAGCCAACCAGCCGCCTGCTGGGTGAGGGGGTTGTGGATTGCAGTGGCCTCCGCTGCCTGAGGTGAGCTGGGGATAAAGGGGTGAGAGGTGTGGGCTGGCATGGTATCCACCGCCCAGTAACCTGAGCTGGTGTGAGAAGAGGCTGCCATCCTGAGCTGATCTGGGAAGGGGGGGATGTTGCTGTGTCTACCGCCACCACCCAGGTATAGTGTAGCTGGGCTGATTTGATGGGGGGGATATTGCTGTGTGTCCACCACCCACCTACAGTAGTATTATTAATAGTATAATGTGAAATATTTTAGTGCACCATTTGGTTCAGAATATTTTTTTTCTTGTTTTCCGCCTCTAAAACCTAGGTGCGTCTTATGGTCAGGTGCATCTTATGGAGCGAAAAATACGGTAAATGTATTTTATTAAGATTTTATGTGATAGACCAACACAAAGTGGCACATAATTGTGAAGTGGAAGGAAAATAATAAATGGTTTTCACATTTTTTTTACAAATAAATATCTGAAAAGTGTGGCGTGCATTCGTATTCAGCCCCCTTTACTCGGATACCCCTAACTATAATCTAAAGGAACCAACTGCCTTCAGAAGTCACCTAATTAGTAAAGAGTCCACCTGTGTGTAATTTAATCTCAGTATAAATACAGATGTTCCGCGAAGCCCTCAGAGGTTTGTTAGAGAACCTTAGTGAACAAACAGCATCATGAAGGCCAAGGAACACACCAGACAGTTCAAAGATAAAGTTGTGGAGAAGTTTAAGGTTAGGTTTAAAAAAATATCCCAAGCCTTTATCTGTTGAACAACTCACGGAGCACTGTTCAATCCATCATGCAAAAACGGAAAGAGTGTGGCACAACTGCAAACTGCAAACCTACCAAGACATGGCCGTCCACCTAAATTGACAGGCCGGACAAGGAGAACATTATTTAGAGAAGCAGCCAATAGGCCCATGATAACTCTGGAGGAGCTATAGAGATCCACAGCTCAGGTGGGAGAATCTGTCCGCAGGACAAATATTAGTCATGCACTCCACAAATCTGGCCTTCATGGAAGAGTGGCAAGAAGAAAGCCATTGTTGAAAGAAAGACATAAGAACTCCTGTTTGCAGTTTGCGAGAAGCCATGTGGGGGACATAGCAAACATGTTGAAGAATGTGCTCTGGTCAGATAGGACCAAAATTGAACTTTTTGGCCTAAAAGCAAAACCTTATGTCTGGCAGAAAACTAACACTGCACATCACCCCGAACACACCATCCCCATCGGGAAACATGGTGGTGGCAGCATCATGTTGTGGAGATGCTTTTCTTCAGGAGGGACAGGGAAGCCGGTCAGCGTTGATGGGAAGATGGATGGAGCCAAAAGAGAGACTGCAAAAGACTTGAGATTGGGGCGGTGGCTCACCTTCCAGCAGGACATCGATCCTAAACATACAGCCAGAGCTACAATGGAATGGGTTAGATAAAAGCATATTCATGTGTTAGAATGACTCAGTCAAAGTCCAGAACAAAATCCAATTGAGAATCTGTGGCAAGACTTGAAAAATGCTGTTCACAGACGCTCTCCATTCAATCTGACAGAGCTTGAGCTATTTTGCAAAGAAGAATGGGCAAATAAGTTACTCTCTAGATGTGCAAAGCTGGTAGAGACATACCCAAAAAGACTTGCAGCTGTAATTGCAGCAAGAGTTGGTTCTACAAAGTATTGACTCCTATGCACGCCACATTTTTCAGATATTTATTTGTAAAAAATTTTGAAAACCAATTTGTCCTGATACCCCCCATCCCCTGCACAGCCTTTCGCTGGGAAGTTTAGTGTGCTGCTGTTTCTCCTCCCCCCAGCTCTTACGTAGCTGAGAACAGAGAATATATGATCACATAAAAAAGGGAAAAAAGTGTTTATAATGTTTTTTGTTTTATATCTATACACAAATGTTTTGCCTTTCATTTCTATTTTAAACTGAATAGGTTGTTTTACAAGGTGAGGGTTTACATGCACTTTAAATCAATGGATATAGTTCTGCTTTAAGCATATATATCTTTATTTATTTTTTCATTGTTATTTAAAAAAAAAACAATGAAAGAAACCATCTGAATAAAAAAAAAAACATTAACCATCACTTCTAACATCAAGGGCCATCTAACCATCTAAAGGGTTAACCATAAGAGACAGCCCTGCAAAATTTCTTGTTATAGCATTAATAAAACTAGACAAACATCTTTAACAAATCAACAAAATAAAAAAAACAAAAACAAAAAAATGACACAACACTGCTATATTTCTATTTTCACATCTTCTATCATGAGCCAATAAATATAATAAGCTTATAAAAACTAAGCTAAAAATCACAATCATCTTAATGCATATGGTACATAGGTTCATAATAATGAAGAACTCACCAAGCTAAGTTGAAGACAATGCAAACTGTAAAATATAGATACTACACTATATTTCCAACCATCCCAAAGTACCCTTTTACTTTTTCCTATTTTTTCACAATTCTGGTCTGCAAGCATCTCCTTAACCATACAGCAAGACCAGGTAATGAAAAATGTCTTTATGCATGTACCCTTATTTCTCTGGGTATTCAATGTATCCATAATAAATATATTCACTTTAAAATCCTCTCAAATAGGAGTATTATGCCCCGTACACACGAGTGGATTTTCCCTCGGAAAAAACTTGGATGGTTTTTCTGACGGAATTCCGCTCAAGCTTGCCTTGCATACACACGGTCACACAAAAGTTCTCTGAACTTTCGACCATCAAGAACGCGGTGATGTACAACACTACAACGAGCCAAGAAAATCAAGTTCAATGCTTCCGAGCATGAGTCGAATTGTTTCCGAGCATGCATAGGAATTTTGCGCGTCGGAAATTTGTACAGACGATCGCATTTTCGTATGGGAACTTTTCCCGACCGGAAAATAGAGAACATGCTCTCAATCTTTTGCTGGCTGGAATTCCGCCAGCAAAAGACTGATGGAGCCTACACACGGTCGCATTTTCCGACAAAAAGCTCTCATCTGAGTTTTTCTGGTGGAATTTCCAATCGTGTGTACGCGGCATTAGGCTGGATCCATTGAATTAATGTGGTCTTTTTTGCATCCAGCAGACAAATAATTTTTCCCATCGAATGACCGCTACCTGTGACCTCTCGTTCACTTTCAAAGATTAATGTAATAGGCACATTATAGATGCAAATAAATATCTATTAGACCCCAATAATATATTCATAAATCGTATACCTTCTTGCCAAAACTTCTACAGTGTATTAGAGGGTATTGCCACCATAAATGAATCAAATAAGGTTTATCAGATAGACATTTTGGACAGGCAGATAACCATACTAAATGTAACTTGGCCTGTAGCTGATAATTATTGTGGAACTTCTTCCATTAATGTTGCTGTATTATCCTTCTACAGTATGGACAGGGTTAAGATTAATATTCATTAATGCAGACGTGCAGCAGCCATCTTTAACCGCTTCAATACAGGCATTTTCACCCCCTTCCTTCCCAGACCAATTTTTAGTTTTCAGCGCTGTCGCACTTTAAACGACAATTGCGCAGTCGTGCAATGTTGTACCCAAACAAAATTGACGTCCTTTTTGAGCCACAAATAGAGCTTTCTTTTGGTGGTATTTGATCACCTCTGCGGTTTTTATTTTTTGCGCTATAAACAAAAGAAGAGAGACAATTTTGAAAAAAACACAATATTTTTTACTTTTTGCTATAAAAAATATACCAATTTAAAAAAAAAAAAAATTTTTCCTCAGTTTAGACCGATACGTATTCTTCTACATATTTTTGGTTAAAAAAAATCGCAATAAGCGTATATTGATTGGTTTGCGCAAAAGTTATAGCGTCTACAAAATACGGTATAGATTTATGGCATTTACAAATTTTTTTTATTTTTTTTATTTTTTTACTAGTAATAGCGGCTATCTGCGTTTTTTTTCGTGACTGCGACATTATGGCGGACACATCGGACACTTTTGACACATTTTTGGGACCATTCACATTTACACAGCGATCAATGCTATAAAATTGCATTGATTACTGTATAAATGTGACGGGCAGGGAAGGGGTTAACCACTAGGGGGACACGAGGGGTTAAATGTGTTTCCAAGGGAGTGATTCTAACTGTAGGGGGTGAGGACTCACAAGGGGAGGAGACCGATCAGTGTTCCTCTGTACTGGGAACACAGATCGGTCTCCTCTCACCTGACAGGATGTGGATCTGTGTGTTTACGGCAATTGCGGCCGCCGGGGACACGCACCGGGTCCCGAGCAATGCCGCGGGCATGTGCGCGCGCGCCCCCTAGACGGCCGGGAAGCCCAGGATGTCATATGACGGCCATCCAGGTTGGGAGATCCCATCTCAGGCCGTCATTTGACTATGGGTGGGTAGTGAAGTGGTTAAGGAGACCATTTTGCAATGCTCATCTATGGAATGTCTCTAGTGCAGGGGGCAGCCATTCTGGTTGGGTCTGGAGGACAGTGATTGGCTGATGCAACAAAGCAAGGAGAAGTGTGGTGTGGAGACTGCAGGGAAGATAGGGGAGGGAGCTCCACAAGGTTACAGTAATGGGGGGAACAGTGGTCTCTGTGAGCGGTCCTTGCAGGGTCCGCTGCAGCAGCCGCTGACTTTTTTCTGAGTCTGCTGCTCTCTGACTCACTGAGACTGTCCCACCCCCAATGCAATGGCTCAGGCCTCGGCTCAGCCGCTCGGCTCCAGTCCCTACTGTGTACTGTGCAGAGAGAGATGTAGATCCACCTGGCATGGCACCAGCGCCTGATGCAAAATGTAAACAAAAAAGATTGACTCCTGCGCTCGTAGGGGCGTTGTTGGTATGGATACGTAGTGCTGTTATGATGGCCAAACTGGAGAAAGTGATCATGTATGTCCCGCTGCCTGGACTGACCCGGGGTGGTCTGAAGAAAACAGTGTGGAAGGAATGGATGGAAGGCGCGTGATCAGACACTGGCATCAAATCATACAGTTTATTCATAAGCAATAAAATAAATACATGTAAGGAGTATAAACATACTACATTTTGTGAAGGGGGAGTTACAAAACATACATTCGTAGTGTTACAAGTTGGACATGCCCAGACAGGGGCAAGTGCTAAAGGAATGGCTGATGCGTTTCAAGGATAACTTCTTCATCAGAGCTTTAAAAGGTGAAACAGTCTGTACAAACACATATATACATGGAAAGTGGTGGCTAGTGGAGAGACATATCATGTGGAGGATAGTTAGTTCTCCTTAGCTCCATGTAGGTCCACATCAGAGCGCTATAGCGGCTGAAATAAAAAGGTGATCCTTCTTGTGGGGGTGGTACTGACAGGTGAACATGTTTCAGGAGCTTGTAGAAAAACTGCAGCCTGCGTGTGTCCTTGGGGGGCCAAGAGTTCGGTGCAGTGGGAGATGGGTAAAGTCTCAAAAATTGCCCAATGCTGTGTTTGTGAGGCGCTGTGTCCATACAAGACATGGATATTGTCTTAAGCGCCACCCACTCAAGTGGAGTGGTGGAGTGGTGGTGAAGTCCTGCCTGCATGCGGAGTGATCAGTGGGACTGTCTGGGGGAGGGACTGTGCTGTGCAGTGGCCACCCAGCGCGGGAGAGAGAACCGAAAGAACAGGCAGGCAGAGTCGAGGAGGAGGAGGAAGCAAGGAGGACTCATGGAGTGGAATAATATATATATATATATATATATATATATATATATATATATATATATATATATATATATATATTTTTATATATATATATATATATATATATATATATATATATATATATATATATATATATATATAGAATATTCTTTGCAGGAGGGAGGCCGGGGGGATTCTATTCTATATACAGGTGAAAAAAAAGGTAAAAGTAAGCAGGCCAAGTAAAGGGGGATCTATTCTATGGGGGACCTGCACTGGCATGCTCTAAAGGGGGATCTATGTGGTAAATGATAATGATTAAGCCCCTCCCCTTCATGGCATTGTCAAAAAGGAGCAGAGCATGGGTGACCTTAATATGATGCCCCCCCTGAAAAAAGTTCTGCGGACACCCATGCTTGGCCACTGACTTTTCTTGTTCCCTGAAAATTGTTCTGCCCCAGTGGAGTTGCCTTAACTCTCCTTTATTTGGTCCAGTGCCCCTTTGAATTACAAGACTGTACTAGAGAGCACTCCCACCACTTGTGAGAAAGGAAAAGAGGGACTGTCTCAGTGGGATTGAAAGAGAAAAAATTCATCTAACTTGAACTTGGCTTTTATTAGATCAGAGCCGGAAAAGGGTGCCCTGTGTCTGGTAAAAGACTAACCTCAAGCAAGTTAATTTGTTGTCTGTTTGGAGCTGTTGTGCTTTCTTCAAGGGCCCCAACTTTTTCAGCCAACATTTTTTTCCCTTCATCGTTCACAGGCCAGTGTGACAAAATGAGGACTGCTATTGCAAGTTAGAACTGTCTTTATATACTGTTGCTACGTAACTGCAGTTCAGTTCTGTTAATTGCTGTTATTTACAGGTATTGGACCATAATCTTCCCTCAAAAATGATAAAGCCAGAATAAGCCATGCTTTTCAGATGGCTTATCAAATAGGCCAGTGTTTCTCAACTCCAGTCCTCAAGGCGCCCCAACAGGTCATGTTTTCAGGCTAACCATTATTTTGAAAATAAAATAAAAGAAGACTGTGCTAAAAAAATACCATATACATTGACAGCACATATAAATGTGTAAATATTAAAAGAATTCAATCTATCAGGTGATCAGAAATATTCTAATGAAAATGAATTCTCAATATAATAATATATGAAACAAGTATAACATGAAATTATAATGATGAAAACAAGTGTTATAATATCAAATAACAAAAAATATCCAAAAATAAAGTGGAAATATTCAAAAGAAAACAGTCCTTGAAGCCAAGGCAGGTTGAATAGGTGATCATAAAGGTTAAACACCCAGCACTCAGTGACAAATCCTCCACCTTAATAGATGTATGCTTACCAGAGGTAAGCTAGAAAACAGCTTATTTATGGACATCCACACAGGGGACACAACTCCTTGGATCTCCTCACAAAGAAGGGGCAAACAGGATCACTCCTTTCGGCGGACCTCAAGCAGCATACCGAGGGGACCCAGAAGAATAAAAAATTTCCTCCATAGTGTGAATCCGTAAACCAATTTATTGAAATAAGGAGTATGTACACTTACATTAAAAATCGTGGTAAAAATTCATAAGAGAACAGCCGGCCGGCTTGCATACACCCGTTCAACGAGATAGAATGGAAACGATGACGTCAGCGCGTCGGCCTTCCGACGTACGTTTCGTCCTATTGGACGTCGTCATGGGAACCATTATTTTGCACAGGTGAGTTAATCAGTATTTAATCAGTATGACTGCCTTAGTAATTACCACAGCCGTTTCATCTGAGGGAAATCCTGAAAACAAGACCTGTTGGTGCGCCTTGAGGACTGGAGTTGAGAAACACTGAAATAGGCCTTATGAATTTCAGGTGGAGCGCTAATCAAAAAGAAGTACTCTGAACAGTTCTGCTTTAAAGAGAGTGAAAAATAGCAGATCTACTGTCAGGATTAACTTGTAATAAAACTATGTTCCACAGGGGAAAAAAACTGCTGTGGAAAGTGTAACTAAAGACAAAACAATTTATTTTAAAGATGTGGATAGAGTGGTAAGAGCATAGAAGGATTGTCAGGTTTTTATTGCTGTCTGTGTCTCAATTGGGGGGATTCACTCTTGCTAATCATCCTGATCACCAAGAAAAGAAAAGGAAGAGAAAGCTCCCTAAAAAGACACAACTGCTAAAAAACTTGCAGTTTTAAAGTGATTCTGAAGCCTCAACATTTTTTTACCTTATGTGTAAGGGTAAAAAAACCTTCTGTGCTGCAGGAGAGCCCCCCACTTATTCTTACCTGAGCCCGATCTGATCCAGCGACGTACACGGAAGCAGCAGCGCTCCCTGCTGTCTCCCTCCTCCTTAGGTAGACTGATAGCAGCGGCAGCCATTCACGCCCGCAGCTGTCAAATCAAATGTTGTGACGAGGGAGCGGCGGAAGGGGCAGAGTTGCCCTGTCTGTGTCAATAGATGCAGACTGGGCAGCCCGGAAGCGAGCACACACGGGTTCCCCCAGGGACAGTGACTTTTCGCTGGGGGGCACTTGTCGAAGAGGAGGGGCCTGAAACAGCATCATGGGGGGGGCCTCAGAAAAGGAAGATCAGGGCTGCTCTGTGCAAAACTATTGCACAGAGCAGGTAAGCATGACATGTTTGTTATTTTGGTTTTTAACCACTTCAATACAGAGCACTTACACACCCTTCCTGCCCAGACCAATTTTCAGTTTTCAGCGCTCTCGCACTTTGAATGCCAATTACTCACTCATGCAACACTGTACCCAAACAACATTTTTATCATTTTTTACACACAAATAGAGCTTTCTTTTGGTGGTATTTAATCACTTTTCATTTTTTGCGACATAAGTGAAAAAACTGCGAAAATTTTGAAAAAAAGACACTTTTTTTAGTTTATATAATAACATTTTGCAAAAAAGTAATTTTTGTTCATAAATTTGGGTCAAAATTTATACTGCTACATATCTTTGGTAAAAATAACCCAGATAAGTGTATATTATTTTGTCTGTGTGAAATCTATAGAGTCTACAAGCTATGGTGCAAATTATTGAAAATTGATCACACCTGATGTACTGCCGGCCTATCTCAACTCTTGAGGCCCTGAAAGTACAGGAAAGTACAAATACCCCCCCCCAAATTACCCCTTTTTGGAAAGTAGACAGTCCAAGGTATTTAGGCATAGTGAGTTTTTTGAAGTTGTAATTTTTTCCCACAATTCTTGGGAAAATGAAGAAATTATTATTATTTTTTTTTTTTTTTACACAACATTTTTAAAATAACAAGTTATTTCTCATACACAGCATTTGCATACTTTCAATTACCCTCCAAAATACATTCAGCTACTCCTCCCGAGTATGATGATACCACATGTGTGGGACTTTTTCACAGCCTGGCCACACAGAGAGGTCCAACGTGCAGGGAGCAGCGTCAGGCATTATAGGAGCATAAATTACACATAAAATTTCCTGACAACCTATTATAGTTTTGAAGGCCCCTGAGCATCAGGTCAATTGAATTACCCTCAAAATGACCCCATTTTGGAAAGCAAACACCCCAAGGTATATATTATGAGGCATAATGAGTCTTTTGAACGGTTCATTTTTTTCCACAAGTCTTCGGAAAACGTGGAAAGAAAATGAAAACCTATTTTTTATTTTTTTTTACATAAATTTGTCCATTTACAAGATATTTCTAGCAAACAGCATGTACATAGCAAAAATTACACTCCAAAATACATTCTGCTACTCCTCCTGAGTATGGCAATACCACATGTGTGAGACTTTTACACAGCCTGGGCACAGAGAGGTCCTAATGGGCTTGTGACAGGTACTCGGGTACTCTGATGGGCTGCTGACAGGTACTTGGGTACTCTGATGGGCTGGTGACAGGTACTCGGGTACACTGATGGGCTGGTGACAGGTACTCAGATGGACTGGTGACAGGTACTCGGGTACTCAGATGGGCTGGTGACAGGTACTTGGGTACTCTGATGGGCTGGTGACAGGTACTCGGGTACACTGATGAGCTGGTGATAGGTACTCAGATGGGCTGTTGACAGGTACTCGGGTTCTCTGATGGGCTGGTGACAGGTGCTTTGATGGGTGGTGACAGGTCAGTTTGTGAGGAGGAGAGCCCGGTAACAGCTCGTTACCATGGTTTGTTGACATCCTGTGACCGGCTGTGATTGGACACGGCCGGTGTCCACTCTAATTCATCCCAAAAGTGCTCTATCGGGTTGAGGTCAGGGCACTGTGAAGGCCAGTCAAGTTCTTCCACCCCAAACTCGCTTATCCATGTCTTTATGGACCTTGCTTTGTGCACTGGTCCAATTAATTTGGTGGAGGAGGAACTACGGTGTGGGATTGTTTTTAAGGGGTTGAGCTTGGCCCCTTAGTTCCAGTGAAGATAACACTTAAGGCATTAGCATACCAAGACATTTTGGACAATTTCATGCTCCCAACTTTGTGGAAACAGTTTGGGGATGGCCTCTTTATGTTCCAACATGACTGCGCACCAGTGCACAAAGCAAGGTCCATAAAGACATGGATGAGCAAATTTGGGGTGGAGGAACTTGACTGGCCTGCACAGAGTCCTGACCTCAATACTGTGAGCCAGGCCTTCTCATTCAACATCAATGCCTGACCTCATAAATGTGCTTCTGGAAAAATGATCAAACATTCCCATAGACACAGTCCTAAACCTTGTGGACAGCCTTCCCAGAAGAGTTGAAGCTGTTATAGCTGCAAAGGGTGAGCCAACTCAATATTGAACCCTACAGATAAGACTGGGATGTCATTAAAGTTCATGTGTGTGTAAAGGTGTCCCAATACTTTTGACAATATAGTGTATATAACACTGAAAGCAACGCATTATATTAATATACTTTTAGCTTTATAAATTCAGTCCTTGGGGGTCTATCTAACAATGTTTTCATCCAAGATTCACTCAATTTTCACCCAGGTTTCACACATATTTCACATAATATTTAATTAGAAGAATGTTTGAATCTTGGGTGCAAGTTCTGTAAAACCTTGGATTGCAATATAGATAAATAGACCCCCTTGGTTTTTTCCATCTGCTTCATTCCACTCCTGGCCTTCCTGAAGGTGGCCATCTTGGTATTGAAGAGGACTTTGCTTTCTTATATCAAAGCTGCCCCCTAATAACTGGTGTGGAAACACTGAAGAAGCAGCAGGAGGAGTGCAAGAAGCGCACATACACAGATTCAATGAAGCAGAAGCAGGGAGATAAATTACTAGCTTTTCACTTGCTTTAGGCAAAAGTGATTTCAATGTCTAAATTTAGTTTTTCACCTAAAAGAAAGCTTTGTGATTCAGGTGTTAATATGACAAAGACCTCTTCTAGGTGTTAATGACACCTAAATGTTTTCCTTGTCGATGAATCACTTATGAATATAAAGCTAGAAAGATCATTGTTTCCATGTGGTATGCAACACTGTGGCATCAGTGATATATAACATATATTTTACAAATGTTTAAATGATTTACTTTGGATCTTACCAGGAAGCATGTATTAAAGTGTTTGTTATTCCAACATTTCATATTCCTGATATGTGCCTGCTGTACTTGTACTTGATGAACTTGTAGGAAGGGCTGGTGCAAGGATTTTTGATACCCTAGGCTAAACCTCATTTTGCCGTCCCCCCCCCCCCTGGCTCCACCCCTGACTCCACCCCCTTTACCTTGCCCATGTATACCCCACTTTTTTAATGAATTGCCCATCAAATGCAGCCCACCAGCGCCCATCAAATGCAGCCTCACCAGCGCCCATCAAATGCAGCCTCACCAGCGCTCATCAAATGCAGCCTACCAGCACCCATCAATGCAGCCCACCAGTGCCCATCAATGAATGTTTGCTTGCTTCCATTCATTCGGGAGTCAGGACACAGACACAGCCACTGTGCCTCTTACACTATGTGTGAACGGAGCGGCGGATGCCTGCTGATGCTGAGACTTAGTTGCTTGCTGCAGAGAGAAGAGAGTAGGAACATCAGTGGCCGGGCGCCCTAGGCAGCAGTGCACCCCAGGCGGCTGCCTAGTTTGTCTAGTGGTAGCACCGGCCCTGCTTGTAGGAAAAAGTATCCTGTTCTCTTTGTATTGCTTCCTTTGTGTGGAATCCCTGGTGTTCATGCCAGTCCCTCTGCTTTACTATTAAAAACTGACCACACTAAGCAGGAGAATATGCCATGGTCAGTTCTCTAGCTGTGCTGGGAACTCAGCCTACTCTCCACCAATATGGGCGGCATGGTGGTGTAGTGGGTAGCACTCTCGCCTAGCAGGAGAAAGGGGTTGCTGGTTCAAATCCCAACCACCACACTACTTGCCTGGAGTTTGCATGTTCTCGCTGTGCCTACGTGGGTCTCCTCCAGGTACTCCAGTTTCCTCTCACACTCCAAAGACATGCTGGTAGGTTATTTGGCTTCTGTCTAAATTGGCCCTAGTATATAAATGTGAGTTAGGAGCCTTAGAATGTAAACTCCTTAAAGGGTAGGGACCAATGTCAATATACAGTGGGGACGGAAAGTATTCAGACCTCCTTAAATTTTTCACTCTTTGTTATATTGCAGCCATTTGCTAAAATCATTTAAGTTCATTTTTTTCCTCATTAATGTACACACAGCACCCCATATTGATAGAAAAACACAGAATTGTTGACATTTTTGCAGATTTATTAAAAAAGAAAAACTGAAATATCACATGGTCCTAAGTATTCAGACCCTTTGCTCAGTTTTTAGTAGAAGCACCATTTTGATCTAATACAGCCATGAGTCTTTTTGGGAAAGATGCAACAAGTTTTTCACACCTGGATTTGGGGATCCTCTGCCATTCCTCCTTGCAGATCCTCTCCAGTTCTGTCAGGTTGGATGGTAAACGTTGGTGGACAGCCATTTTTAGGTCTCTCCAGACATGCTCAATTGGGTTTAAGTCAGGGCTCTGGCTGGGCCATTCAAGAACAGTCACTGAGTTGTTGTGAAGCCAATCCTTCGTTATTTTAGCTGTGTGCTTAGGGTCATTGTCTTGTTGGAAGGTAAACCTTCGGCCCAGTCTGAGGTCCTGAGCACTCTGGAGAAGGTTTTCGTCCAGGATATCCCTGTACTTGGCCACATTCATCTTTCCCTCGATTGCAACCAGTCATCCTGTCCCTGCAGCTGAAAAACACCCCCACAGCATGATGCTGCCACCACCATGCTTCACTGTTGGGACTGTATTGGACAGGTGATGAGCAGTGCCTGGTTTTCTCCACACATACCACTTACAATTAAGGCCAAAAGGTTCTATCTTGGTCTCAGACTAGAGAATCTTATTTCTCACCATCTTGGAGTCCTTCAGGTGTTTTTTTTAGCAAACTCCATGCGGGCTTTCATGTGTCTTGCACTGAGGAGAGGCTTCCGTCAGGCCACTCTGCCATAAAGCCCCAACTGGTGGAGGGCTGCAGTGATGGTTGACTTTCTACAACTTTCTCCCATCTCCTGACTGCATCTCTGGAGCTCAGCCACAGTGATCTTTGGGTTCTTCTTTACCTCTCTCACCAAGGCTCTTCTCCCCCGATCGCTCAGTTTGGCCAGACGGCCAGCTCTAGGAAGGGTTCTGGTCGTCCCAAACGTCTTCCATTTAAGGATTATGGAGGCCACTGTGCTCTTAGGAACCTTAAGTGCAGCATAAATTTTTTTGTAACCTTGGCCAGATCTGTGACTTGCCACAATTCTGTCCATGAGCTCTTCAGGCAGTTCCTTTGACCTTAGGATTCTCATTTGCTCTGACATGCACTGTGAGCTGTAAGGTCTTATATAGACAGGTGTGTGGCTTTCCTAATCAAGTCCAATCAGTATAATTAAACACAGCTGGACTCAAATGAAGGTGTAGAACCATCTCAAGGATGATCAGAAGAAATGGACAGCACCTGAGTTAAATATATGAGTGTCACAGCAAAGGGTCTGAATACTTAGGACCATGTGATATTTCAGTTTTTATTTTTTAATAAATCTGCAAAAATGTCAACAATTCTGTGTTTTTCTGTCAATATGGGGTGCTGTGTGTACATTAATGAGGAAAAAAAAAAAGAACTTAAATGATTTTAGCAAATGGCTGCAATATAACAAAGAGTGAAAAATTTAAGGGGGTCTGAATTTTTTCCGTCCCCACTGTTTATGTAAAAGCGCTGCATAAATTGACGGCTCTATATAAGTACCTTAATT
The DNA here is from genome assembly GCF_042186555.1 of Aquarana catesbeiana. Classification (NCBI taxonomy): domain Eukaryota; kingdom Metazoa; phylum Chordata; class Amphibia; order Anura; family Ranidae; genus Aquarana; species Aquarana catesbeiana. Next base: position 193,852,665 of record NC_133325.1, read on the forward strand.
AATAATAATAATGATCAGACTTGTCCTGACATGCCTCCCCTGCACAACCATTCACTGTGAAGCTCAGTGTACTCTTGCTCCCCCCCCAGCTCTGATTCAGCTGAGAACAGAGGGAATGTGCTCACTTATAAAAAAGAGAAAAAAAGGTCCCAACCCTCAAGGAGCTTACAATCTAAGGTCCCTAACTCACATTCATATACTAGGGCCAATTTAGACAGAAGCCAATTAACCTACCAGCATGTCTTTGGAGTGTGTATTTATAATGTTTTTTTTTATATCCATATGAAAACGTTTTGCTTTTCATTTCTATTTTAAACTGAATGGATTGTTTTACAAGGTGATTGTTTACAATCACTTTAATGAGGTTAGATGGCCTTTGACAGCTTGGCCAGCCCTTCTCCTTCCTTTATTCTTAATGTGCTCAGCTATTCGGACCCCAAACTATTGATGACCTCATATAATAAGCTTTTTAATTATGTGACACTCACACATTATTCCTTAAAACCCCATTTACATCTTTCAGATTTTTCAGTTATAACATGTGCACAATGATGAACAATACATGCATTGCCTTAAGGCAGCTCATTCATTTGAATAGGCTTCCTAATGCACCAAAATGCACCAAAGAAGTGCCAGAAATATGAACCAAGGCCACTGAAGTGTGCGGGTTCTTTATGTACGTACTCACACTACTGCAGCAAACTTAACAGAAGAAACAACTACACCCACTGCACTTGTAGGGATGAGCCGAATACCCCCCCGGTTCGGTTCGCACCAGAACATGCGAACAGGCATAAAATTTGTTCGAACACGCGAACACCGTTAAAGTCTATGGGGCATGAACATGAATAATCAAAAGTGCTAATTTTAAAGGCTTATATGCAAGTTATTGTCAAAAAAGGGTTTTGGGACCTGGGTCCTGCCCCAGGGGACATGGATCAATGCAAAAAAAAGTTTTAAAAACTGAGGTTTTTTCGGGAGCAGTGATTTTAATAATGCTTAAAGTCAAACAATAAAAGTGTAATATTCCTTTGAATTTTGTACCTGTGGGGTGTCTATAGTATGCCTGTAAAGGGGCGCATGTTTCCCGTGTTTAGAACAGTCTGACAGCAAAATGATATTTCAAATGAAAAAAAGTCATTTAAAACTATTTGCGGCTATTAATGAATTGCTGGTCCGACAATACACATAAAAGTTCATTGATATAAACGGCATGGGAATTCCCCACAGGGGAACCCCGAACCAAAATTTAAAAAAAAATGGTGTGGGGGGGTCCCCCTAAATTCCATACCAGGCCCTTCAGGTCTGGTATGGATATTAAGGGGAACCCTGGCCAAATTTTTTCTTAAAAATGGCGTGGGGTCCCCCTCAGAATCTATACCAGACCCTTCAGGTCTGGTATGGATTTTAAGGGGAACCCCGCACCAAAATTAAAAAAAAAAATGGCGTGGGGTCCCCGTTTATTAAAAACAGTAAAAGATTCACTGTGAAGTTCATGCACATTTATAATGTGTCACAGTGTAAGAAAATAACATACTGTGGTTTATCCTTTAGAAAAAAATACATTAAAGCACTATTAAACCCAAGTGCAACCATTTATAATATAGCAGCTTAGGCTTTATTTCTTCCATTTCCATCTGGTGATCCAGCCAGCAAGTCTGTTAATTTTCAAAAGAACAGGAATGTATCATTTACAGGAATGAGACACATCATTTAACACTGATAGGGATGCTTACAATGATCAGTATTTAGTTATTCATTTATTTTTGTAAAACCTTTATCCCAAAAAAAAAAAAAAACAGCCTGCTGTAACTGCTTAAAAAGTGTTAGCTGGAGTTTGGCTTATGTTTGTTAGTGTATCTAAATCTGCTAGTGCACCAAACATTTTTCTTTTCTCAGACTGACATTGCTGCTGTCCAAAGGTGCCCCTGTATGCCCTTATCCAGAACACTGGCACTCTAACACAGGAGTTGTGTTTCTGGCCAGATCACCAGGTGAAAACATAGAGGAAAAAAGAAAACAAATGCAGCTTCCACATCTAAAAATTGATAAGCTGCAAATATACAGCATTACATTTTTGGTTTAAAACCAGTAATGGAATGTAGTAGTCTGAAAAACGTATTTATGTCTTCATTTTGTATCTTGCTTTCAAATAAATACTTCCTGTTTACAGGCTTTTAAACTTTCTAAGCATCAGACTATTTATAAAAATATTTGTAGCCATTCATTTCATAGCAAATCTGCACATCCGTTTTTGGTTGAATTGGTCAAATTCTTCTGAAAAAATGTTCTTTTATCATGGGAAGCAGTAATGTACCACTTTATGGCTAACAGATGCAGCTGAGGAGCATAGGAAATATTTATGTCTTTGTAAAAAGAGATACAATGTAGCAATTCTAGAGGGAAGTAGCAAATACATATAACCAATGATTACATTTACTTGCTAAATCCCTCTCACGTTTTTTAGAGCAACACGCAATTAAATCTTTTAGCCTGCGGTCACGCCGGATACGATTTAAAGTAGTGCGATTTAACTACTTGCCGACCTCCTGCTGCAGAACTGCGGCAGGTTGGCACGGCTGCGTGATTCGGAGCCATAGTACGTCGGCCTCTTTAAGAAGCTATAGGGGCGTGCGAGACGCCCACAGCGCAACGCCGAAGCCCACGATGTCCGCCGGCCACCCACAATCACTCCACAGAGAGTCAGAACGGGGATCTGTGTATGTAAACAAACAGATCCTGTTCTGACAGGGGAAGAGAGAGAGATCTGCTGTTACTAGTGATCAGGAACAGCGATCTCTCTCCTCCTCCAGTCAGTACACTCCCCCCACAGTTAGAAACACTTCCCTAGGGAACACTTAACCCCTTGCTCACCACTAGTGTTAACCCCTTCCCTGCCAGTGACATTTGTACAGTAATCAGTGGTTGTTTTTAGCTCTGATCACTGTATAAATGTCACTGGTCCCAGAAAAGTGTCCGATCTGTCCGCCGCAATGTCGCAGTCCCGCTTAAAATCGCAGATCACCGCCATTACTAGTAAAAAAAAAAAATTATAAAAATGCCATATATATATCCCCTATTTTGTAGACGCTATAACTTTTACACAAACCAATCAATATACGCTTATTTATTACCAAGAATATGTAGAAGAATACATATTGGTCTAAACTGATGAAGACATTTTTTTTTAAATTTGGGATATTTATTATAGCAAAAAGTTAAAAATATTGTTTTTTTGTTTTTTTTCTAAATTGTTGGTCTTGTTTGTCTTTTTTTGTTTATAGTGCTAAAAGTAAAAACTGCAGAGGTGATCAAATACCTCCAAAAGAAAGCTCTATTTGTGGGGAAAAAAGGGACATAAATTTTGTTTGTGTACAACGTCGCATGACCACGCAATTGTCAGTTAAAGCGACGCAGTGCCGTATCGCAAAATATGGCCTGGTCAAGAAGTGGGTAATCCTTCCGGGCTGCAAGTGGTTAAAGTCTGACTTCAACCACAATTTAATACTAAAAAACACAAAACACAACAAACCACCTTCCTAGCTCTGAGGAAGGGGGTGCGCCCCCAAAACATGTTAGCTGTACCCCGTGTTCTGTGCATGTCCATGCATTATTTTTATGGCCTTTTGTCAGTTGCATTTTGTGAGTACCCACTTTTATATAAAACATTTTTGTTATTAAATTATCTTTGGTAATGCACTAGGTGTGAGCGCCTTCCATTTCTGTATTTTCTTACAATTTAATACTACTCCAGCACTACTTCATCACTACTTGTGAGATTTGTAATGATTTGATATGACTTCAATACTACTTCAGTGAAAGGGGCTGTCCATGTCACAGGGAGGAACAGTGATGTTATTAACAAAAGTTTAACTAGCAAAGGGTTTATTTTTACCTTTTTTCAGGCTCAAGTAGTGCTCATATAGACACAGGTACGATTTGCAGCACAATTTACATTACAGTCTATGGCAGGAAAATCGTGCTGAAGTCCTGACAAAAGTAATATATGAACTACTTTTCAAATTTCACTTTTTTTTAGACACTGCCGTAGAAACACATTAGATGCTACTTCAGGTACGAATTGTAAATCACATGTCGTACCTGAAGACATACGGGGGCTTACAGAGAGTTTAATCCTTCCCCACTTAATCCTTCCCCACTTAATCCTTCCCCACTTTATCCCCCCAAAAAATGTTTTGCCTAGCGGTACACGAAAACTTACCTCCACAGTTAAACAAATGTGGCAATTTAAAGTACGCTTGCTAGGTAATTTTGATTTCCAAATTAAATCAATTATAGTATATAATTATAGGAAAATACAGTAGTTTTCTCAATATAAACAACTAAAATGTACCTTCCATTGCAGAGTATATATGCACATCCTGACTTCTCAGGAAACAAGTCTTTGACATGCTTGACTTGATATCAGCTGGCAGGGGTCCTTGGAAGCAGTGGGAAGAAGCCAATAAATAAAATTACCTGCACAGGTGGAAAAAAGAAATGTCACTGAAATAGATTAGTGTTATGTCAGGTGTCAATTGGTTGTTCACTCACCTATAGATGTAAAGCTGTAGAGACTTCAAGGATATGTCTGAACCAACAATGGCCTGGACCTTTGTGAAAAATTCAGCAAAAATGTAAGGAGCATGCATAGCACATCTTGGTGTAATTTCGTATTAAGGAAATAAGAGAATAGCAAACACCTTCCACATTAATAATCAGTCTGTTCTCTATAGCTCTCTGGAGAGATGGCAAAGGAAATTTTGTTTTCTGCTACACAAGTTCAGCAAACAAGCATACAGGTGCAGGTCAGACCTAAAAGACTGATAGCAGTGAAATGAGGGACAAAAAGATTTTGGTGCAAAAGAAGGATGTTCTTTCAAAAACAAGCTGCATACTTCTGCTAATTTAAAAACATTAACTTTATTATTATAAAACATTCCAAACCTCCACTTCTATATTAACCTCCCTGGCGGTATGATTATGTCTGATTTTTGAATGTCAAAGCGGTACATTGTTTTGCATGGAAATTTGTTGTTTTATATTGTAGGCCTGTAATTCTTATGCCCTGTACACACGATCGGAATTTTCGCCGGAAAAACCTTGGATGGTTTTTCTGACAGAATTCCACTCAAGCTTGGCTTGCATACACACGGTCACACAAAAGTTCTCTGAATTTTTCGACCATCAAGAACGCGGTGACGTACAACACATATGACGGCACTAGAAAAGGGAAGTTCGGAATCGGAATGGCATACAGACGAACGGAATTTCCGATAGGAACTTTTTCCGACGGAAAAATAGAGAACCTACTCTCAACCTTTTTGCTGGCGGAAATTCCGCCAGCAAAAGTCTGATGGAGCATACACACGGTTGGAATTTCAGACCAAAAGCTCCTATCGGACTTTTGCTGGTGGAATTTGGGAATAACTCACTTAAATCTGTCCAAACAAGAGTCTAGTAGACATCCCAGGTTTGATAAAGTTTGAAACACGAAATCATAAATTATAATATAATAAATAACTATAAATAATTATAAAAAATAATAATATAATAATACATTTTATTCAATAATGTAATCTAATCAAAAACACTGAAATGTGTCCAAACAAGGGTGCAATATTACCAGTCACTGTAATTTTAGACACTGCATATTGGTTTAGTAAACATTCCTGGTATGAAAAATTTTGAAACATGGGACTACACAAAGTCCGACGTCACAATCAGGACAATGGGGAAATTTGTCATCAGACACTGAAAGTGACGACAGTGACAATTCTGCGACTGAGCTCATTGCTGCCTGATCCATATCATAGTCAATAGAGCACCAAGTTCGCACATCACTGAGTCGCAGAATCGTCGATGTCGTCACTTTCAGTGTCTGATGACGAATTTCCCCACGAATCACTATCGCTCAATTCTGCAAGTGATTCTAATTCACTATCGCTGTGTTATAGCTGGTCTGAAATCACTTTTGACGTAGAGGGATGCTTTTTGGATGCCATGGACATTCTCAAGTTTCCAGGTAGAAAGAATGGTAAAAGTGCAGGCAGGGCACTGGACAAAGCACTAGGGACAAAACTGAGGTGAAATGATTTGATACAGTAATGTAATCTACAGATTACAATGTATTGTGTGTGTGTTATGTTTTTTGTACTTTTTTGAATTTGACGCTATGCTCCGCCCCCATACGTTGCAATGCTTGCAGGGAACGGAGCTCGGAACACTGATACATTGGGCGGAGGATCCAGCCGGAGGACACAGTGGGAGAACCTTGAAGGATCCTAGGGACAAGGTAAGTACCTGTACCTAGATACTGCGGTGTATTCATGAGTGTGGCTCGGAGTTACCGCTTTTGGTACTGAAACCGAGCCACACTGGGGATTACCGCTAGGGAGATTAAAGAAACCCTCAGAAATAAATATTATAAGATGCCTGCACTATTTGATCAAGATATACCACTACGGGGTTTGGGGGTTTTAGAATTTCCCATGTGGGGAAGACCAAGGTCTTTGATTTAATCTGTATAATATTTAGCACTTATTGTACACTTATTGTACATGTGATTCAGTAGATTCAATTTCTACAATCTGATGAAAAGCAGTATTACACATAATCAAAAGTTATGACAAATACATAATTCACACTAAAAACATCCAGATCCTAAGCCTTGCTAAAGTGAAACTCCAGGCACAAACACATCCTTATAAATTCTTAGAGCGGTAGTAAACCGCAGTCAAAGAAAAAACAAAATGTCATAATGTGCTAGCATACATTGCATACTAGCACATTATGAGAGGCTTACCTTAAAACAAAGCCCTCCAGCGTCACGCTGTCACCCCTGAGAGGGCTGCAATCTTCACCCAGTCTTCCTTCTGGGTTTGCTACATGAGTGACTGGGGACGCGATGACGTCACTCCCGTTTATGATGCGGGCTCTGAAGGTCTGCTGGACCTTCAGAGCACATGCCCAGTTGTATGTAGTCTGAATATCACCGAAACCGTGCAGGTTTAGGAGATATTAACAGTACCTACAGGTAAGCCTTATTACAAGCTTACCTGTAGGTAAAAGATGGAAAAGTGGGTTTACTACCCCTTTTTTTTTAAATAAGTTACATCTGGGCAGATGTGTTGGACTATAAATAAGATGGTTAGTTCAAATGTGGACTGTTCAGCTATTGCTGTGCTTTTTGAGGTGTATGAGAACTGTGAATTCCACCCAGGAAAGCCACTGTTTTATCTATCCACTTTTCTCCTCCTCTCCAATCAGAAAATGTCTTGTATTCTGTAAACCATTCAATAGTTTGGCAATGTGACCTTTTGTAGAGGTTTGTCTGGAGTTCAGATAAAAGATGAAATGGCAAATACACATAACCTGATAATTAGTAACTAGTATACATGTGATTGTTTAATAAATGGCATTTCTAAACTCTCATGGAATTAATACAAGTGTAAAAAATAAAAAGAGATGTCATGTAGTTTACTGGCAATTTAAAAATGAATAAAAGAAAAATGTGATAATAGACTGTACATATTCCCTAAGTAGAAGCATCACTTTCTAAAACAAAATATATGAGTCAGTTAAAATTTAGCTTAAAAGGGCTTAATTTATTCATGTGATGAAAAACAAGCAGTGAAATGTGAAGACAGAAAAGTCTGAAAAATTAATGCCATCAGCCAAGAAGCGCAGATCATGAGCAATATGCAAACAGCAGATAAATGTAATAGTCTCAGGCTATATGACCTTTTCTTTTCTCTACTCTTGGGTTCCCCTGTGATACAGATGAACATATACTTTACATATTACATAGACAGTTCATTCAATGATCTGCATTTGTGTCTTTAATACTGCTACCGTGAAAGATCAACCAAGGTCAACTAATACAAGCCAGACCCAAAAACTAGAGCCAGTCAATTGTTATTGAATGTTTCCTGAACCAATTCTGTAGTGGACATCTTTTCACACAACAACCTAATTAAATTTCTGTGCACTGTTCAAACACTGTATAGAAACAATTCCATATTATTTGTTATATACTGTAAGAACTTTTTACACTGGGTACAATGCAGAATTTTTCAACACAGCCACTATCCATGGACATGTATTTATAGGAAGCATTCCTACTATTATGCTGCATTGTATTAAGTTGGCTCAAAGTTCTGCATGCAATATTTTTGTTACTAGCCCTATGTCGGTTACAGTCAATGCTTTTTGAAACCTATAGGAGACAGCAGAATGGATGGATGGATTAATTATTGGATGGATATGGAAATAAGGGGAAAGGTAGTGAGTGCTTTTTTGAAAATTCAAGATGACAAAATAACATGGATGGATGTGCCATTCAAACAAACATGTGGCTCAATGACAGCAAAGGTCTCCTGTCTTTTAAACAAATTATCTCATAGAAAATCATTGCGGAGAATCATGATAGCATGGAAAAGAGTTGCATGACAAGCAAAAAAAAATCCATTTTTTTTTTGTTTTGTTTTTTGTCCAAGTTTGAACATAATTAGTTGCTATGATCAATTCCATTGTTTCCTTGTACCTAATATACAAGGTTAATAACAAGTGATGCTGTTTTTATATATATCTGATAAAAAAAAAAACTCATGCCATAAAATCCTGGGTCTAGCATGCTTTTCAGTCTGCTAATAGTGCACAAGTGACAAATTGTGTGATTACACAAAAGTAAACAGAGCAGGGCTATGCATTATTTTATCACAAACATTTTATTATTATTATTATTATTATTATTATTATTATTATACAGTATTTATATAGCGCCAACAGTTTACGTAGCGCTTTACAACTTGAGGGTAGACAGTACAAATACAATACAATTTGATACAGTAGGAATCAGAGGGCCCTGCTCCTTGGAGCTTACAATCTAAGAGGGAAGGTCAAGAGATACAAGAGGTAATAACTGTGGGTGATGTGCTGATTGAGAAGATAAATGTACAGTTGTTAGGTGGGGGCCAGATAGGCTTCTCTGAAGAGATGAGTTTTCAGGGATCGTCTGAAAGTGGATAAAGTAGGAGAAAATCGGACGGATTGGGGTAGAGCATTCCAGAGGATGGGGGAGGCTCTGGAGAAGTCCTGAAGGCGAGCATGGGATGAGGTGACAAGGGAGTTTGAGAGCAGGAGGTCTTGGGAGGAGCGAAGAGAACGATTAGGTTGGTATTTTGTGACTAGGTTAGAGATGTAGCTAGGGGCCAGGTTGTGGATGGCTTTGTAAGTTATAGTTAGTATCTTGAATTTAATTCGGTGACTGAGTGGCAGCCAATGGAGGGATTGGCAGAGGGGTGTAGCAGACGCTGAGCGGTTTGTGTGGTGGATGAGCCTGGCTGCAGCGTTCATGATGGACTGAAGTGGGGATAGCCTATTTAGAGGTAAACCAATGAGGAGGGAGTTGCAGTAGTCAAGGCGGGAGATGACCAGGGAGTGGATTAGAAGCTTTGTGGTGTCATTGGTTAGGAAGGGGCGTATCTTGGAGATGTTGCGAAGACAGAGGCGGCAAGCTTTGGATAGTGATAGAATGTGGGGTCGAAAGGTTAGTTCAGAGTCCAGGATTACACCTAGGACCTTGGCGTGGGGAGATGGGTTGATAGTTGAGCCGTTGATCTTGACAGGGAGATCAGGGGAAGTGGCACCTGAGGGAGGAAATATCATGAGCTCGGTTTTGGATAGGTTGAGTTTGAGAAAGTGATGTGACATCCAGGCTGATATGTCTGCTAGTAAGTTGGTAATGCGTGAGGAGACAGATGGAGAGAGCTGGGGGGTGGAGAGATAGATTTGGGTGTCATCAGCGTAGAGATGATATTTAAAGCCGTGGGAGGCAATCAACTGACCCAAGGAGGTGGTGTAGATTGAGAAAAGGAGAGGTCCGAGAACAGAACCTTGGGGGACCCCAACGGAAAAAAGGAAGAGGAGAGGAGGAAGTAGAGTTGTAAGTGACACTGAAGGAGCGGTGGGATAGGTAGGATGAGAACCAGCGAAGAGTACAGTCACGGAAACCAAAGGAGTGGAGTTTTTTGAGGAGGAGGGGGTGGTCCACTGTGTCAAAGGCAGCAGAGAGATCCAGGAGAAGTAGTACAGAATAGTGTCCATTGGCTTTAGCCATTAGTAGGTCATTTGAGAGTTTAAGGAGAGCAGTTTCCGTGGAGTGTTGAGGGCGAAAACCGGACTGAAGGGGATCAAGAAGTTTATTCATGGTCAGATGGTCGCTTAGTCGGTTGTAGACCAGTCTTTCAAGAAGTTTGGAGGAGAAGGAGAGTAAGGAGATGGGACGTAAGTTGTTGAGGTTGGTGGGATCCAGTGAGGGCTTTTTTAGTATGGGGGTGACTAGCGCATGTTTTAGAGAGTTTTGGAAGATGCCACAAGAGAGGGAGAGGTTGAAAATGTGAGTTAGAGAGCGTAGAATCGAGTCAGAGGGTGAGCGTAGCATTTGCAAGGGAACAGGATCCAGGGGGCAAGTGGTTAGATGAGTGCTAGATAAAAGTTTAGCAACCTCAGTAGTAGTAGCAGGGTTGAATGAGGGAAGTAATGATTGTATCTGTGGACATGGGGTGTTGCATGGGGGAGGTTTTTGCGCATTGGCGATCTCCTCATGAATTGTATCAATCTTAGTTTTGAAGTGATTGGCAATCTCCTGGGCAGTGAGTGAGTTGGTGGGTGGAGGCAGTGGAGGACAGAGTAGAGTGTTGAAGGTAGAGAAGAGTTGACGTGGACTGGATGAGAAGGTGTTGATGAGTGTGATAAAGTAGGTCTGTTTGGCAGTGTGAAGGCAGGAGTAGTATTTTAGAAGGGCAGATTTATATTGTGTGAAGTCTTCCTGGGTCTTAGTCTTATGCCACAGGCGCTCAAGAGCGCGGCTACGTTTTCTGAGACTTCTGGTGTCATCTGTTTGCCAGGGTTGTAGCAGTCGGGGCCTAATTCTGCGTGTAGTGAGGGGGGCCAGCTTGTCTAGGGAGGAAGACAGTGAGCTGTTGTAGATGAAAGTAGCTAGGTTGGGGCAGGACAGGGGGGAGATTTTGTCATAGAGGTGATCAGTAGCAGAGTAGAGAAGAGAAGGGTTGAGGTGGCGAAGGTTTCTGCGTGTAACTGTTAGGCGGTTGGAGGGAGAAGAGGTGGAAGACAAGGAGAGAGCAAAACTAATAAGGTGGTGATCAAAGAGTGGGAGTGGATTGTTGGAAAGGTTGCACGGAGTGCACAGATAGGAGAAGGCAAGGTCAAGGGTGTTGCCATTGGAGTGGGTAGGAGCCTGTATCCATTGCTTCAGGTCAAGCGATGAGGTTAGACTGAGAAGTTTAGAAGTAATAGTAGTGTTAGTGTTGACAGGGATGTTGAAGTCCCCAAGAATAATTGTGGGGATTTCAGAAGAGAGAAAGTAGGGTAGCCAGGCAGAGAAGTCATCAAGAAAGGCTGATACTGGTCCAGGGGGCCGGTAGATGACAGCAATTCTTAGAGAAATGGGAGAGAAAAGACGAATGCAGTGTGCCTCAAAAGAGGAGAGTGTCAGAGAGGGAGGTGGGTGAATTATTGTTAATGTGTCTTCTTAGTTTTACTCCTATCTATAGAAGTTAAGATTTTGTAGGATGGCTTCTAAACTTCCTGATCGTTTAATATAATTTTTGCTTTCTTTCACTCCAGGCCTTTCTTGTAGGTACTGTATTCCTGTGATACTATTGTTCTATTCCCTTCCTGGTCTCCTTCTTTGCTTTGTATCTTTCATTTTAATTTCCCATGGTAAATTTGAAAATCGTTCCTCATTTATGCTGTTTACAAGGCTGTGCCATCTTAATAGTCTGAAGTGGACATATCTTCAGATTTAAACAAACAATTTGGTTCATGATTCTTCCCCAATGGGCTTTCTCTGTTTTTCCAAAACATCTGATTTCTAAACTCTGAACTCTATGTCAATACAGGCACATAAATTGAATTACACCTTATTTCGTTTTGGCTACTCCTATCTTACTCAAGAATCCTATCCTGAGGGATTAATACAATATTTCAGCTCTGCATTTTGTATCTTTTTTCGTTTCCAATAATTTTTTTGGGCAGATTTCAGATGATACATACAAAATAGTTACAAACGATTGAAAACCATTTGAAAGCCAACAGTAACATTCAAAATGGTAAAAGGCTTTTAAATGAACGTTACTTCTACACCCCCGTGATAGTAACATTTCCGCTACTCAACAGATCATTTCTTAAATAGCTAGCCCGGGGGTACAAAACTTCACCTGCATAAAGGATAAGAATTAAAAGAAAGGAGGAAAAAAGGAGTAGGTAGATTATTCTGTACGATAGAAAAGCTCAATACCAAGATTCCAGGAATGACATTTTGTGTCTTTTTGCCTGGGCTGCCAAGGTACAGTTTCTCTTATTATGGGAAAATAATAAATAAACAGTATGCATTACATACTGTATATTCTTACTGTATTACCTGCAAAAGAATGTCTCATTATTGGGATATTCACACACAATTTCTCTTAATATGGGAAAATAATAAATAAACAGTATGCATTACATACTGTATATTCTTAGTGTATTACCTGAAAAAAGAATTTCTCCTTATTGGAATATTCACACACCCTTGCTAGTCAGGAAGATCACCTTGCTATTACCAGGTTTACCAGGACAACTTCCTGAATCAGCTCCCTAATCATTATACAAAGGTTATAATGATGGTTCATTGTCCAGGGGCAGGCTTAATGCAGAAAGCTGTTCTAGGAAGCTTCATTATTCAACCAGGAAATAAGTCTGTCAACTGTCTGGCTGTGCAGTGTGGCTGAGGTGCACAAATCACAAGACTAAATTAAGAGAACTACAAATCTTTTGGCAAGCAAAGCAGGAAATAGACATTTCAACTATGTATTTTGCATTTTACCTGGCATTTTGTTTTAAGCCATGTATAGAATATCTTGCCCCCCAACAGCTTTACTGTTTAGGCCAGTGTTTCTCAACCTTTACCAGGGTACCCTGGTTGAAAAAGCTGGTTTAGGCTATATAGCCACACTTCTTTTTTAAATTTGGAATGGCTACCATATTTCTTTTGGGGAGTTGGCTATTTCTAACTAAAACCTTTTGGAAGCTAATAATTGGCACATCATTGTGAGCATACACCAGATAGTTTATATGAATTTGTTTTATGTTCCTTATTTCATCCTTATAGTGGTAGCAGAGCTAATAGGACTTGATGTTTCAATCCCTATAGTAGGTTGGCAGTCTTAATTTTGGGATCAGTTTGGTGAAAAGAGGGAGGATAGATAGGTCATAAGGGTCATCAGATTGGTGCCCTCTTTCATTAACATTTCATTGACGAGCCCACAAAGTCTCCAAAAGGCTTAAGGGTGATACCAAGCCTCCTAGGTACATCTCCCTCAGTTCCATGCTCTGTCTCATCTTGCAGCCCAGTTGTATAAAGAGCAGATTTAGCACTCTGAATGGCTTAAATTGGAGTCCGCTTCCTCACCGTTGCCACATGCACAAATAAAAATATCTTCACATTCAGTGAGGGTCATGACCAACCTTGCCTTGGTGTGTTTGATTTCATCCACAAGACCCCAAACTGGTACCACTAATTTGCCAATCCTATTTGGTCCAATAGAGATTAAGTATCATGGAAGTACAAGCCACAGTTTTACATATCTGTGAATTTTGTCTTTTCAGCTTTTCCAGCCTTTTTGGGAGATACAATATGCTGTTAGAGGCCACATGAGTGTTGGGAATATGTCAGACTAAAATCACCACAGCATGAATTTTTCTGGCAGAAAATGTATGACCTATATGTGATGGTATCCTTTTTTCTATTTTTTGGTGACCTTGAGTTTTGCATCATATCATTGGTTCAATATCTTCATTTGCATTTCTAAAACTATTGGAACTGCTGTTCCATCAATATGGAACCTTTGCTTCTTAACTTGACCTTTGACAGTGGAGATGTTTCTGCAGTTACTGGGTTTGACCTTCATCCTTATCCACATGATGCTTTGATGAAGCTTTTTCCAGAAACCTCTAAGATTGGTGATACATTTGTAGTAATGTTCCTCCCACCACCCACTTAGAGGTTCTGATAATTAATTCTATTGCCATAGTGAAGGCCACAGGGGAAATGGTGAACCCCGCCAAAATGCCCACAATGCACAAGCCATCAGCATATACACATATATTACACTATAGGAGTAAGTACCTCTACAAATGTGCATGTTTAAATGTTTAAAGCTGACCTAAATTCCAAACAAACAGCTATATACACATGAAATACAGTATCTCACAAAAGTGAGTACATCCCTCATATTTTTGTAAATATTTTATTATATCTTTGTGACAACACTGAAGAAATTACACTTTGCTACAATGTAAAATAGTGAGTGTACAGCTTGTATAACAATGTAAATTTGCTGTCCCCTCAAAATAACTCAACACGCAGGCATTAATGTCTAAACTGCTGGAAACAAAAGTGAGTACACCCCTAAGTGAAAATGTCCAAATTGGGCCCAATTAGCCATTTTCCTTCATTGGTGTCATGTGACTCGTTAGTGTTACACGGTCTCAGGTGTTTATGGGGAGCAGCTGTGTTAAATTTGGTGTTATCACTCTCACTCTCTCATACTGGTCACTGGAAGTTCAACATGGCACCTCATGGCAAAAAACTCTCTAGTGATCTGAAAGAAAAGAATTGTTTCTCCACATAAAGATGGCCTAGGCTATAAGAAGATTGCCAAGACCCTGAAACTGGGCTACAGCACAGTGGCCAAGACCATACAGCGGTTTACCAGGACAGGTTCCACTCAGAACAGGCCTCGCCATGGTCGACCAAAGAAGTTGAGTGCATGTTCTCAGCGTCATTACAAAGGTTTTCTTTGGGAAATATGAGTGCTGCCAGCATTGGTGCAGAGGTTGAAGGTTTGGGGGGTCAGCCTGTCAGTGCTCAGACCATACGCCGTGTACTGCATCAAATTGGTCTGCATGGCTGTCGTCCCAGAAGGAAGCCTCTTCTAAAGATGATACACAAGAAAGCCCACAAACAGTTTGCTGAAAACAAGCAGACTGAGGACATGGATTACTGGAACCATGTCCTGTGGTCTGATGACACCACAATAAACTTATTTGGTTCAGATGGTGTCAAGCGTGTATGGCGGCAACCAGGTGAGGAGTACAAAGACAAATGTGTCTTGCCTACAGTCAAACATGGTGGTGGGAGTGCCATGGTCTGGGGCTGCATGAGTGCTGCCAGCACTGGGGAGCTACAGTTCATAGAGGGAACCATGAATGCCAACATGTACTGTGACATACTGAAGCAGAGCATGATCCCCTCCCTTCGGAGACTGGACCACAGGGCAGTATTCCAACATGGTAATGACTCCGAACACACCTCCAAGACGACCACTGCCTTGGTAAAGAAGCTGAGGGTAAAGGTGATGGTCTGGCCAAGCATGTCTCCAGACCTAAACCCTATTGAGCATCTGTGGAGCATCCTCAAATGGAAGGTGAAGGAGCGCAAGGCCTCTAATATCCACCAGCTCCATAATGTCATCATGAAGGAGTGGAAAAGGACTCCAGTGACAACCTGTGAAGCTATGGTGAACTCCATGCCCAAGAGAGTTAAGGCAATGCTGGAAAATAATGGTGGCCACACAAAATATTGACACTTTGTACCCAATTTGGACATTTTCACTTAGGGGTGTACTCACTTTTGTTGCCAGTGGTTTAGACATTAATGGCTGTGTGTTGAGTTATTTTGAGGGGAGAGTAAATTTACATTGTTATACATGCTGTACACTCACTACTTTACATTGTAGCAAAGTGTAATTTCTTCAGTGTTGTCACAGGAAAAGATGTAATAAAATATTTACAAAAACATGAGGGGTGTACTCACTTTTGTGAGATACTGTACATATATATATGAGAGCTCTTTTACCAGGATTTGCATTTCTATCTATTCAGTCCTGTGATTTACAGAGCCCAGTGACAAAGCATAGTAGATGCCAACTTTGTGTAGGAGCAGCAATATGCTGATGTGGTCAGTCTTCTGCTCACTGTGCTCTTTCATCTTGTCAGCTTGTTTTGTGTTAGCGAACTTGCATGATGCACACTTAATTGGCTCCAATTCCTGTCCCTCGTTTTTCCAATGTTATTGAAAAATTAAATCAGACTCAGGTACTTTCATCAGTTCTAATTAAAAATACATTTAGTGATTAATTAGTGAAAAGATATGCATTAAAACATAATTTAGGTACAAAAATGCTGGCTGTCATAGTGGAAATTCTTTGTTCTCTGCCCCCTGCCCCCCATATCACTACCACCTCACAATTAGCAGCAGCTTTGTCAACCTGCCATGCATGTTCCATCAGCTGGTCTGGACTGACAATCCATGTGAACAAACACAGAACCAGATCTGTGAAGAAAATCAATTATTTGCTTCGTAAAGATGTAAAAAGAGTAACAATTTCAAACATGCTGTAACATAAATTTTAGGTTTACATATACTTTAAAGGAGAAGTTTAGAGTAATTAAAAACGCAAATATACTATACATATTCATCTTGATGGTGCAAAATTGCTACAACTGTCCTCCACTGGCTCTAAGACAGAGAACTGAGTGACCACATGACTGCTGGTCATTCAGCTCTCGGTGGAGAGTGGTGACTTTCAGTACCACTCTCCGCTCTGCCCCTCCAGCTCTTACTCGTGTGACAGACTGGAGAGGGGATGGGCTTTGCCTTTTAGCAGCATGTTGAGATCCGGAGCCAGCTGTCAATCAGGCAGCTGGGAGGATCTTAAAAATATAGTCAGGACCTTTGCAGAGCCTAGAGCAGCTCTGTGATGTTAGCCGACAGTGCAGATAGCAAGCAATTGAGCTGCAAGCTTGAAAATGCCTTGCTAAGCTATTGCTAGACTTTGCCAGGTTTCACAAGTTTGAAAATTTCAGCAAAGTCCACATTGCATGACTCCAGATCGACTTTCTTTGCAAACATTCTGCAAGTCTGCTACCAGTTCTGGTTCAGTTATGTTGTGCAATAGTCATCCCACCACAGGGGTCACTGTGACTTGCCGAGCTCTTGCTGTAGACTCACCACTGCAACTGAGCTCTTGTTGGAGACTTGCCACGCAAATTTGCTACAAATTGGAAAAGTGTCAACTAGAACTTGTGCTTCAAGTGCTCTGCAAGTGTACAACTTGCCAGTGAAAATGTGCAGCAAGTTAATAAGACTTACAATTCAACACTGCCACAAATTTGTGGTAAGTTATCCTTGCTATCTGGTAGTGGGCTTTAGCCTGCTGACGGCTGATTCTGGGTCACAGGAGAGCATAAATAAGTGCTGTGAAGAGAAGTATAGTCAAAAAAGCTTTGGTTATACTTCCCTTTTAAGTAAAATAACTTTCATAAAATATTTTTTTACCCCATCAAAATCTTCATAAAGCATTATATAATACCTCATGATGATTTTCTAATTTATGATTGCTTCAATTTATACTACATTGTACTAATCTATTTTGAAATGTCATTTAGCAATATGTCTAGCTTATTTTTGTTGCATTATAAAAGCTTTCCCTGGTATAGAGCTTACTTTATTGTTTGGTAAATAACCTGTAGCAAGCCGATAAATGTAATCTTTCAGTCTACTATAAAATGACTGTTTCTTCCAATGTGCTTTTATTCCCTTTATATATATTATGACAAACATTCTCTCATGTGCAGTTCTCAGAAGTCATTTCTGATTCATTTTAGAGCGCAAACATAAAAGCTCCAAAAAAATAAAATAAAAAATACATCTGTAGTTTATTCAATTATTGCATTGTCCAAATACTTTTGCTACATTTTATTTGTCCTTTGCAGCAGAGTTGTAGTTTTTGAACATCTTATAAGATTTGTTGTTTCTGTCAGATCAGTGAAGGTCTGCACTCCAATAAAGCCTCTGGTGTTTATGGAATGTCATTTATGTGACCTACATTACAACAAGCAAAACATAGCTTCTAGCAAAGATAGGTTCTGTCAGCGTTGTCCCTGTACACTTGTACCTAATTGGTCAGACAATTGTTTTTTTTTTTTTTTTAAAGATTGCACGCTATCACTTCATTCCGTTACCTGAAGAATAAAAAAAAAATTATGTTATATAAATATATTAACTTTGCATTTTAAACCTATTAGTGATAAATCTGTTACAGCGAATTATCAAATCTATTAATGTTCCTTTCAAAAACTGTAGAGTGCAGCACTGGAATAAAAGTCTTTAAAAGCTGTTACTAAACATGTATTTATGTATGTTTTCCCTGATTTACCAATCTATTTAAAAGGTATATGCGTATTCTGACCCATTTACTGTGTGCAGACAAACTGTATCCTCACAATATTTGCTAAGCACCTAGAATGTGCACACATGCTATAGCGTACATATACTTAATTTACGCTGACCTCAATGCAAGTTTTTCATTTAGCCTGTAACCCTGCTGGAGACGAACCCTCTCTATTTGCCCTGGGGTTTATTATTCTGAGACAGAAAATTAGGGAAATTCCAAAACTCTACACTTGTTACCAGAGTAACAGGTAAGGTTGAATATTTCAAAAGGAGCACTTTTTTTGGTGATTTCTGATTAAAGAAGAAAATCCACTCCATTTCACCTTCTGTAGTATTTCTGGTAGGGACAGCATTAGGGGGAGCTTGGATATTTTGAGGTACCCTAAACATTCTTCAATCTCCCCCATAGCATCCCAATTATTATACATTGGTGATGTGTATAAAAAGTTCACCTGTTCCTAAGGCTGGCCACAGGTTACATGGTTATTTTTTTTTTTTGTTCAGCCAACAGGTTCCTCCATCCACACAAACAAGGTGAATATGGAGGTGTCCCCTATGCTTTGACAATGAATTTTGACAGCAGCATCTGTTTCTGTCAGAATACACTGATCAGTGACTGCAGCTGAAATATATTGTGACATCACTTTCAAATGACTGCTAGTTTGTCCAGGACTGACAGGCCTAGCAAATTCCGTCCAAGAGCTGACTGGTGCTAAAAGAAAAAAGAACCCCAAACTTTCCTTGAGTTGGACTCAATGTGCATGCATCTGCAATCAGAAAGAGATTGCATCAACTTAACCTGAATTAGAGGCTAGAGGTGTCCATAAAGAACATTAGAGCAAGAATATAGTTTGCCACTGGCCATATAAGCAAATCCCAGGCTTTTTGGAACAATGTATAGAAGACTGATCAATCAAAGAAAGAGTTGTTGTAAAACTGTTTGTTGCAGGCTAAATACAGCATTTCAGGAGAAAAAAACTCACACAAACTGTGAAACACGGTGGGGAAAATTGTATGGTTTGGGGTTGCTTTGCTACTTCAGGACACTTGTCATCAAGTCAACTGTACCTTTTGCATCATATCAAAGTATGATTAATGATAACATGAGGCTGCAAAATAGCACCATTTAGGGAGAAAGACCTTGAAATATATGTATTTGTGGATATCTGTGTTTAACAATAGCTTGTTGTAACACATATATCAAAATTGTTGGATAGATTAATTCCTTTCTAATAATGACTTACACAAAACTGTAGCGAGACTAGAAAACTCTTTACATAGCAAAGCATGCTAATGTAAAGTGTAATATGCCACATGTTCTGATTTTAAGACATATGGAAATAGAAATATAAACACCATATTGTGAGAAATGTACATGAACCAATGCCAGTAATATATTTTGTTAAATCTTCAGCTGTGTGAAACTTTCAGTGATAAAAGTGAATGTACTTTTGATTTGTTAGTGTGAGAAGAAATAATTAAAATTAGATATTTGAAAAGTGGATTATTTTACTTGAATAAAAAAATAAAATAAAACATTGCTGAAGTACTATATTTTAAAATATAATTTTTAAAATATATATTTTCATAGCAACAATATTTTTAAAAGGGTATAACAATACAATGTGGAAGTCAAATAAAATGTTCCTACTGTCTTTTTTGTTGCCTAGACCAGACTTTCTCAACAAGGGTTCCCCTAGAGGTTGTTAGGGGTTCCTTAAACTGTGGCTTTTTGACCTTCCATTTGATGGTGCCCGCACAGTCCTGGGGCCAACGTCACAGGCCATGATACCAACAATCTTTTTAGCTGTATGAAAGGGTGGCATTCTGTCAACTACTGTGTGGGGCGATGTTCTTCATACTTGCCATCAATGTAAGGAACCTTTTCAAAATGACACCCAATTAATTGGTTTTAGCAGAGGTTCCTCTAGACCAAAACATGATTTCAAGGGTTCCTCACAATTAAAAAGAGAGAGAAAGGCTGGTTTAGACATAGTTTAGACATAGTTGTTTGCTCCGTTTCCCATGTTTACCGTATGAACCATTGCATCTGACACCAACTCTTCACCCACTCTTGGTAACACCAAGGAATGGATTTTGCTGGGAGATGGCTCTTGCCTGGTGACCAGAAGATTAGTTATGACTGCTTTTTATTGAATTCCAGCAATAAAAATGGTAATGATAATTGCAATTAGAAATTAAATATGGGAACTCTATCTATCTATCTATCTATCTATCTATCTATCTATCTATCTATCTATCTATCTATCTATCTATCTATCTATCTATCTATCTATCTATCTATCTATCTATCTATCTATCTATCCACCTTTTTGGCAAATGCATTTTCTTGAAGCAGATCTAAACCAAAGAACACAATATATTTTAAATATATTTATATATATTGCATCTTATCAGTACTTAGATGTGGTGGCTACATTATTTTTCTTTTTCCAGGCTTCTTTCCATAAAAAATTATATACATAGCTAAATCAAGACTATCCTATGCATTGGAATCCTCTAAATCATAAGTCCTAGGGCAGATTCAGAAGCAGAGATCTTCCACTTATCTATACTGTGAGAGTAATGCTAGGTGGAAAAGATGAAAGGAAGGATTATAGTAGAAAAGGGAATAAATAGAAAAGATATAAAGACGGTGGAATCAAGGAGACTATGGGGGGGGGGTGCTTCACTTTCCTCTAGGTATGTGAAAAGCAGAAAAACAGGATCACTCACACTCGGTCTTCTCGACGACTTTTCAAAGAGTTTTGATGCAGGCATGCAGTTGCATTCTCTTTAAGTTTAACATCTCTAATTCAAGCACATACAGTTGTGCTAAAAAGTTTGCATACTCTGGCAGAAATTGTGAAATGTTGGCATTAATATTGAAAAGTCTTTTATTTAAGGATAGCAATCACATGAAGCCATTTATTATCACATCATTTTTTTGGATCCTTTTAAAATCATAATGATAACATAAATCACCCAAATGGCCCT
The DNA here is from genome assembly GCF_042186555.1 of Aquarana catesbeiana. Taxonomy (NCBI): domain Eukaryota; kingdom Metazoa; phylum Chordata; class Amphibia; order Anura; family Ranidae; genus Aquarana; species Aquarana catesbeiana. The sequence goes on from NC_133325.1 coordinate 193,873,963, forward strand.
GATAAAAAAGTGTACATACCCTGGAATGTTTGGCCTTGGTACAAACACAGAAGGTGGCACACACAGGTTAAAATGGCAATTAAAGGTTAATTTCCCACATTTGTGGCTTTTTAAATCACAATTAGTGTTTGTGTATAAATAGTTAATGAGTTTGTTAGCTCTCACATGGATACACTAAGCAGGCTAGACACTGAGCTAAGAGGAGGTAGAAAAGAACAGTCAAAAGACCTGCATAACAAGGTAATGAAACTTTACAAAGATGGAAAAGGATATAAAAAGATATCCAAAGCCTTGAATATACTGTTCAATCACTTAATAAGTGGAAAATTTGGGGATCTCTTGATACCAAGCCAAGGTTAGGTAGTGTGTGTGCCACCTTCTGTGTCTGTACCTAGCCAAACATTTTAGGGTATGTAAACTTTTTATCAGGGCCATTTGGGTGATTTCTGTTATCATTATGATTTAAAAAGGATCCAAAAAACGGTGTGATAATAAATGGAAAAGGATATAAAAAGATATCCAAAGCCTTGAATATACTGTTCAATCACTTAATAAGTGGAAAATTTGGGGATCTCTTGATACCAAGCCAAGGTTAGGTAGTGTGTGTGCCACCTTCTGTGTCTGTACCTAGCCAAACATTTTAGGGTATGTAAACTTTTTATCAGGGCCATTTGGGTGATTTCTGTTATCTTTCTGTTATCATTATGATTTAAAAAGGATCCAAAAAACGGTGTGATAATAAATGGCTTCATGTGATTGCTATCCTTAAATAAAAGACAGTTTTTTGGCATGGTCAGTCATAATTTCAATATTAATGCCAAAATTTCACAATTTCTACCCGGGTATGCAAACTTTTGAGCACAGCTGTAGTTCTGTAAGTGTAGTGATTCTATATTTTTCCATCAGGCATCTATCTGCAGTGAAAATGTGTGACAGCAATCTTTTGGCATGTTGGCATAGTTAGGCAGGGGTAAACCCAGGCAATTGAGCTTTTACTGGACAGATGTACTGAATATTTTTTTTCTACACCTATTGTAATCACTGTAAGTCTAAGTATATGTCATAAATTCATCATGTGGAAACTAGTAATGAAACCCTAAGGATAGCTGCATGCAAGCAAAGACGTGGTGCACAAAAGTGTATCAGTGGGGGAAAAGCAGTATAATTCCTTTTACATACATCTAAACCCAAACTGAAAATGTAATATACTTGCAACTTACCAGTCCTAATAATCAATGGCTACATTAGCTTTCTGTGCAGGCTAAGTATATTTTCTGTAAATGCAGAAAAATACCTGTTGAATCTGCCAGAAATCGCATGTCTTTGTAACTTCCTTTGCACAGAACTGACATCTCAAACAATGTTATCAGCCGTCCCAGTTATCTTTTGTGAACTCTATATTTTAGAGAAGAGGAGAAGGGGAGGTATTTCAGTGTTTTAGCCCTAAAACACCCCCTGCCCTAGGGTAGCAATGCTGCTTCCGCATGGATACAGTAGAGTAAGTGTGTGTTGTCACCCTAAGATAGGAAGGGTGTTGGAAATAAAGAGAAAAGGATGGAAAAAATGAATGTAGCCACTACATCCCAGGACTAACAAGCTGAAATGCATATCATTTTTATTCTTGGGTATAGAAATGCTTTAAGCCTGGTCTAAATACATTTATTGTTATATACATTATGTGCTCCAAGTTGGGAACTTAGATAGCTTTGAGTTAGGGGCCATGGTTTACATGTAAAGCCATGTGGCTTTACACGCATTCACAAAAATATGCATTAAAAACCTTTCTTTTAACCTAAAAGCTGAAATTGTTTAATAAGGTTTATTTGTGCTGGTAAGTGTGGTAGGGAATTTTTTTGTTTAGTGGACTGCCCTGCTCATGTACACCTCTATTCTAGTTTTAAATGTATCTGAGCTGCTTCCATATTGTGTGTTTTAATTACTTCCAGCCATTTTTATGATCCAGACACTCCTGCCCTACACTGCAACCCTTCACCTATATTAATCAACACCTGCTGAGTAGTAGTAAACCAAGTTTTAACCAAACTAACCACTATTTACATGGATTAGATCGAACTAACTCAAAAATAAAGCTCCTGAGTGCATATTAAGAAACCCCAGATACGGCTATCTTCAGGTGTCTCTGAGTAGTGTACCCCTTAAAGTTGATGACAAAGTTCCTGGCGCCTTGTTGTTAATGTTGGCCAGTTTGTGGGGGGGCTCTTGTAATAAGAGTGCTCGAAGGTGTGTCCCTTTAAGAGTGTGTGGACATGTAGCTGCAGACTACTATGTAAGGGGCAGTCTAAGCAGAGCAGAGTGCAGCAAGGGGGTATAAATGTGTGCCCCCCTCTTACCACTCCGGGCCGTGACAGGCCCTGGTCCACCCTCTTGATGGTTCCAGACATCAGGTTATGGTTTTGATTAAGCACGAGATGTTCATGTGAAACGTATCAACATTTAATTCCTGTTCTGTTTGTCTGGCATGGAGACAAAAAGGATTTCATCAGCTTCAGGTCCGTGGTGGTGTGTGGCCAGTTTTTTCCTTTTGTCCAGACATCAGGTACTAGAGACTAGATCCCACTGCTCTGGCAAGCGGCAATGGCAGAGCTATTCTCCTTTGGATGCAGGCAGTTAGGTATGACAGCAAGACCTTGTAGTATGTTCCTCTTTCCCTGAGGAGACTGCAGCATGTCTCACAGCAGATGCTCTGAGCATGCCATCCTCTCTCCACAAGAGACCATCTTTAAGTCTCTGCCTGAGAAAAGCAGTGAAAAATCTCCTCCTCTGGTGGAGGGGATTGTAGGAATAAAAGTCCAGTAGTCTTTAATCTCCATACACAAGAATAGTGCAGCACTCCCATATCAAACTACAACTCCCATGATGCTCTGCAGCACACCAAGTTCTCTACTGTCTGAAGTCTCCTTTTAGCTCCTTCTCTCCTTTTCCCTCATTAGATCCGATCCTACATCCAGATGGGAGGGAGGAGAGCAGAGTGAACAGGGAGGAGCCTGCACACACAGCCTGCAGCAGTTCTGCAATTCAGCACACAGATCCCAAAAGGGGAGGGGCATATCTGTACACATACACATACAGACACACAGCCTGCAGCCTTATCTGTCTGATGTTTCTCTGATAACACTGGCAGCCTGGTGGTGGTGGTGGTGGTGGGGGCATCAGTTGCCTGATACATTTCTCATTTTATTAGCCTAAAGAGGATCTTCACTGCATCTGAGCACTACAAACCAAAAACGCTATTTAATTTATTTTTATTATATAAAGCAAATGCCCCCATCCATCCATGTATCCATGCTTTATTTTGTTGAGAAATCTCCTTGAAGAACACCCCATAGGATTTCTGGCTGTGGCCATCTTGAGTAAGGGCAAATGATTCATGTAGCATTTACTTCCTGCCCTTAGCTCAAGTATGCATGCAGGACAGTGTACTTAGATGAGAAAACCCCTCCTCTTTCCCTCCTGAAAACTCCTGGGATATGACATAATTTGCCTAGGCAGGAAACCAGGTAGTAACCGAAAAACATTTTAAAAAGTTTAAAACAAGTAAATATAATATATTTTCCTATCTATTTACTAATACTAACAGCATGATGATTAAAAATAATCAATGTTGATTGGGAAGGTGAAGTTCCACTTTAATATTGATGCTTCTGCTAGAGATGATAATTCAGATAGGACACCACTGAATGCCTAGCTGTGAAATGCATAGCCCACCACTGGTAAGATAACTGGTTTGCTTGCTACAATGTCTTTGCCAGTTGTTGTTGGTGCAATGTTCACAGAATGTGTTGTTAAGTCTGGTACACACTATAAGTTGTTTTGTCATTCAACCCAGTTGGCTAAAGAAAAAAAAAACTGGAAGATTGCCATACTAGCACATGCGATGTTAGTGCAGCATTGTCTCCCACTGTGCCGTTGTTTTCTGACAGGGGGATTGCCCCCCCCGCCAGAAGACACTGATCAGCGGTAATAGTCAAGCAAGCGTTGATCAGATGCTAGTTTCTCAGCATGTCCCTTTGACAAAAGCCAGTTAGTAGACCAGCTTCTGTTGGACAGGCTGCTGTACACATTGACAAAATGTTGGCTGGTTTCTGTTGAACCGGACGATACCAGCCAGTATTAAGCCTGTGTGTACCCAACCTTAGAATGTCCTTCTAAGGTCTTGTTGTGTAGGCAATCCGTCCCCTAGTATTGCACAGAAAGGCATTTTGAGTTAAGACGGTATGGGGCCGCTTTGAGCACAAAGTCAACAGCTCTGCTTCCAAAAATGGTGAGCTGTGCTTTCCCCACAGCTATCACATGGTACCTGGGCCAATCACAGCACCCTGTGCCATGTGATTAGCTGTAGCCAAACTCAGATCACTAGTAATCACAGCTGTTGTGAATGAAACTCATTCATGACAATTCAAAGCATTTCTGGTACAATGATCTTCATATTGCCAGCAATCAATTTCTTCATTTTCCAAAAAATGGTGACAATAAAAAAATACAAATTAAAAAACTCTCCATGCCCCTTACTAAATACCTCACTAAATACTCTCTACTTTCCAAAAAGGGGTCATTTGGGGGGTATTTGTACTGTCCTGGCATTTTTAGGGCCTCAAGAAATTAGATATTTTCCTTTTTTCAAATATATATATATATACATACTATAGTTTGTAGACACTATAACTTTCACACAAACCAATTAATATATACTTATTACTTATTGGGATTTTTCCCACCAAAGTATGTAGCAGAATACATTTTGGCCTAAATGTATGAAGAAATTCAATTTTTTTTTTGTTGGATATGTTTTAGAACAGAATATATTATATTGTTTCTTCTTTTTTCAAAATTTTCAGTATTTTTTTTGTTTATATAATAAAAAAAAACAGCGGTGTTCAAATAACGCTAAAAGAATGCTCTATTTGTGTAAATAAAATGGTATCAATTTTATTTGGGTACAGTGTTGCATGACGACACAGTTGCCAGTTAAAGTAGTGCAGTGCTGAATTGCCAAAATGCCCTGGTCATGAAGGGGGTAAAATCTTCTGGAGCTGAGGTGGCTAAACATGCATTTAAGGATTGTTTTAAAGGATACATAGCAAAATTGAAGTTTCTTTTAATCTACTTGGTGTTTGGATATGCATGGTCTAGAAGGGCATAAAATATGTAAAATAAGTTGAAAAGAGGAACTAAACTCCCTATATAAAATATCAATCAGAGACAGTCTAGATAACAGATTGAAAGTATGGCTCTTTAGCAAATCAACAATTGTCTGTGATATAAGTGTCAAGGTGCTCTTGTACAAGTGTTTATTTTTTATGTATTTTTATTAATGTAAAAGAAAGCCAACTCAAAACTGTTTCTAGTTTTTTTTAGTTTTTAAAAGTATAATATAGTGCTGCTGACCTTGTCTTTATTGGACTTTGTAGTTCATACCAATTCATGTTGAACTTTTCTAAGACAAAAAAACATCTTTAAACCAAACAAACTCTCCAGCCTCCTTAAATAATCTATTTCGATTTCTCCCATGCTGTACAAAAACATTCATGCATTTGCATATGAATTACATCGTGATTGCGTAATTGTTGGAGTTCAGTAATACACTCATGCTGTCACTTAATGGAAAACTCTTGTCTAAAGTGTGCTTGCCACTGGGAGAACAAGATGAGTGTTTAGTACACAAAGGCAAATTACTTGGCAAAAAAAAGTACACTTACTACATTACCATAAGAAATTGAAACAATGCACTGTATGTTTATATTGACTATCAAGTATTGATTACATAAAAGTTATTTTATCTATTTTAATTGAATTTACAATTAGGTAGGTCTGTCAACAAAAACACAACTTTATCACAATATTTCCTTGTCAAAAGAAGTTTATTGAGTATACAATGTTATAAAGATACATAAAGTAAGTTTACAAGGATCTATAAAGTAAGCTCATTGTTTTACAGTAGGGTTTATATAGGTAAATATCATGAAATTTCAAATATTAAACATTGGGTTCACGTAAACCTAAATTAAAGATATATATCATTTCCTTAGTTACTTTTGTAGGTATTTAAATGATTTATACCTATTATCACAATATTTCAAGAAAAGCAAAAACAGCAGATTGATTATAATATGCTTATGTTGGAAAGAAATTGTCTTAACTTCTTATGTGGAAATAAATTGTAGCGCTACAAGAAACATAAACAATGGCTACATTTGCTTAGTTGACATTATTAACAAGTAAATGGAAGCTACACAGCCCCATATTGTGAGACTGAGAAGCCCTACAGCAGATGGATGCACCATCAGTGTGATAGGAATAAATCAGAATACTTTGGACATCAAGCTAAGGATTTTGTTTTACAACATACATTATGTTAGGGTTTGCAACTGCTACACGATTTCAATGGTTCTTTAGAATTTGCTAGAGTGATTGAACATTTTATTCCATTTTTTGGTCATATAAAGTTATGATTTCAATCAGCCACAAGGAGATGGGATCGAAATTGCCCTGATTAAATCTGGTAGTAAAACCCGACCCCTTTCAAAGTAATTACTGTAGTTTTTTTTCTGTTTTCATTTTGGTCTTTCAAAAAACTGTATTGCCCAGTTTTGACTTTACGATTGACTGAATTCTGGTGGTCAATCAAGCTTGTTGGTGGTAGATTGCTTAGTTCCTGGTGATAACTTGTTTGCAGTGGATGGAAAGTGGTTGATGGAAAGTGGTTGAAATTGACCGAATGGCCGTCTTTACAGTGATCATAGATGTTTATAAATGGTAGACAGTCCAAATACCAACCTTATCTTGGTAAAATGGTTGATGGGCTAGGAAAAATGTAAATAGTCTTGAAAATCAATTTGTGTTGATTAATTTAACCCCAAGATTAGTTGGCTAGTTAGTAGAGATCAAATGTTGCTTAAAGACATAGGAGTTGATCTACTAAAACTGGAGAGTACAAAATCTGGTGCAGCTGTGCATGGTAGCCAATCAGCTTCTAACTTCAGCTTGTTCAAATAAGCTTTACCAAAAAAAAAAAAAAATAGAAGCTGATTGGTTTCTATGCAGAGCTGCACCAGATTTTGCACTCTCCAGTTTTAGTAAATCTCCCCCATATGCATGTTTTCACATGCAGGCATTATCGAGTGCTTGGTGCACTGCACACTATTCTCATATCCCAAGCACGACACTACCTGCATGGAGTTTTGTCAGAACTTGAGAACTTGACTTTAAATGTATTGTGTGAGAGCAATAACAGGATTTGTGCTAGTATGTAGTTGGTTGAATAAAGTGAACACATTTTCACCTTAATTACTGAGGCCAGGGAGCATTCACATTACAAACTGAACATTCACATTGCAGATTGCAGTGTTTATTCCTTAGGAAATCAACCCCATTTGATTTCATTCTGTAAAGAGAAATCAAGCAGAAAACAATTTTCAGTATCTAATGATCAACACATTTATAGTAATTGATTACATGATATAAGCATACCTGGAGTAATTTCACATTTTAAATAATAATAAAAAATATGATGTGAGAAATATAAGAATATTTTCTATGGTATGCTCATTCTTGAAGCATTTATAGTTAATGATAGAGAATACATTATGTTAGTAATACAATTTTTATGCAGAAGAAGTTGCAAAGAGGAACTAAAAATCCCTAGATTTATGAATATTCTAAATTTGCCGGGCATGCCAAGAAAGGAAAATATAGTTTAAAGAAAAACATTTCTAAGCACTATTGCATTTAAACTGCCATATAACGGACCCTAGCACAGCCCTCGGATTTATGTGTCAGTGTCCTAGATCTCGTTACACCTGGTTAGCTAGCAGGAGATGTTTCCACTTACCGTCAATGTATGGGGGCACGTCTTCACTAATCAACAATGTGGGCACTATGCTTACCACTCTGCACAGTGCATATTCTTTAAATAACTGACCCCTCTGCTCCACAATATCCACTCCTGACTTCACACGTAACTCTATAAGCTGTACAATACCTTACATATTCTAGGCAGCTACAATGTACACTGTGCTGGATATTACATAGTTCTGACTGCCCCACTTTTTATGCAGAAGTTTTTATGCACATTACATATTCCCAACCAAAATGCTCATTGTCACACCAGTTGCTGGTTTCTAAATGAACTTCAACTTTCTTTTACTTTATATTAAACTTAGGCCTAATGTTAGCTCTTTTTCTATATTATGTGTGCAGAAAAGCATAAGGAATGAAAGAGTTCAATTGAAAAAAAAGTTATTCTTTGTCTTGTAGCTTGTCTGTGAAACTCTAACTTGTGGGACAGTAATTTAGGCATATTTGTGGATACAAGGACTGTAGTAGGTGTGTGCATTGTCTATGGTAATAGCCCCAGGTTCTAGTTAATCAATCCTCTTTAAACAATGCCTCTTCTCTGTCTTTTGGCTAAGATCAGGTGTAGTATCTGTTCTTATCAGTTGTCGGGATAGAACCCTGACTCCCTTTCGCCAACTGGGGAGTCAGTTAGTAATTCCTGATGTACTTAGATATGAATGGTGTGGGTGGTGGGAGGGCCTTTTTTCCTCCCGGGTTGAATCTGGCCTAGTGCACCAGGCTTGTCCCAGGTTGTAAGCAAGGCTCTCCCTAAAAACAATAAAGGAGGTCGCCAGATCAGTATATGTCAAACGTAAACCGCAATTTATTCTGAAAACACTTATATCTAAAAATGCTGTATACAGGCACACAGGGCTGGTAGAATGGAGCAGCGGTCTCGATGGACTGGAGATTAGCCGCAATAGCACATGCCAGGAGTGTCTGGAGTTCCAACACACGCCACTGTCAATGTGTCCACAGGCTGATAGAACAGGTGGGGGGTGGGCCGCAACATGTTTTTGAGCCCGCCTCCTTCATTAGAGCACTGCGCCCTGAGCCCACCCAGTTGTGTGACAATAGCAAATTAATATTTGCTATTGTCTTCCTGATTCTCCTCCCGCCCAATTAGGAAACGCCTAGGAGGAGGAGGGAGGAGACGCACAGAGGAAGCCGCCGTAATGCCGAGGAGGACGAGAAGCAGGGCAAGCCGCTGCCAGGAGGAAGCGCTGCCCGCGACCTAGATGGGGTAAGTGCGGGTGACCGGTGACTGACCAAGAAGTGGTGGGGGGAGGTGCAAAGGACCCGACCAACTGCCGGGGGGGGTGGCTATGGGCGCATTGTTTGTCACCCCCCCCAAAAAAAATATACCACCAGCCTCCAGAACTGTATTTATGAAATATCAAAATAATGCCATCACATGCCACTGCATGGGCAGACAATGGCTAAAATACCATGACCACATTGGTACTGTTTACATCAGTTGTTATCTAATATAATTGTCACTTCTCTTCCTTGAAACACTGGGCTACAGCTGATCATTTATCCTTTTCATTGTTTTCAGAAAACAGTATTTCCTGTTGTTCAGATGCTAAACTTTTCCCTGCTCAAACATACAATTGCACAATGTCAGCAAGAGTAAAGAGACTGTACAGTAATTAACACATCCGCTAGATTGCTTAAGGACAATGAATCATTATGCAATATAATGTGTATCCTGCATGCATTATTTATATGACTATACTGCCCCACAAGTAAATTTATGGTGATTTAGTCCTGAATATGCATTTAAGTAGCTCTTGGCCTGATTAAATAAAGGTTGCTTTGTAATTTATCTTATTAACATATCCAATATTAAAAATTCCCTTGGCAAATGATTGGCATACAGGATACAGTGCTTTGAATTTTTTTTTTTTTTTTTACTAAACAAGGCCCTGAATATATTTTTGAAAGTAAAAGTAGTGTGTGCTTTCAGTAATGTTTGTCAAATTATTATTTTAGTGTTTACTTGAATATTTTTTCTATAACTTTAACCTATTAAATGCTTGCACCTTCATATTTTTGAGATGTGTAGATTTACCACTGGAGGAAGCTCTATATTCATCCTAATTCAACAGCCCATTTAAAGTGGTTGTAACCCTACAAAAAAACAAAACTGTCATGTTCCTTTAAGATATGATCTATAGCACAGTGCTTGTGTTGTGTAATTTGTCCCTTTCTATGTTGTAATATACCTGGTTGATCCTGTCTGTTCCTGTGTGTCCATGTCTGTGCTGACCATGGTAAAAGAAAGGTGAGTATCGAGGGTTTAGTTGCTGCTGCCTGCTGCCCTATCTCCTGTACAGACGTTATAAGGACAGAAAGCAGGGGAAAATATACTCACTCGAGAGAGAGAGAAATAAAAACCTTACAAATCTAAAATCTTTCCCAAGCTTTTAAACATTAAAGTGATATACACAATGGATATATTAGTTCCCACCACTGGAAGATTTCCTTTGATTCCCGTTCTTTTATTCACTATTACTTTCTGTCCTGGTGAGAGAGATCACAAGGTGAGCACAAGGATGAACAAAGAGGGTGAATCTCCCCAAAGGGAAAACAGCAACAAAAAATGGACAGAGGTTCTAACTTCCATATTTTATTTAAAACTATTTCCACAATTACAATTTTAATGAGAACATATACAGTATAAAGGTTCATAGATTAACCTTGACAAATGGTAAAAAAATAAATATGATGATAGATAGGAGACCAGGCAGCAACATACAATAGACGTTGCAAAGGTGTGGACTTTCATTATTTCTTGCCTAGCATAAGATATATACAAAATATAAGTACAAAAAGAAGAAACCCAGAGAAAAGTGAATTATTGCAATATGACAATATTTAGATCCAATCTGGGAAAGGTATAAATAATTTTTTGAGGAGATTCTTGAAGTAAAAAACAGTGAAAAGGAGGATAAAGATGGTGGAACAACTGGAAAAAGTATTTCTAATGGGAGTGTTAGAAATGGAGAAACAAATTAAGGAGTAAATTATGAAATTAAAGCTAGGAAAAGAGGCTTTGGGGAAGGATTCCATTATGGTATTGTGGCGGAGTGCCCTATTACTAACTATGTTCAGATGAAGGCACAGGGCCAGGCCCCAATAGCTCTATTTCCCACAAATCCTTGGGTCCATGGACACACCATGGGAGTATAAATTCCTCAGGTTCCCTCGCTCAGCAGCTAAGAGAGGCCACAATTGATGAGGTAGAGGTAGCTAGGCAAGTAATCTGTCAGAGGACCTCCACTGTCAGAACTGAAGTGTAGGAAGCACAGTTGGAGCCTAGTAGCAAATAGCTTTTGCTGAAAACCCAACTACTGTGGGAAGCCCCTCCCTGATGGCTACTTCAGTTTCATTGGGTTAGCCCTTTGTATCTTGGGCCTTAGATCCCTCCGGCTTTTCACCTGTGTTACCAGTGCAACCCTTGACTTCACTAAGAGGGACACTGTTTATGAGGATAATCAAAAGTAACAGTTCGTGTGCTGAACTGTTACTGATGTAGTGATTCTCAGCTGGACTTCTTGTTGTCATGGAGTCTTATAGAGACTATGCTATGTTAGTACATACTACTCTGAGTTGCTGAAACATTGCTGTAAAGTGCAAAACAAACACATACAGCACTGGCAAAAGAAAAATAGAATATAACCACACCATATATATGATACTAAATAGAAAATGCTCAGTGCAATATTCCTAAAATCATAAATCTATAAGTGACATAAAATGCATGAAAATTGAAAAATTGATGTGCAGTTGGTACAAATCACAAACCAACTGCTGATTAGTGGATAACTATTTGCTACTAGAGCACATACATAAAGTGCGAAAAATAGGTGCTACCCAAATACTGGTATAAATAGTGAAAAACAATATAAATTGTGTGCTGAAAAAATTAATTATTATAATACTAGTGAATAATCCCAGATGAATACCATCGGCTATGCTACTACACAAGGCTCTTGATGGCGGCCTCACTGGAGAGCAGACAGCATCTCTTCAACCTATGCTGACTGTCAGCGTAGTAGCATAGCCGATGGTATTCATCTGGGATTATTCACTAGTATTATAATAATTAATTTTTCAGCACACATTTTATGTCACTTATAGATTTATGATTTTAGGTATATTGCACTGAGCATTTTCTATATAGTATCATATATATGGTGTGGTTATATTCTATTTTTCTTTTGCCAGCGCTGTATGTGTTTGTTTTGCATTTTTCAAGTAGAATTACTTTTCTTACAGCAGCGGCAATACACTTATTATTTGTATTTGTCACGAGCACTGCATTATTCATACATTTTTCATTGCTCTAAAGTGTCTACGTTTGTGCAGCTTTCATTATTCTGCAGTGCATGCATTTTTTTGCCACCCTGAACATTTTTTGCACTATTGTTTCTAAAGCTGAATACACATGGATAGAAAATAGTTCGAAAAAAAGTTCAATAAGCTTGATCGTTCGACTTTCGAAATGTTAGTGGGCTCATTTCAAATCTTGAAATGCAAAGTTTTACGCCCAAAAAATAACTGTCATGTCAGAATTTTGTTGCGTAATCAAACAGTTTTCTAAACATTAGTAGTGCAATCAATCGTAAAACAGTTTCGAAAAAAAACGTGCAGGCATGTGCGTGTGAAAATGTTACCATGGTAAGGCCGGCCCTACCATGGGTCCTGCTGAGTCCATAGGACCCAGGCAGCACTTTGAAAGGGCCAGCAAACTGAACTGCGGCTGCCTCTCCTTGTCTTTTATTTACCCAGAAAATTGAGGCCCAAAATTTTTTTTCCAGCAGTTTTATGTGTCATGATTAAAGATAAAAAAAATGTAGCGCTTATGGGTGTAAAACACCATGAAAGTGAAATATATATATCAAAACAATTGATATAAACAAGTGTTAAAATAAAACATGGTACAACAATAGTGTATGGTGACTATAACATAATAGAGTCCAAATACTGATGAACGAAATCAAAATAAGCTCATAAAGGGAAGTCCACTCAAATGACTGAGATGGAATCCTCTGTGGCAAATGGTGAGAGTGATGTAGACACGAAGGTGGCTGTATGACACAAAGGGACAACAGATGAACATTTGTCTAGTGGAAGATAATGGATGGGTACTTCTTACCAGACACAGTGGGCCCACCTGTCATATGACAGTGGGCAAATCAGGCGTGTGTTTTGACCAAAAGTCAAATGCTCATTAGTGCTGCCGACTGAAAGATGGACGAAGTCAGTAGAGGGATCACTCCAGAAACAGGCGTTGTGTCGGCCAATCGGGATCTAGGAATGACAATTGAATATCCGGGACTTAGGCGGATCTTCCAAGCAAAAATGTGAATCAGACCTCAAGGGGAGGTCAATGTGGCAAATGGATGACACAATGGAACGGTGTCACATTCAGACCATAAAAAAGAAGGAAAAAAGAGAAAAAGGAGCTCCATATGGTGCAGGTCATAAAAAATAGAAGATTTTAATCTTATATAAAAATATTTGACAGAGCATCAAATGACACATGATTGACATAAAAAGTGATCACTAAAAAAGGTAAAAGCAATATGGGAAGCATGTATCACAATCATTATGCGTTTCGACCTAGTGGCCTTCAACTGGGAGATGTATCACAAGCCCTACGCATTTCAACCTGTGGCCTTCAACTCTGGCATGCCCCAGTTGAAGGCCACTAGGTTGAAGCGTGTAGGGTAGGGATTGCGATACATGCTTCCCATATAGCTTTTACCTATTTTAGTGATCACTTTTTATGTCAATCATTTGTCATTTGATGCTCTATCAAATATTTTATATAAGTTTAAAATCTTCTATTTTGTCCCCTAGCCTCTGTTCTATCAGGAGATGGATCTTCTTCTGTGGAAGAAAGGGAGGGCCAGGAGAGAAGACAGGATCAAACAGCCTTTTTACACAATGCAGAGGATTAACCCCTTAGGTTCCACAGTGAGTATAACAAGAATGCTTTACTGCATATACAGACTGATCTCACTGTTGCAGGAAAGTATACAGGCCACCCTAATAGAAGAATATATGTGTGTGTATATATATATATATATATATATATATATATATATATATATATAATAAAAATTGTACAGTCCTGTTTAACTTTGTGCTACAGTATGAAGTGACAAAGGCAAAATAAATTCTAAAGGTACCATAACAAATAGAAAAGCGCACAGCATATGGCAATGATATTGTGGTAATTGGAAAGAATCAGTACCTTCTAAGTGAAAAGATGAAAGAAGTAGTAGAAGGATTAGATAACATTGAACTGAAGGTGAATTTAGTAAATGACAAACACATTGGTAAGACAAGGAAAAGGAGCAAGTGGAAAATGTGAAAGAAATATGTTGTGGAGAGAATAGATATGAAATAATAACATCATTCTTCCTAGGCTCCACAAACAATGAAGACAATTATGTGTCCCAGAAACTAGAAGAAAGAGGAGTTGCTGGAAAGATAAATCACTATCAAAAAAACAGTTACAAGGTCAAGGATTTCTTTTTTTTTTTTTTTTAGTAGGTGGAAGAATACCCACTTACAACAGGATTGTAAGTAGTAGGAAGAATAGCTGGAAGAATGCTCCTTCATGTTTTCAGTCGGGGGAAGAATACTTCTATATAATGGTCGGTAGGGCAAAAATGAGTTAGGAGAGGGGGTGGAAATAAGATATAAAATCAAGGAAAAGTGGAGGCAAAGGAAAAGAAGAAAGGTGGTAATTAGAATAAAGGGGGGGGGGGGGTGGTAGGAAAGGGGAAGAAGGAAAGGCCAGAAGGTGGGAAATAAAAAAAGAGGGAAGGGATGAAGGAGGAACATTCTAACGAACTACAAATGAAGTATGGGTTACTCTATTTTCAGTTGGGGGCTCCTACTGTTTGGGTGTCCAAGGTCACAGTCCTGTATTGGGATTGTATTCTTAAAAGAAGAACTGTACGCAAAGATTTTTTTTATTTTGGCTAGAGAGCGGGAGGCGTTTTTTGCCATTTGGGGAGATTTACCTTCACTTTCTGTCTCATAGCCAAAACAGAAAGTGAGAGGAAATCTCTGGCATTTAAGGGAATCCATTGGGCAATCTAGTACTGTTCTGGGGACAACCCAAAATTTGGGATTTTTACTTTCACTTTTGATGATAACGGTAAACTAGATAAATAGGGAGTGTGAATCTCCCTAGCGGGGGCAGAGGTAGCAGTAAGGACCTGACAGGTGTTCTAATCCATTTCCACTCTGTCAAAAACAAAGTTTTGCCTTTAGTTTACTTTAAAGTTTTACCTTTACTTTAACGTATAACTAAAGATGACTTAGGGCCAGTTCACACCACAAAAGTGCACTCCTGATGCGTTTTTTCTTACAGTTTACACCACACGCAGTTCCGGTGCAGTTTTGATGAGTTTTACTGTATTCCAATACAATTCTGTGCAGAAAAATTCCAGCATGTTCTACTTTTTTTTTTTCTGCACTGGAAACTGATTGGAACTGACTGCACGGGTGTATATTAGGGCCATTGGAATACATGGAAAACACTGTGCATGCATTTTTCATGCAGGAAAAAAAAAACCCGCACTGGACTGTATCTGGTGTGCACTAGAGTAACACTGTTTTTTTTAGAACACCGCTCAGATTTTTTAGCTGTCTGTACCTTCTTTAGGGAGATTCATTCTCTCTATTTGTCCTGTTTACTGTTATCATCAAAAGTGAAGGTAAAAGAAAACCCACATTTTTGGGTTGTCATCAGAACAGGAATTGATAGAAAATCTTCCAATGGGGACACTAGTTCTGGTGACCCTGGGGACAACCAAGGATTATCTCACTTTGGATAAATTTCATCTTACTTTGGCTATGGGGCAGGAAGTAAAGGAAATCTCTCCAATGGGACACATATGGCCATAAATCTGAAATGGGTTCTAATCCTCCCCTAATCTATCCAAAATGAAAAAAGAGTTTTGCTTTTTTTAATGTTAGAGATCATCCTGGGTACCCAGACCCCTTGAAAAATCCAAGATAACCAGTGAAACACATGGAATATCCATGCTGTAAAAGAAAGCTTTTTGCGGTGATAAGGTTTCATGTGAAAACAAAACTTGCCTTATGTGATCACTGCAAACATGGAGCGTTTATGCTTGTGCAATACACTGGCTAAAGGTCTTGGCTTGGTAGTAGACTTAGCCTACTGATGGCTGAACACTGGATGCAGTACAAATGATTCCTGGGAAGGGATCAGATCAAACCTATTGAAACTCCTGCTCATACATCAAGTGCTATCTTACATTAAGAGGATAATAAATTGTGAGTCACTGGAAATTGATTAGGAATGGCTGGAACCTCGAATGTGTATAATTAATGTGTAAGGTGGTCACCTACATGAATAATGTACTGGAATGCATTTGTTGTGATGCTGTTAAGGAAAAGACCAGGAAAGAAAGTTATCACAGCTTGGTATTATTTGTGGATGCTCTGTTTTAAGTGCTATAATCACGTATAAAAATAATGTATGGTTTTAATTAAAGAAGCTGGCTGATGGTTGGGATTTTCTTTTGAACAATTACATATTGTTAGCGATTCCTTAACAGAAGTAGCAATACCTAAAAGTTAGATTTTCTTTTGTTTGGAATGCAACCAAATGCAAAGTGGCTGGATAATCCCTGGCGGCAGCAGTACGTCTGCATATTGACACCAGGGAAGGTAGTGACAGGACAAACACCCCTTCTGGTCCTAACTGGGCCCCCTTGTCCTACATCCCCATAGTAGCTGCCTTGGCTGCTATTATGGTAGTTCTATAAGTGGGTAGAAAGACTCTTGGCAGCAGAAAAAAAGTTTTAAGAGGAAATTTTGGTGGAAAGTTAAAAACAGAGAATGCAAAATAAGAAGCGGACAGTGATGTGGAGGTCAGAAGGAGTAAACAGTGAGCTGTGGGGGATCACAGAGATCAACATCCTGAGATGTGTTTTCCCTACAGACTTTGTGGATCAGTTTTCCTTGGAGTCTCAACACATCATGGCATTACTAACCCCCTTGTTTTCTCCCCTATCTAACCAAGGTACCGGAGAAATCCCAGCTTGACCACTTGCCAAATTTTTACAGGGGCATTTTTATTGTCCTACTTTTCATTAACATTGGGCCTAGTAATGACAATTTTGTATAGCCCGACCACCTCCTGTTCTCCGTTTCACCTTCTCCTTTGTTTTTTTTTTCTTTTCCCTGTTTTCTTCCTCCTTCTTTACCTTCTACTCATTTTTTTTGCCTAAGGCTAGCCATACATTATACAATTCACTTGTACACTTTTCCTTTAGATTTACCAAAACCATATAATATGAGCTCAAACCTAAACACTTTAAATTTGTATGCAATCCGGCAGGCCCTAGTACTACATAGTACAATGTAAATCTAAAGGAAATTGAACAAGAAAATTATATAATGTATGGCCAGCTTAATAGTCTAAATGTAGGAATTTACATATACACATTCAGTTTGTAATTCAATACTCTAACATATTTCCCATTATTGCTCCTAGCTTCCCACATAATTTTTTCCTTTATCCTATAGTAATATGGTAAAAAAAAAAAGGGGAGAAGGTAGAATTAGGTGGTAATTCCAGGGGAAAGCAATTCAGTAAGGAGGAACAAATAATTAGCAAAAATGTATATTAATTTTATTACATAATTCACTTGAACACCAATCAAAAAACATGATTAAAAAGCAGGTACCACCAACAATTCATAAAATAGACAACGTTGTCTGAACACACACAGATGGCCACCACACACAAGTACCATGCATACCTCCGTTAGTAGCAAATCAAGGTGATGTCACCTAGTAAGTCATTTATAGGAAAGATGATTGTCCTGATAAATACCAGCATAAAGCTGATTGCAGCGGAGGGAGCTGTGGATGGTATTGCAGCCGTAAATACCTCTCGTCCACTGTATGAGAGTCAGTGAGTGGAAGTAGAAACAACCAAATTGCTGGCAGTGCAAGGAGGAAGACAATCCTGATGTGTAAAGTTCACTGTGGCCATACAGAGCCATGGAAGACCAATGCCATGGGGGGAAGTTACTGTTATAACGCTGTAATGAATGGAGAACTAGAGCAGGCTCAAATGTACCTGTGTCGGTGAGATCATCAGTGCTTATGGGGGAGAGCGATGCATTTGAGTATGTGCAGCAGTCCCATAGATGGGATATGAAAGATAAAATCTCACCCCTATGTAGACACCGGAACAAGTCACCGATCTCATAGATGAGCCGTTCCCTGCTGATGCCGTCTCCAGGCAGCTGATCAGGCTATCTTCTCTCCATGTGCAGAGTGTCGTAAGCAGGGTCCAGGTGGTGCCAATGAGGGAACGTGATGTTAGGGTGGGATGGTAGAGTAACCCGTAAAGTAACCCGTGCGATACGGACAGTCATACAGTTCCCGGGGTGGCCTGAGACCCTCGTGGAGGCACGGGAGGAATTCCCAGGATGTGGGTCTGTGGATGCGCTATGGGGAGCGTCATTGCGTCATTCTGACGTGTTTTATCCGTCACTCGGATTTCTTCAGAGCATGCGCTGTAACCAGAGTAATTTCCTTAAATAGCCTGGACGCAAGACTGTGTAATCGCGTCAGCGTCTGGTTGTCTCAGTAACTTTGTAACTAGTTGACAGCCACACATACACAACAGATAATGCAAAATTGGTGGACCGATCTGGAGGTGCAGAAATCCATAAATACAAATGGAAATAGAGAAGTAATAAAGGAACTAGAAGAGTACCAATGGCAACTGAAGATGGGAGAGAAAAAAAAAAGGTAAACAGAATTATAGATAGAAAATAGAATAAAGGTAAATGGACGCCTTCGGAAATAGATTAAACAAAAAACCAAAACAGGAGATAAATTCAGTTAAAGCTAATGAAAGCAAAGGCGTAAGGAACACAGAAAGGTTACATTCATTATTTAACCCTCGAGGGTGCATGCTGTTTAAATTGTATATCCACATTTTTCTTTCTGGCACAGGATTCTGTCGAAATCACCCCTTCTCAGGGGGAGGTTCAGCCTATAGATACCCTTAAATGTGAGTCCGGTGGGATTACCATCATGGAATTTAATAAAATGTAGAGAGATTGGACGCTCATCGTCCTTGCTAAGGATGCTTTGGACGTGTTCACCGATTCTGACTTTAAGTTGCCTCTTAGTCTTGCCCACATAATTTTTGCCACAAGGGCAAGTGAGCATGTAAATTACTCTGGTGGTATTATATTTAATAAAATTATGAATTTTGAATAGTTTTTTTCCGTCAGAATCGGCGAACACGTTGGTACGTTCAATATACTTACAGAGCGAGCACCTACCACATCTAAACATACCCTTTAGGGATGGAAGTTGGGTAAGCCAGTTGGGAGTAGGGGATCTTTTGTATTCTGAATGGATAAGACAGTATCTAAGGTTCCTGGAGTGACGGGCGGTGAGAAGAGGACGCTCACCGACTATACTTCCTAGGATAGGTGATTCAGCCAGGATATGCCAGTGTTGGCTTAGTATTGCCTTAATTTGGTCCAAATGAGCACCAAATTTGGTGATAATCCTAAGGGGCTCCTGTTCACCACTCGCGCATTTAGGGCCTTTTTTAATAAGAAGGTCCTGTCGATCTGTCTGTATGGCCCTCTTTTTGGCTTCCCTAATACATGAGTGGGAGTAGCCTCTTTCTCTAAATCTACCATAAAGGTCCCTGGCTTTAGCATCAAAATCTTGTTGGTTGGAACAGTTCCTTTGGGTTCTAAGGGACTGGCCCACTGGTATTCCCTTAATCAGGGATTTAGGGTGGTCACTTGTGGCCTGTAGTAAGGTGTTAGTTGCTGTGGATTTCCTGTAGGTTTTAGTGCTGATTATTCCATTCTCAACTCCTATAGTTAGATCAAGGAAGGGAGGGTAAGGGGATGAGCAGTGAAAGTAAGTTTAATGTTACGGTCATTAGTGTTGAGTTCATTCATAAATTGTAGCAGTTCCTGTTTGGTGCTCCCCCAAAATGTCATCAATGTACCTCAGCCACATACGACTGTGGCTGAGGTACAATGGCGATGAGTTGACCAGCTCCTCCTCCCACAGGCCCAAGTGGAGGCATGCATATGAGGGGGCCCAAGGCGCCCCCATAGATGTCCCCCTAATCTGTTGGTAGTAGGTTCTCAAGAATTGTAAACAGTTGTGTTCCAGTAAAAAGGTGAGCATCTCACCAATGAATTTGTTCTGCTATCCCAAAAGTGGAAATTTCCTCTCGAGGTAAAACTGAACCGCCCTAAGGCCCCATGTGTGGGGAATTGACGTGTAAAGGGATTCCACGTCGATCCCCACAATAAGGGCACCCTCCGGCAGAGCCATAGCGTCCAATCGCAATAGTACATCCCTTGTATCCTGTACATAGGAGGGCAGATCATGGACCAATTCCTTTATTAATGCATCAATAAATTTTCCAGTTTTTTTCCAAGGGCCATTCACAGCAGACACTATGGGTCTGCCGGGTGGGTTATGTAGAGACTTGTGAAGCTTCGGTATGATGTAAAATGTTGGAGTGTTGAACTGGGAAACCCGCAAGTAATTAAACTCCTCTCCTTCCTGGTGATCAATTTTTCCTCCAGACCAAGACTTAGTAGATAGTTAAGGGCATTGACAATGGCAGGAAAGGGATTTAAATGAAGCTTGCGATAAGTAGATTCATCGCCAAGTAATCTCATCACCCACTCTCCTATTGGTCCTCAGTGAGGAGGACCACATTACCACCCTTATCACTGCCTTTGATGACAATGCCTGGGGCCTCCTCGAGTTCCCTCAAAGCTTTCCTCTCCTCTCGAGTAAGATTATCAATACCCCTGTATTTCCAATTGACCTTAGATAGGTCCCTCTTCACCTGCGCCAAGAAGAATTCAATCAATTTATGCTTTGATAATGGGGGCATTTTAATGGACCTAATGTGTATATTGGCGGGGCGTGTCAGTTCAAACTGATGATCACATAGGAGTAGAGGAAGAAGCAATAACTCAAAAATGACTCATCGCCATTGTACCTCAGTCACAGTCGTATGTGGCTGAGGTACATTGATGACGTGCTTATGATTTGGGGTGCACCAAACAGGAACTGCTACAATTTATGGATGAACTCAACACTAATGACCGTAACATTAAACTTACTTTCACTGCTCATCCCCATACCCTCCCCTTCCTTGATCTAACTATAGGAGTTGAGAATGGAATAATCATCACTAAAACCTATAGGAAATCCACAGCAGCTAACACCTTACTACAGGCCACAATGACCACCCTAAATCCCTGAATAAGGGAATACCAGTGGGCCAGTTCCTTAGAACCCAAAGGAACTGTTCCAACCAACAAGATTTTGACGCTGAAGCCAGGGACCTTTATGGTAAATTTAGAGAGAGAGGCTACTCCCACTCATGTATTAGGGAAGCCAAAAAGAGGGTCATACAGACAGATCGACAGAACCTTCTTATTAAAAAAGACCCTAAATCCGCGAGTAGTGCACATGAGCCCCTTAGGATTATCACCAAATTTGGTGCTCATTGTGACCAAATTAAGGCAATACTAAGCCAACACTGGGATATCCTGGCTGAATCACCCATCCTAGGAAGTATAGTCGGTGAGCGTCCTCTTCTCACCGCCCGTCGCTCCAGGAACCTTAGAGACTGTCTTATCTATTCAGAATACAAAAGATCCCCTACTCCCAACTGGCTTACCCAACTTCCATCCCTAAAGGGTATGTGTAGATGTGGTAGGTGCTCGTTCTGTAACTATGTTGAACGTACCGATGTGTTCGCCGATTCTGACGGAAAAAACAATTCAAAATTCATAATTTTATTAACTGTAATATCACCAGAGACTAAGAGATAACTTAAAGTCAGAATCGGTAAACATGTCCAAAGCATCTTTAGCAAGGACGATGAGCGTCCAATCTCTCTACATTTTATTAAATTCCATGGTGGTAATCCCACCGGACTCAAATTTAAGGGTATCTATAGGCTGAACCTCCTCCTAAGACGGGGTGATTTCGACAGAATCCTGTGCCAGAAAGAAAAAATGTGGATATACAATTTAAATAGCATGCACCCTCGAGGGTTAAATAATAAATAATGAATGTAACCTTTCTGTGTTCCTTACGCCTTAGCTTTCATTAGCTATAACTGAATTTATCTCCTGTTTTGGTTTTTTGTTTAATCTATTTCCGAAGGCGTCCATTTACCTTTATTCTATTTTCTATTTATAATTCTGTTTACCTTTTTTTTTTTTTTCTCTTCCATCTTCAGTTGCCATTGGTACTCTTCTAGTTCCTTTATTACTTCTCTATTTCCATTTGTATTTATGGATCTCTGCACCTCCAGATCGGTTCGCCGATTTTGCATTATCTGTTGTGTATGTGTGGCTGTCAACTAGTTACACTGTTACCAAGACAACCAGACGCTGACATGATCACGTAGTCTTGCGTCCAGGCTATTTAAGGTAATTACTCCGGTTACAGCGCATGCTCTGAAGAAATCTGAGTGACGGATGAAACGCGTCAGCATGACGCCATCACGCTCCCCATAGCGCATGCACAGACCCACCCACACGCCCTGGGAATTCCTCCCGTGCCTCCACGAGGGTCTCAGGCCAGCCCGGGAACTGTATGACTGTCTGTATTGCATGGGTTACTTTACGGGTTACTCTACCATCCCACCCTAACATCACGTTCCCTCATTGGCACCACCTGGACCCTGCTTACGACACTCTGCACATGGAGAGAAGATAGTCTGATCAGCTGCCTGGAGACGGCATCAGCAGGGAACGGCTCATCTATCAGATCGGTGACTTGGTCCGGTGTCTACATAGGGGTGAGATCTTATCTTTCACATCCCATCTATGGGACTGCTGCACATACTCAAATGCATTGCTCTCCCCCATAAGCACTGATGATCTCACCGGTACATTTGAGCCTGCTCTAGCTCTCCATTCATTACAGCTTTATAACAGTAACTTCCCCCCATGGCATTGGTCTTCCACGGCTCTGTATGGCCACAGTGAACTTTACATATCAGGATTGTCTTCCTCCTTGCACTGCCAGCAATTTGGTTGTTTCCACTTCCACTCACTGACTCTCATACAATGTACGAGAGGTATTTACGGCTGCAATACCATCCACAGCTCCCTCCGCTGCAATCAGCTTTATGCTGGTATTTATCAGGACAATCATCTTTCCTATAGATGACCTACCAGGTGACATCACCTTGATTTGCTACTAACGGAGGTATGCGTGGTACTTGTGTGTGGTGGCCACCTGTATGTGTTCAGACAACGTTGTCTATTTTATGAATTGTTGGTGGTACCTGCTTTTTAATCATGTTTTTTGATTGGTGTTCAAGTGAATTATGTAATAAAATTAATATACATTTTTGCTAATTATTTGTTCCTCCTTGATGAATTGCTTTCCCCTGGAATTACTACCTATTTCCACCTTTTCCCCTTTTTTTCTTATATGCTTAATCAATTCAGAGGAACGCACCTACAGTATTGCCTCAGTGCCATTGGTGTAAGCAATTAGTTCATCACTCACAGGCGTTGTCATCACTGACCTTTCGCTTGCTGTTACTAGATTGTTTAGTAGAGCCATAAAGTTCTCTTTTACCCCTCCTTGCTCTCTTATAGTAATATGGTTTCACAATCACGTCTCTGGGGAGGCCATCGGGTCTTGGAACCATAAGAGCTCGATGTACTCTATCAATCTCCAGGTGATGTGGAGCGATTTTTGATATTAGGACGAGCATCAGAGTATGAACCGCATCTTCCAGATCATGGACCGACTCCGGTAATCCGTGTATGCGAAAATTATAGCATCTAGATCTATTTTCCAGATCCTCTATTTTCATATTGGCCTGCTCAAGTTGCTCTTGTAAAGATGAAATCAGGGTAGTGTTCTGATTTACCCTTGCCACGGTGCCATCCATCTTTAATTCAATTGTGTCTAGCCTCTCTCCAATGTCGTGAAAGTCGCCTTTAATTTCATCTGTTATTACATGCCTTGGATAGCTCCTGTTGGAGCAATAAAGAGAAGCGGGCCAGTATTGCAGAATCTCCTGAATAAGAAGCAGGTAGTGGAGGCTGAGGATGATCCTCGACAGAGCTAGACTGACTCAGAACAGCTTCTGTCAAGCCTGCCATATGTTTATCTAAGGAAGAGGCCATGGATCCTGTCAAATCAGGGCCTTCTCCGTGATGTTCAGAGGCAGGGGAGAACTGAAAATGCTCACCTCTGTGTGGCGGTTGACGTCTCATCCTGGGACTGAGAAGAGAATGGATCTGGCTGTCAGCTAGAATGTGATGTGGCTGTCGCTTTTATGGAAGTCTGCAAAACTGCCGCTGTAGCGTGGGGGTGGGCCGAGCTTTGTGGAGCCCGGGTCTCATGTCTCTTCTGGGTCTGCGCCATCTTGGGAGAAGAGACCTGCTGTGCTGTGGGTCGCTCTGAACGGGCAGTGGTATTTGAG
Source organism: Aquarana catesbeiana (assembly GCF_042186555.1). Taxonomy (NCBI): domain Eukaryota; kingdom Metazoa; phylum Chordata; class Amphibia; order Anura; family Ranidae; genus Aquarana; species Aquarana catesbeiana. Next base: position 193,898,357 of record NC_133325.1, read on the forward strand.
CGTGGCTGATTTTTTCTAGTCGTCCCGGTCGTCCTCAGCTGCATAATGCGGTTCTGAGCCCAAGCTGGGACAGAAGGCTCCCAGATCGCTAATTATTGCTTGGGAAAGTCCAGCGGCGAGCGGAGCTCGGACAGAACATGTCCGCTCCCGAATCCGTGTGCATGTGCACTCGTTGCTGACCATTTAATTTCATGTATATGGGCAAGAAGGTGACCAGTGTCCCTAAGATAACCTGGTAGACGAGTGACGAGGGGTTGAAGGTGTTCATCCACCCACTCGCCAAGTCTCTCTAATAGGGATCCTATGCCTGCAACAATGGGACGGCCCTGGACAGGAATATGATTTTTTTGTACTTTAGGAAGGTGATGGAACACCGGAACAATCGTTTTTTCTACCATCAAATAATCAATCTTTTTTTTTTTTCCAGTATTCCTGCTTTCCTTCCTTCATCCAAAAGATGACTAATTTTGCACTGTATAGCTGGAGTTGGATCTGTGCTGAGTATATTATATGTAATCGCATAATTCAGCTGTCTCAGTGCTTCTTCCCTATAGCTGTCAGTGTCTAAGACAAACATCAGCCCACCCTTATCTGCTTTGCGTATGACGATATCTTTTCTTACTTTTAACCTATGAAGGGCAAGGTATTCTGGTTTAGATAAATTAAACCTCCCAATACGTGTGTGGGTTTGAGATGATTCTTTCAGTTTATTTAGCTCAATCTCCACTATGTGCTGAAAAGAATCCACAGCTTCGCTGCGAGACTGAATGGGGTAAAAATATCTATCACTCAAGGAGATAGTACTTTTCTTAATACCATGTAGACCCCACTCAGACTCGGATTGAAGGCTTTCCAAGATAGATGTCATAGTTAGATGATCAAACAGGAAGGATGTGCATTGGGTGGCCGACACCAGACACAAATACATGTAACTAACAGTGGCACACTTACGATGTGCTGCTGCCAGTAGCTTCACTAGGGCTGGTGTCACCTGGTGCAGTAAAACATGGTGTCACCCCCCAAAAAAATATTTTTTCCTGTTTTCTGAAAGTGCGCCAAAGATGCAAACTTTTGGTGCGCTTTCAGAAAATGCAGAAACCTAGGAGAAATCTATAGAACTGCATCTATAACTGCTGGTAAAATGTAGGAAGACCCCATTTACATTACACAGTTACCTCTGGACCCCTTCACATTACACAGCCCTCCTACCTCTGGACCCCTTCACATTACACAGCTCCCAAACCTCTGGACCCCTTCACATTACACAGCCTCATACCTCTGGACCCCTTCACATTACACAGCCCCTATACCTCTGGACCCCTTTACATTACACAGCCCCTGCACCTCTAGACCCCTTTATATTACACAGCCCCCAGACCTCTGGACCCCTTTACATTACACAACCCCCACACCTCTGGATCCTTTTACATTGCACAGCCCCCATTGGCACCAATGCTGTGGGAGTAATATTGGATCCACTGACACCAATGCTAGGGGTAATTATAGCATCCACTGACATCATTGCTGGGGGATATTAACAAATGGGCTTATTTTACTCCTGCTTCATTTCCGTGTGCCTTGCTGTAAAAAATTACATTTGCAGCGTATTATGCATCCATAGAACAGAAATAAAATAAAATTATGGGAGCATTGGAACTATTAAAATAAATACTGTTAAAATTTGTGAGTGACATCTGATTTGATAAAAGGGCTCGTTCATGCCAGAAGATGGTGTAGGAAATCCATGTTCCGTGTGCGTTTCCCACACTGTGTTCAAAACCCACTGGGTATGTGATCTCCTGCAGGTGTATATATATTTTTCTAAGCACACCTCTAATGCAGATCACAATTGCAGTGCGTTTGCCTGCCCCGGATCTCATGGTATCATAGTACCATGCAATTTGGTGCAGCTTGCTTTTGAAAAAGTAGTGCGTGCATTGCATTTTTGTGCGATCCAGTGTGATTTTATCCCAGTTAAATGAATGAGCTGAAAATTGCACCACATGGAGTTGCACAGGAATCCAGCAGGAACGCGGAGCATGTATCTGTGTGATTCAGGTGTGAACCAGCCATAAACCTTATTTAAATTATTATGTTCTAAATATGCTCATGACTAATTTGCAATAAACTATTATGGGGGGCAGTTTGGCATTTTCCCACTGGGCACCAGGAGATCTTGTCCCATCAGGACAAACACCAAACCCCCACCCCCACCCCACTGTAGCTTGCATACTTTACGCTACTTATGCCCCGTACACACGGTCGGATTTTCCGACGGAAAATGTGCGATCGGAGCGTGTTGTCGGAAATTCCGACCGTGTGTGGGCTCCATCGGACTTTTTCCATCGGATTTTCCGACACACAAAGTTTGAGAGCAGGCTATAAAATTTTCCGACAACAAAATCCGATCGTCAATTCCGACCATGTGTAGACAATTCTGACGCACAAAGTGCCACGCATGCTCAGAAGAAATTCCGAGACGGAACAGCTCGGTCTGGTAAAATTAGTGTTCGGAATGGATAGAGCACTTTCGTCAGGCTGCAATCTTTAAAATTGTTTAATATAGTGCACTCTCTTCTTCTTTATAATGCAGGAAGAACGAAGTAGTTTTGCTGCTGATATTCACACAAACTTCTTTATTATTTATCGTGATTCCCTCATCATATATTATGATTTGTCACATCTGACCAAAAATCTATATAATTTTTTTTTTTTTAAAGCCTGATGTGATTTTTTTTTTTGGTTTGTATTTTTTTCAAGGCTGATCTTGTTTTTTTTTTTTTTTTTTTTAGTTATTTGACATCCAGAATATTTTTGTGTGTGTTTTGTGTGTCAAGTTATCACAACACCATTATTATCTTGTATTATTTAATCTCAAGGAGGTTGCTTGGTGTTGGTGTCTCTTGTTAATTTCAAATTGTATTTTGAAATGTACCTGCCTCCTCACAAACAAACTGTCCTTTTTGAATGAAAACACACATATTAAGGGCTCAGAACTAAACAAAGAGGGAGGCAACGCTGGAGAAACAGCAGAAATTGGTGAAGCCTTTGATCCCCAGGGCACACATCAATTATTTTACGGCAAAATTGGTGGCCTGAGGAGTCCATATATAAGGGAGTGCAGTCTGGTTCAGAAGTCCCAGAGATCATGAAAGCAGCAGATGACATCTGTGTCCCCAGGCTGTGGTCATACAAGAGCCTGCATCTTTTGCCAGACCAGACTGAACCCAGGGTCATCACTCTCTGGTCTTCCTTCCATGCTTCCTTCCATGCTGTGGCTGTGGTGGTGTAGTTATGGCAGGAGGAGGAGGAGGATGTTCCAACTCAATCACGTGAGTATTGGGTGTGATTTTGCCCCTCACCCCCTTAGTTAAGACTTTATAAAGAAGGTCCTCACACAGCTGGCCCTCCTGCATGCCTTGCAGTTTGGTGGTAGCCATGCAGGCAAAGGCCTCTTCAGGAGTGGGGGTGGCTCTGAGGGTCGCAGAAGCCTCCTGAATGAGCCTAAGTGCTGAATCCTGCACGTGACTCCCCTTCCTGGGTCTTTTGTTTGGAAGGCGGAGGGCAGTTTGTACTCCACCATGTGTATGGGTGTAAGAAATAGGCGTAATTAAAAACCCTCTGGTCCGGGGTGAGGGTCCTCATCGGGAATGGCTGCATAAGATGGTCCCCCAGCGCAAACGCTTCATCTGCAACGAAGACGAATGGGAGTCCTTCCACATTGTCTTCTGGAGGTGGCCAGTCCAAGCTGCCATTCTGGAGACGCCTGTAGAACTCCGTCTGGGCGATGACTCCACCATCGGACATCCGGCCATTCTTCCCCGCGTCCACATACAGGAACTCGTAAGAAGCCGACACCACCGCCAACATCACAATACTATTGAACCCCTTATAGTTGAAATAGTATGACCCCGAGTTGGGTGGTGGGATGATGTGGACGTGTTTCCCATCAATTGCCCCTCCGCAGTTAGGAAAGTCCCACCGCTGGGCAAAGTGGGAGGCCACTCCTGTGACGTGGAAGGAAACTGTGGAGTCAAACAAGAAAAACAAATTAGTAATTTTGCACATAAACAGGGAAAGCAGATTAGACACAAACATTCTTGGCCAACATCAAGATAACATTTATTTGAGGGAGTTTTTAAAGACCAAAGTATAAGGTACACCTATCAGATCCCCCCCCCCCTCATGGGCCATTTCTAACATTTTGGGGGGAGCTCTTGGACAGGTAACCCTCTCCACTTCATTGAGAGATGAATACCTAAATAATGGGTATTACTTTGGCCAGCCCCTCCTTAGTTACACTATTGGCAGCCCACTGGACAGGTAAGAAGTGTCATAATACACATTGTACACATTTTAGCACATTTGGACATTCTGCTATTACCTATCAAGATAATAGGATACAAAAACTTTAAACCGTACCATTTGAAAGTATACAGGCAGGCCCTTGCACTACATGCTTTGGGGAATTCATCCATAAATCTGACCACAAAAGAGATGGCTAGAGTGTGTATAGGTTTGGCAAAGTGAGCAGATAGATGATTGAGGATAGATAGAGAATTGTTATCAGCTGACTTAGCAGTTGGGGGGAGGGAGGGTTCCAAATGATTCGGGGACCCCCCAAAAAAGCCTCTGGCACTCTGCCTGAATTTAAAGCACAAATCACATTTCAAAACATTTTAGGGGGTGTTTGGGGTAAAGCACTACTATGGAGCTGATAAAATACATTGTTAAGTGACTACATGAGGTGAATATAGGGCCAGGAGACAATGCTGGGGAGGTTAGTGAAGGCAAATATGTATGAAGCACAAAAAAAAAAATTACATAACAATCCAGCATGCATGAGGACAAAGGGGACATTCACAGCATATTACAATCATGGTAATTAGGGAATGAGGAAAGAAATACAATATATTAGCAAACATAAAATACGATAAAATGTGATATTAAAGGATAAAAATATTACCTTAATATACTCCTTCTGCAGGACCTGGATGATGGCAGAACAGGTCTCTGGGATAATGATCCCCAGAGCCTGGGGGGAGATGCCTGTCGAGAAGTTCAAGTCCTGCAGGCTTCTCCCCGTCGCCAAGTACCGCAGGGTGGCGACTAGCCTCTGCTCCGGAGTGATGGCTTGCCTCATGCAGGTATCCTGCCTGCTAATATAAGGGGTCAGCGAAGCCAACAAACGGTGAAATACGGGGTCCGTCATCCTGAGAAAGTTCCTGAAATCATCAGGATTATTCTCACGGATCTTGCGGAGCAAAGGCTTATGACAGAACTGGTCACGCTGAAGCAACCAATTCTTGGTCCATAAACTCCTCCCCACCCTGTTCATGGACTGGACTTGTGTCAAAGTCAGGACCCCAACACCAAGCCCCCACACAGCACGAACTCTACGAGGAGTACGTATACGCAACATGGCTAGAAAACGGTCGGCTGCTCAGAACGAAGTAACAGAACGCCCTGAAGAACAGCAAGGCCTGTGAAGAGCAACCTGAAAAACAGTAACGAACGAACAAGAACTCAATGACAAGAGTCAATGGTACTCGCTGCACGCACTGAAGAGCAGATACAAACCCACAAGCACAAACTGAACAGCAGAAAACGATCTGAAAACCACGAGTCTGAAAAAGCGCGAATCGTCTCTCACCAAACTTTTACTAACACGAGATTAGCAAAAGGAGCCCAAAGGGTGCCGCGCTTGGTTCTGAACTGGCCTTTTCTAGTCTTGTCGTACGTGGTGTACATCACTGCGTTCTTGGCGATCGGAAATTCCGACAACTTTGTGCGACCGTGTGTACGCAAAACAAGTTTGAGCCAACATCCGTGGGAAAAAATCCATGGATTTTGTTGTCGGAATGTCCGATCGTGTGTACGGGGCATTATAGTCTCACACTAGTGGTATGAAGGGTTCTGCTCACAATCCAGGATCATCCACTATAGGGGGCATTTTCAAATCTGTAGTAGAAAAACAACAAGCAAAATATGGAACAGTAAGCAAATAAAGTCAAATCAAAAAAATGACTCGCAGGTAAATTTTATTGAAAATTATTACACTCCAATCACTGAATCAACCTTTAAACTAAAAGCAGTGAGTTAGTACATTAGTGGGTGGTGGTGGATACAGCAGCCTCCCCCCTTTCCCGTTATCAGACCAACTCAGGGAGGCAGACACAAACACCCTTCCCTCACTCACAGCACACCAGCTGAGTGCGACGAACACCATGCCAACCCACACCCCCACTCCCTTATCACAAGCTCTCCTCAGGCGGCGGAGGACACTGCCAGGGAGGGCGGCTGGCTCAGCCTCAGGTACACCAGGGCAGCAGCTAGGGAGGTCAGGAAGATGCAGTGTGCAGTGGCAGCTGCACCGCCCGGGCGGAGAATAGTAACAGGCCTAGCTTGGCAGCGCAGCAGTGGTGGGAGGAGCGAGGAGGAAAACACAGACCAGACCATTGCTGCCGCAGCGCAGGGGACGATCTGGCTGAAGAAAAAAACTGCCATAGGGAGCTGCCAGGGCTCACTCCACCCTTGGTAAGTGGTGTCACTCGACCCAGTCATGGACAGCACCTCCATAGCAATGCCACTGACACCCCCCCAATGTGTGGCAACGGGGGCGGACCTCACCCCCTGTCCCTAGTTATATGTTTCTGCAATAAATTACAAAAATACATCCCCTAGACTTTCTGAGCCAGAGGTAGTGAACTGTGGCTATGTACCTGGCTTGCTTATGCACTAATTATGGAGAAGAACCTGTGTAACCAATGGCTCTTTTGAGTGCTACACATACATACATATAATATTGCAGTGCTGACTGAATAACCTGGAATCTGTCAGCGAGCCTGCAGAAAACATACCAAACCTGTGGACATTTTTTTATATAATTTCAGGATCTAAATAATATATGTTTATTTGCTTTAGACAAGGTTATTTTTCCAATAAATTTATAGAATGGTGGTTTGCGTCCTTGAGGATTTCGTCATACAGATTTCCTCTAAGATATACATTTTATCCCTCAAACTCTTTTTCCTTGTCAAAAGAAGTTTATTGAGTATACAATGTTATAAAGATACATAAAGTAAGTTTACAAGGATCTATAAAGTAAGCTCATTGTTTTACAGTAGGGTTTATATAGGTAAATATCATGAAATTTCAAATATTAAACATTGGGTTCACGTAAACCTAAATTAAAGATATATATCATTTCCTTAGTTACTTTTGTAGGTATTTAAATGATTTATACCTACTATACATATTGTTTACAAGTAGAGTGTATATAGGTCAAATAAATTCTGATAATGAGCTTTAATCGTAAGGTGGAGAAAAGGAAAGAGAAAGAAGAAAAAGGGTTGAAAGGAAGAGGTATGGTCCACAAGGTTGTCCCGCTCGTCAGTTTATTATTCTTTTTAGTTCTCTTTGAAGCCTTAGAATGGGTGTCTCTGTAAGTCATTTAATCTGTTACCATGGCAACAGGACAGAGTCATTGAAGTTTGACAGGAACTGTTGTTTTATCCAAGGATGCCAAAGTTTTTCAAATTTTGGAATTTGATTTTGATCGATGGCTACCATCTTAGCATGGGACATTGTATTATTCATTCTGTGAATTGTTTCTGCTAGTACCAATGTAGGAGATTTCCATGCCTTGGCCACTGTTTGTTTTGCAGCCGTTATTAGTTGGATCATAAGTTTGAATTGAGAGAGTGTTAACCATTCCGGTTTTAGATTAAGTAAAGTTAAATATGGATCTGGTTGTATTATTTTTTTAAATATTTTAGATGCAATCACGAAGACTTCCTTCCAGAAGGTTTGGATTACTGGGCACGTCCACCATATGTGTAAATATGTGCCTATTTCTGGGCATCCTCGAAAACAAAGAGTTGAGGTATTAGGTGAATATTTTGCCACTCTAGCGGGTACAAGGTACCAGCGAGTTAGGACTTTATAATTTGTCTCCAGTGCTAAGATGTTGGGTGAAGATGACTTAGATGTGAGCCATATATTAGACCAGTCCGTGTCTTCTAAAGTTCGTCCCAGGTCCTCCTCCCACCTCTGAACGTAAGAGGGTCTATTAAGATTTGCTACTCCATATAATTGATTATAAAGTGATGAAATTGTACCTTTAGCAAATGGATCTTTTGTACAGATTGATTCAAAAATGGATAATTGGGATAATGGTGTATCCCCCTTTAGGAATGGTGTATAGAAATTTTTGATTTGGAGATATCTAAATATCTCAGAGTTTGGTAGATCATATTTTTCTCTAAGCGATGGGAATGAAAGGAATGATTTAGATACTATGAAGTCATTTAGTGTCTGAATGCCTGATGTTGTCCAAGCTTTAAAAGAATTTGGGTAGATCCATGCCGGATAAAAGGCCGGATTTCTGATAAAAGAAAGGAGAGGATTGTGTGGAGATTGTAACTGATATTTGGTTTTTAGTTTATCCCAGAGAGATAAGAAGTGTTTAGTTATGGGATTATGAATTTTAAAGCGGTCTTTAGGATCAAGCCATAATAAATTTGATATTAATAGAGGGTCATTTTCTGAAGCCTCTATAAATACCCATAATGAGATTTCCTGTTTTGCATGGTATTTGGTCAGACTGGCCAAATGTGCTGCTCTGTAGTAGTTAGTAAAATTAGGGTATCCCAGGCCTCCTTTATTTTTGGGAAGATGTAGTGTGTGTATAGGTATACGTGGTTTAGAAGAGCCCCATATAAACGAAGTTGCTCTTTTTTGTACTATTCTCAAAAAATAGGAAGGAATTGGAATAGGGAGGACTCTGAATAGATAAAGCAATTTGGGTAGAATAGTCATTTTGATTGCATTAATCTTCCCTATCCAGGATAAAGGAAGTTGCGACCATTGTTTTATTAGATTTGTGATCTGTCTTAATACAGGAGGATAATTGGTTGAGAATAAGTCAGAATGAGATGCTGTTAAATGAATTCCAAGATATGGGATTGATTTTTCTGCCCATGTGAATGGGAGTGCTGCCCTAGCCGGGATCAATTCCATGTTTGTGAGTGAAATATTAAGCACTAGGCATTTCTTAGGATTAATCATAAGGCCGGATAGGGCTGCAAATCCATCAAGAGCTGGTATTAAGTTAGGACCAGAGACCTGTGGTGATGATAGAAAAAGTAATATATCGTCTGCAAATATACATAATTTGTGTGTAATACCTCCTACTTCAATGCCAGTTATAGTTTGGTTTGTTCTGATGTATTGGGCCATGGGTTCGAGTATAAGGGCAAATAATAAGGGAGATAATGGGCAACCCTGTCGGGTACCTCTTTCGATATTAAAGGCTTCAGATTTGTATCCAGCATATTTTATATAGGCTTTGGGTTTATTATATAATGCTTTGATCCATGTTAAAAAGTGGGGTCCAAAACCCCATTTTTGTAATGAATATTGCATATATTGCCAGGATACTGTGTCAAATGCCCTTTTAATATCGAGAGATAGAAAACATAAAGGGATTTTCCGTTTTTTAGCAATATGTGCCAATAACACTGCCCTGCGTATATTATCGCCTGCCTGTCTATTTGGCATGAAGCCTACTTGATCTCTATGTATTAATTTTCCTATAATGCTATTGAGGCGTTTTGCTATTATTTTTGCTAATAATTTAATATCGAGGTTTAACAGAGAGATAGGCCGATAATTCACACAGGAAGTATCATCAGAAAGGGGTTTTGGGATCATACAAACAATTGCCATTAGTGTTTCTTGACGAAAAGAATGTCCATCTAGAAGTTTGTTAAAAGTTTCAGTGAGAATGGGAGAGAGTATTTCTGAGAATGTTTTATAGTATAAAGCCGAGTAGCCGTCTGGGCCTGGTCTTTTGTTAAGTTTTAGGTCTTTTATGGCGTTAGCAACTTCATCTATAGTTATAGGCTCATCCAAACTGCTTTTTTGATTCTGAGATAACTCAGGTAAGGTTATTTTTGAGAAGAAGGATTCAGCCTCTGTAGGATTAAATTCATTGTTTGTCTTGTATAAAGTTGCGAGATGTGAGTGAAATTTATGGACTATTTTAACTGGATTACAAGTGTAAACATTTTTTGATAATTTCAAACGTATTGGTTTGAAAGATTTGTTAGTTGAATTTAATGCCCGAGCCAAATATGTACCTGGTTTGTTTGTATTCATGTAGAAATTGTGTTTGGAGCGTTTGCGGGATTTATCAACTGACTCAGTGAGAAATAGATCGTATTCCAATCTAGATTTTTCCAGATGAGATTTTGTACTCTGAGATGGATTATCTTGAAATGATATGTAGGCTGCATTAAAATTGAGTTCTAGTTTTTTTGCTAGATTTTTGCGTTCCCGTTTAAATAGTGCCATTTGTCTCTGTATTGTACCACGCAAGACAGGCTTATGAGCTTCCCACAGTGTTGTATTATTAATTGATATGTATTCCTTTAAAGCTTGTTCAATGGCCATCTGATGTAGTGGGTGTTTGAGCATTATGTCCGGTAAGTACCACGTTGGGTCATTCGCTTTTGGTATGGCTGAGGCTATAGTAGTGTATACTGCATTATGGTCAGACCACGGAATCGGAATTATATCTGATGCAATAATTTCTGGTATCATTCCTATTGTTAGAAAAATATGATCTATTCTGGTGAAGGTTTGATGAGGGTGCGAGAAATAAGTGAATTTCTTTTTCATTGGGTTACTTTCTCTCCATGAATCTACCAGATTGTATTTGGAAAGAAGTTGAGAAAAAGGTAATCTAGAGGTTATTTTGGATGGTGTAAAAGGTGATTTATCTAGAAATGGGAGGAGGACCTGGTTCGAATCCCCACACATTATCACTGTTCCTATTTTGTGTGTATTAATCACTTGTAATATATGTGAGAGGAATGGTGTAGGTTGTTTGTTAGGAGCGTAGTAGGAAATCACCGTGATTGCTGTATCCATTATATAACCCATGAGTATCAGGTATCTACCTTCTGGGTCTTTAATTTCTGATGATAAGGTGAATGGTGTGGATCGGTGAAATGCAATTAGAGTTCCCCTTTGCTTGGTACAGGCAGAAGCCGTGTAAATTTGTTGATAAAAAGGAGAAATATATTTTGGAGTAGAATCTTTGGTGAAGTGTGTTTCTTGGAGGCATACTATGTGAGCCTTCTTGTTATGGAAAGTACGGAAGGCTTTGGTCCTTTTTTGAGGGACATTTATTCCCTGAACATTCAGGGAAAGTATATTCAGTGGTGCCATGGCAATAGATCAAATAGTTTTGACTTACTTTTTGTTATGCAGAGCTGACTGCGCAGATCAACCTGTGTGGACTGAAGAGATGAATAGATAGAAAAGAAACCAGTGAATTCTGGAGTAAAGAGTAAACAAAAAACATATGAGATTAGATGATACATTGTATAAATTATTTTTTGCAAGTAATCACAATTTACCTGTGAAAGAGAATAAATATCTCTCTCAGGGGAATAAGTGCCTTCGTCACACTCCCACATAATATGGTTGGGAGAATGAGGAGGGCTAATGGGGGTACACGGATCTTCCGCTTACAGGAGAGAAGTGCTATGTCAAAAGACATCAAAATGATGTTTCATTAATTGGAGTGCAGAATATAGTTTTTGTTGAAATTATTTATTCCAGGGTGGTTGTATATGGTTAGTCTTGCCCTAGGCTAAATAATTCAGTTAGAAAGGTACTGTTAATAACTTTGGTATTGATGAAGATAGTTTGAATTATTTTGGGATTTTAACCCTTTTAGAGTAAACAATTACATATTTTATTCATATGTAACTGTTTAGATATGTTAACTCATAAAATTGAGGTTGTATTGCTTCAGATTAGAATAAACAAAAACATAATTCTAGGGACTAGTTAGGTAATAATATATTTGTTTTAAGAAAAGAAAGAAAAAGCTTCCATTACTTCTGGATTATTGAACATATTTGTCCTAAAAAGTAATAAATCTATTGTTATTACCTGATAATATATAACTGAACAAGAATTTCCTTATTTCCCTTATATATTCTAAGGCTATATGAATCAGAAGTAATAAGAAATATAACTGGAATGTAACATGATCCCACACAGTGTGTGACTATCAGAATGCAGTTACATTCAGTTATAAATATAGTTTTTTTATAGAGAACCATCTCTTAGTATAATAAATGAAGAGATATCAGGAACTAGGATGTCAGTCCATTGAATCTTCTTGGTCCATGGATGATGTGGCATAACGGCCTCTTTTGTGAGAATGATGATTCCCATTTTGTTCTGAAATTTTCTGGGTGCTGCCTGAAGGTGAAGATGATGCCATTCTTCTGCGTGTGGGAGTGTTGCTGCTTGTGGGTTCTGTCAGATTTAATTTTAAAAGGGTTTGTTGTAGTTCATCTGCTGATCTGCTTCTGTAAATTGTACCTTGGTAGTTAAATCTGACTGAAAAGGGGAAGCCCCATTGATACATAATGTTGTGGCGTTGCAGTTCCATTAGTTGGGGTTTCATGGATCGTCTTTTAGTAATAGTAAGTTGGGATAGGTCAGCAAAAATTTGATAATTGTGTCCTTGAAAATTAAGTTCCTTTTTTTCTCTTGCAGCAATTAGTATTTGTTCTTTCGTTCTGTAATAATGAAATTTTGTGATTATATCACGTGGGGGTCCATCTTTCTTTTTGGCTGTGAGGGCTCTGTGTACTCTGTCCAGTTCTAAACGTTCAATAGAGATATCTGGCTTTAGTTCTTGTAATAGAGCAGTAATAGTAGATTGCAGGTCTGTCAAAGTTTCAGGTATTCCCCTTATGCGCAAGTTTGAACGTCTGGCTCTATTTTCGTAATTTTCGAGCTTAGTTTGAAGTATTAAATTCTCTTTTTTTAATTGTTCCAATTCTGTTATATTTTCTTGGGTTGTAATTTCAATTTCATCCATTTATATTTCTAAGGCTGCGGTGCGGTTTCCCAGCTCTCTTATTTCTTTGGTTAGGCTTTTTGTTATTTGGTCTGAGGTTTGTTTTAAAGCCTTATGAAGCATCTTTTCAAATTGTAATAATATTACTGGGGATACTGAGGAGGCTTGTGGAGAAGTTTGTGAGAGGATTTGTTCTGTATCTGACTCAAATGGAGAGTCTTGCTGTGACATTTTCTGTCTGTGAGAGCGCCCTGATGCTGTATATTGTGAGGTGACTGGAGCTGCTTCAGTTGCAGTGAGTGCCTGTGAGCTCTTTGTGAGGTGATTTTTATTTCTGCCACGGTTTCCTCCCAGTACCATATTTCCTGCCCAAACTTTCACAGTTTGTTCCCTGGGGCAAAAAGGTTCAAATGGATACCTTTTGAGCCTGCAGGCTCCGCTTTGTCCTTCTCTTCTTTCCTCAGCGGTGTGGAGCTCTAACAATGCATGTCTGCTCTGCTAGGCTCCGCCTCCTGCCCCTCCCCTCAAACTCTTTTTATCCTGAATACAATACTCCTAAGCCTTGTTAGCTAAATAACTATAATGCAAATCTTCTTACTGAAACTGGAATTTTTCCTGGTTTAGTTTTAGATAGGGATCAGAGTAAGGCTACTTTCACACTAAGGCCCCTTTCACACTGGGGGGTGTCGGCGGTAAAACAGCGCTATTTTTAGCGCTGTTTTACCGCGGTATTTGGTTGCTAGCGGTGCGGTTTTAACCCCCCGCTGGCGGCCGAAAAAGGGTTAAAACCCCTCGTATAGCGCGGCTATAGCCGCGGTATTACCGCGGTATAGCCGCGCTGTCCCATTGATTTCAATGGGCAGGAGCGGTTTAGGAGCAGTGAATACACCGCTCCTTCACCGCTCCAAAGATGCGGCTTGCAGGAGATTTTTTCTTCTCCTGCCAGCGCACCGCTTCAGTGTGAAAGCCCTCGGGCTTTCACACTGAACAAACAGCGGAGGCTGTTTAGGGGTGGTTTGCAGGCGCTATTTTTAGCGCAATAACGCCTGCAAACCGCCCCAGTGTGAAAGGGGCCTAAGGCAGTTTTCAGGCATTTTAACGCTAAAAACAGCGCCTGTAAAGCGCCTGAATACTGCCTCCCATGCCTCCCCAGTGTGAAAGCCTGAGTGCTTTCACACAGGGGGCGGTGCGCTTGCAGGAAGGGAAAAAAAGTCCTGCAAGCAGCATCTTTGGGGCATTTTGGGAGCACTGTATACAGCCATTGGAATGGATGGGCAGTGCTTCCGAAGAGCCGCAAAACACAGGCGCTTTTAACCCCTTCTTAACCCCTTCTTGGGGGTTAAAAGTGCCCCACTAGCAGCTGAAAAGTGCCACTTAAACAGTGGTAAAGGGCCACTAAAACTAGTGGTGCTTTACTGCTAACAGACCCGCCGCCCCAGTGTGAAAGAAGCCTTAGTCAGTGTAAAATGGGCAATCTGACTTAATACAGAACAACAGGTGTTCTGTTTCGAATGCCACTTTATGCATTGTCATAACCCTTAGACCCAGTTTGTCCAGACAATATGGTCATCTGCTGACTTGCCACCATCCACAGGAAGCTTAACTCTTCAATAAGACACAGGCATTGAAACCAACACAATTTTACTTCAGCTGTTTGCAATATGGAGGATGTTTTTCCAGTCTTTTGAAGTGTAAGAAGACAATGGGGTTTATTTACTAAAGGCAAATCCACTTTGCACTGCAAGTGCACTTGGAAGTAAAGTCACTGTAGATCCGAGGGGGATATGCAAGGAAAATTAAAAAAACAGCATTTTAGCTTGCACCTGATTGGATGATAAAATCAGCGGAGCTTCCACTCATTTCAGATCTAGCCCTTAGATTTAGAGCGACTGCACTTTCAAGTGCACTTGCAGTGCAAAATGGATTTACCTTTCGTAAATAACCCCCACTGTCTTTACTGAGCCCTGTCTCTGCGAATAACTAACACTGACTGAAAGAACATGGAAGAAGTGGGGAGAGTCTAGCTAGGACTAAACTAACTAGCACTAAACAGGAGGGGAGGACAGAGGAAGAAATCAAAAGCACATAGTAAACAAGCTGTAGTAGCCCAAAACTGCCACAAGAGGCCAGCATACTACAGAAAAATGATAACCTCATTCATTTCATGAGACATAAACAATACATGACAGTGAGACAGACCAGCAGGTGCAATAAGGTGCCAGATCATAGCTTTATTGTTGCACTTATGTTCCTTAGAGTTAGGGATGAGTTAATCATTTTGAATGAGTGAATCTGACCTACACTGATCCATTGCATTTTGAATCAAAAGGATTCCCGATTTAACCCCAGTTTACCGAGTGCTAAGTGGGCCCTGCCAAACAGCAGACTGGTTGGTAAGTTGAGCTGGAATTTTGTTTAATATGCGTTGCCCTTCCATGTGCTCCTTGCTGCTAAGGCCGGTTAAAGTGGGGGCAGTGGTCATTTGTACAGCAGGCCCTTGCTGCAAGGAGCAGTGGACTACTTGCTGCTCGACAGAGGAGGTTTCCCTGCTCAGAACTGCAGAGAAAAGATCTGTATTGGGTAGATGCATTCTGCATGTACCAGCAGTGCCACTCTGAGCAAATGTGCTTTTTCCCTGCACCTGCTACCTGAGCTTAGCACATTATCCTTTGTTGTCAATACCCAAGCATAGTTTTTCCAGTGTAGAACTTTTTGAATTTAAAAAAATATGTGACCACCCATGATTCAGGGATCTGTAAAATTCCCAACATTTAACCATATTCTTCCCCCTACCATTAATATTTAACTATCTTCTAGAAATAATACTTAGCATTTTCTTCAATACTAAAACTAATCCCCAAACTTTTACCTTAACCTACAGTGCCTTGCAAAAGTATTCAACCCCTTAGCTTTTTACCTATTTTGTTACATTACAGCCATTAGTTTAATGTTTTTTTTAATCTGAATTATATGTGATGGATCAGAACACAATAGTCAAAAGTTGGTGAAGTAAAATTAGAAAAATATATACATAAAACTATTTTTCAGAAGTAAAAAAATTATAATTGGCATGTGCGTATGTATTCACCCCCTTTGTTATGAAGCCCATAAAAAGCTCTAGTGCAACCAATTATCTTCAGAAGTCACATAATAAGTGAAATGATGTCCACCTGTGTGCAATCTAAGTGTCACATGATCTGTCATTACATATACACACCTTATTGAAAGCCCCCAGAGGCTGCAACACCTAAGCAAGAAGCACCACTAACCAAACACTGCCATGAAGACCAAGGAACTCTCCAAACTAGTAAGGGACAATGTTGTTAAGAAGTACAAGTCAGGGTTAGGTTATAAAAAATATTCAAATCTTTGAGGATTCCTAGGAGCACCATCAAATCTATCATAACCAAATGGAAAGAACATGGCACAACAGCAAACCTGCCAAGAGACTGCCGCACACCTAAAACTGAACAAAGAGGGCATGAAGCAGAGAGACAGCACAGCAGGGGCGGAAGTATAGGGGTCGCAAAAGTCGCCATTGCGACTCGGCCCCATGCTGCAGGGGGCCCGTGGGGGCCCGTGTGCCCCCCTCTCCCCGAGCGGTGGCTGCATATGGGACCGAGCTCCCTGATCCTCAGCCGATGCGTAAATCATTCGGCAGTGCAGGAGCTCGGTCACAAAGTGAAAGTAAGTGAGACGTGTCTAGCACACTGTGTGCTGTGCTCTCTGCCTCCCCCTACAGTGCAGTACCCAGCATGGAGAGTTTAAGGTACAGAGATGCAGCTGCAGATTTTTAAAAAGGTGATCTATATATGTTTGTATGCATGTGTGTGTGCTTATGTGTGTGTCTGCATGTTTGGGTGTGTGCATGTGTGTGTTTTATATGTGTGTGTGCGTTTATTTGTGTGCATGTGTATGTTTACATGTGTGTGCGCATGTGTGTGCATGTGTATAGCGTTATATGTATATGTGCATGCTTGTGTGTTTGCTCATGTGTGTGCGTTTATGTGTGTGCATGTATTTATATGTATATGTGTGTATTTGCATACGTGTCTGACCCCCTTTTTCTTTACGATCAGAACAGATTTTTTTAGGGTGGGTTCATAATACCAACAAGAAAATACCATTCCTCTGAAAAGCGATGCAGATTGCTTTTCAGAGGCATTTGACAGGCAGTGAAGAGGCAATATGTTGCACCTTGACTAAAATGTTGAAGAAATGTTGAGAAACACTGATACAGAGAAACTGATCTCTCCATTCTCCTCCTGCAGCTGCTGAAAGGAGATGAGAAGTGGGGGAAAAGGAAAGATCAGTTCCTCTATATGCAGTCGCACCCACCACGCCTCCTATGCAGCTTCTTTCTGCTGCCCCCCGTGTGCTCTCCAGCCCCCCTGTACTTTTTCCTGCCCCCCCGCTCTCTCCTGGCCCCTCCCATTGTCCCCACAGCTCAGCAGAGTTCCCCCCTCCCCTCTCCTGCCAGCTGCTGTAGGGTATCTGCATGGAGAGTCAGTGATCCATACCGATCACGGACTCAATCCATTCATAACTGAAACATAGTAAACTGTATTTACTATGCTTCAGTTTGCGATTAAAGGAGCAGCTCTATACAGAGCTATTCCTGTCCATTCATTCTGTGCAGCTGAGGCTGTGCTCTCAATCTCCTTTCTCGTTCTCAAAGGTGAAACATCAGAGGTCTGCTTAGATCCCTGATATCTCACCAAAGCCCCCCAACTCTTAAAAAAAAAATTAAAATATTTTTTATAACATAATAATGTAAAACAATAAATAATTGGTAGAAAAATACAATAAAAATAAAAAAAAACAGACGCCAGTGGCAGAACTACCAGGGTCACAAACATCACACTTGCGACCGGGCCTTGGCATTTACGCCATTGGCTCGGAGGGAAAGGCCCCAGCTGGGGATCAGGGGGGCCCTTCGTGATTTCTTGCACCGGGGCCCTGAAGGTTCTAGTTACGCCACTGCAGCACAGAGACCTAAGGTAACCCTGGAGGAGCTGCAGAGTTCAACAGCAGAGACTGGAGTATCTGTACTTTGGATGACAATAAGCTGTACGCTCCATAGAATTGGGCTTTATTGCAAAGTAGCCAGAAGAAAGTCATTACTTTCAGCAAAACACAAAATGACATGATTTGAGTTTGCGAAAAGGCATGTGGGAGACTCCCAAAATGTATGGAGGAAGGTGCTCTGGTCTAATGAGACTAAAATTTAACTTTTTGCCCATTAAAGGCCAAACCCCTAATGTTTGCACTTACCTTATCAATAACAAAAGTTTCAACACCAAGTCCACCCATCCCCCATGAAGTTGTGCCTGCACCAAAACTTATAACCCAAGTATACAAAGTATTCCAAATATTGTATTTGGCTGTCCATTAGTTAAAATTTGCACCTGGTGATCTGATAATAGACTGTGACTAATGGCTTGCCATGCAATACTTTGATGTACATACATCCTTGCCAGTATGTAATTATAGGTATAGCTGGTTGTCAGAGGTACATCTGGGAATATATTATTTTTTTAAGATTATATTATGCACTACCATGTTTTCCACATGTCAATATGGAAATTTTTACCATACTGGTATAGGATTCCAAAGTCCCCAGAGGGTAACTGGGGACAACATAAGAAAAGCCCAAAATGTTTTATCTGCAAACTTGTTTGATTTGCCTGGGTAATTGATAAAAGCGATGGTGTGTTAAAACTGAAATTATTCATTAAATGCCAGTCCACCCATACATGATATTTTAATTGTAAGTTTAACGTATATGAGGGCAACTTTCTTCACTCTGTACTCTCAGAAACCTGTCCAATACCAACAGACCGTAAAAACTACAAAAGTGAGGAAAAAACGTGACAGTGAAGACAAACCCAAAGGAACAACCACTATAACAACTATACTCTGGAAGTTGCAGTAAGAATTACCCCTGTAGTAGCTCTGTGTTCCTTTAGTGGAATTTAGTAAAGTCCCAAACTTTCAGGAGCTCTATGTCCCCTCTCTTGAAAATACCAGCCCACTTGGCTGCCTTGTAAAGTGTCCCAGGACAAGGGATTGGGTTTTGTCTCTTGAAAGCTTGCTGGATATTGCATCTGGCAGCCTTCTCTCTTTTAGGCTCTGGGGGTGTAGAAGTACACACACTGTCCCTGGAATCCTGCTGCTTTGGAAAAGACTTGTTTGAGCCTCCTGCTGTCCAGGTCCTCCCATGCTAGCCAGGGTGTCTCCTAGAAGAGACTGAAGAGTAGTGGAGATCCCTCTTTTCAGCTTCTCTCCTTCCTCAGCTCCCAGCTTGGAGGCAGAGCCCCCTCAGCCCCTGGGTTCCCTCCCAGGCTCCACGACACAGCCTCAGCACTCCATCTTCCACCCGACTACAACACCTGCTGGCCAGGCTCCACAATATTTATGGGCCAGTCCTGACCACCCTGCTAGGCCTCCTGCCTGGGGATTGGCCAGATTCCTGTAAATATGCAGATCTCAGCCTCATTGCCTCCCCCCACTAGCTTCTAGAAACTTCTCCAAGCTTCTGGAACCAGGGGGAGGTACCAGAGGCTTGACAAGTGGTTGCAGGGCTTAGAGCTTATTGTGCTGCTGGTGGGGAGAAGTGACAGTTCTAAAAAAGTGGGGCAGGCAAGATAGAAGTAGCAGAGGAAGGTTTCTTAGGGGCTGATAAGGGCAATGGAGTGGTAAAAGGAGCCTTCAGTGGGTTAAATAGAGAGGAAGGACAGCTATTGGGAGCAGGGTATGGATATACAGGAAGTAAGTCCTTACTAGCAGCGGTGGCTGCGAAGGGTAACAAGAGATTCTTGATGTCTAGAGAAAAGTCTAAACTGGTGTGATCCGGCTGAGACTGGGGATAATATCTCTGTCCAGGCTTGTCTGACTAGAGATTGCTAAGCAGTAATACAATCTAACCGAGTGAATAAACTGAGTAATCCTCCAGAATGTAAGCTTTGTCATCTGCCAGTGTCTCAACCTGAGGTATGCTAAAGGGAGGACAGAAACCATCATGGTCTTTAGGAATACCAGCAACTATCACAGAACAAATTTGAATCAATGGCTGTACTTTACTAAATGGTAACCTGCCCTAATCGACTAAGGAGTGCACCCCCCAAATATACTCCAACAGCTTTTCACAAGTACAATATTGCAAAATCTGGCAGCAAAGATCCATACCCTTTAAAGTGTTACTAAACCCAGGACCCTGCATTCAATATATATGGTCTCCAACAGTACACAGAACATGGAACATGGAAATGCAATTATTTCAATAAATATAAACTGCTAAATACTGTATTTATCGGCGTATAACACGTACCCCAAGTTTAGGAGGGCATTTTAAGGAAAAAAACTTTTAGGGGGGAAGTTTAAGGAAAAAAACTTACATTTAAATGCCAATCAATGCAGCCTCATCAGTGTCCATCTGCAGCCTTGTCCATCATTGCAGAATGATCAGTGTCCATTTGCAGTCTTGCCCAGTGCCGTTTGCAGCCTTGCTAAGTACCATATGCAGCCTTGCCCATTGTCATATGCAGCCTTGCCATATGCAGCCTTGCCCATTGTCATATGTAGCCTTGCCCATTGTCATATGCAGCCTTGCCCAGTGCAGCCTTGCCCACTGTCATATGCAGCCTTGCCCATTGTCATATGCAGCCTTGCCCAGTGCAGCCTTGCCCACTGTCATATGCAGCCTTGCCCATTGTCATATGCAGCCTTACCCAGTGCAGCCTTGCCCATTGTCATATGCAGCCTTGCCCAGTGCAGCCTTGCCCATTGTCACATGCAGCCTTGCCCAGGGCAGCCTTGCCCAGTGCTGCGTGCTGTTTGCAGCATTTAATTGTTTAACTTTGCCGTTGAGATAGACAGAGACTGTGTACTCGGCTCGTCACGCTGCCCCGCCTCCCTGCTGTCTCTGAGAGGATGAGGAGTGAGCGCTGCCGAAAAAGACCGAGCCGAGTGTACTGTGTACTCGGCTCGGCTCCACTCGCAGTCCCACCCAGTCCCGCCCAGTCCCGCCATTGGACGAAGTGTTATGTCCATCATAGGAGCTGGGCGGGACTGTGAGCAGAGCCGGCTCGGTCTTTTTCGGCAGCACTTGCTCCTCATCCTCTCAGAGACAGCAGGGAGGCGTGACGGCGTGACTGCGAGCGGAGCTAAGCACACGGCTCGGTCCTTTTCGGCGGCGCTCGTTTTTTTTCGGTGGCGCTCGGTCTTTTTCGTCGGCGCTCGCTCTTTTTTGGCACACAGACAGTGGAGATCGACGTATAACACGCAAGATTTCCCCCTGATTTTAAGGTTAAAAAAGTGCATGTTATACGCCGATAAATACGGTACCTTTTGTTATCAGCAGTATATAGCAGTCTTATGACTTCTATCAGTGTCCGAGCACTGGTTAAAGCTTGCAGGAGGAGTTTTCATTAGACATATGCAAATCGTTTCATTCCAAATTCGTTTTTCAATAAAATTCGACAAATTTGTTAATTCGGAAATATTCCATTTAACGAAAACCCGTTTGACAAATTTTTCCGAAATTTAAAAATCCGAAAATTTGAAAATATGAAAATTCGGAAATTCGAAAATCTAAAAATGGAAAATTCGGAAATTTGAAGATTCAGAAATTCAAAAACTTGAAAATCCAAAAATAAGAACGAAAATCCAAATATTCGAAAGAACGAAAATCCGAAAATAAGAATGAAAATCCAAAAATTAGAAAACCGGAAAATCTGAAATAATAACTAACTAACTAATAATTATTACTAACTATTAAATGATAGGTATTGGAATTTCCTTTCAAATTTGGCTGTTAGTGAATGTATCGAATACAAATTTATCTGAAGTTACGAAATATCCGAAATAACGAATGCCGCATCTAAATAAATGGAATGTAACAAATTAATAATAATAATTAATAATAATAATAATTATTATTATTAATTTGTTATGTCCCATTCGTTTAGATGCAGAATTCGTTATTTCAGATAATTCGCAACTTCAGATAAATTCATTACATTCACTAACAGCCAAATTTGAAAAGAAATTCCAATACCTATAATTTAATAGTTAGTTATTATTAGTTAGTTAGCTATTATTTCGGATTTTCGAATTTTCGGATTGTCGTTCTTATTTTCAAATTTTTAGTTCTTCGAATCTCCGAATTCCTGAATTTCCGAATTTTAGAATTTTCGGATTTCCGAATTTCCAAATTTCCAGAGTATGAATTTCTGATTTTGTTAGAGTTTGAATTTCCGAATTTTGCAATTTTGAAATTTCCAAATTTTCGGATTTCAAATTTCCAAATTTTTGAATTTCTGAATTTATTCGCAATAACGAATTTCGATCATAACGAATGACCCAAAAAAACCCCCCAAAAAAACAAAAACAAATGCAGCGAAAATGGAAACGAACACATTTTTTGGCAGTGCACATGTCTAGTTTTCATTCTCCTCTGACTGTCTAATGAGGCTGCATGACTCCCGACCCTCTGCCTGGACAGTGCTGATTGACTCTGTGCTAATCACATGCACAGTCCTAAACCCCCAAAAAACTCTCTAGCAATACACACCAAACTGAGCATGTGCAGACCCCCCAAGGCTCTGTACTATCAGGAGATGGATTGGTGACTATGGAAAAAGGGGAGCATCAAAGAAGACAGGATGAAACAGCCTTTTTACACAATGGGCAGGATTAATCCCTTAGGTTCCACAGGGAGTATAACAAGCATGCTTTACTGCATATACAGACTGATTTTACTGTTGTGGGTTTAGTAACAATTTAATACCAATTACACCAGACCAATAGCATCCCCTAGATGCATCGTAACATAAAAGGACAGCAAATCAGAGCAGATACCGCCCAGTTCCCAAGTGAAGCTGATCAGGTCATTAGTGGGTTTCAGTGTTATGTAAGGGATGCTGAATGCAGAGATCCAGCGCTAGCAGGGATGACCAGATCAGTGGGCTACACTTCAGGAAACAGGAATCAGACAGTATGATTAAAATGAAGTTTATTAATGCTTACAACACCTGTCCAACATCAGCAGATCATAAACACAGCAAAAATTTGAAAAAAAAAAAACATGATAGTGAAGCAAAATCAAACCAACAGCTAAACTATAATAAACTATACTGATATAAATATGGCAGGACCAGGACTAGGACTGGGAACAAGGGGAATGGAGATGGGGTAACAGGATACAGGGTACTGGATGCGAGGTACAGGGTTCAGGATAATAAGCAAGCAAGTATATGGCTAACAGAAAAAACATTCAAGCGCTGATGAAGATCAAGGGAGGGGTTATATACCTTCCCATCAGCCAGCATTAGGTGGTTGACACAGCGCTGCCCAGTCTGCGGACGTCACGGGCACGGTGGAGAGTAAGGCGCTGAAGTGTACTCGGGGAGCTGACCACTAGCGTGGGTAATGAGGTAACCAAACACCGCCATAATACCAGGACCCAAGCGTACATCTACTGCTGCAGCCAAGCTACCCTGTAAGGGCTTTCTCCTCCCTCGGAATACCGCCGCTCACTATTGGAATGTCAAGGGATCTAATGCCCACAGGTCTCAAGGAAAACTTGATGCAGCTCTTGAGGGATGTGGTAACGTATGGATACACGAATATACATATAAGCTCCAAATGCTTGAAGTCTGACAGTCAATTTGTTGCAATTAAGCTAATACATCGGTATTTTGGTTACTAAGCTCTAAGCTTCAATACATACCAGGAGACCTTATGGGAAGCTGATGATTATAATGATTGCTTATTCAATACCTCTCCATTATGATTACTCAATTGATGATTGACTGGGAATTTCCATATTATTTGAAAAGAGTGATCTATTTGACTGTTTATTTTCTACCAGCTATATAGCACTGCCATTGAGATTAATCCTCAAAACTAGGTCCTGGATAACCCATTGAATCATCCAAGCTCTTTCTTACCACCAGTACCCTGCTCCTTCACTAAGACAGTGCCTCTGATCTTTCTCTCTCCACCCCTTCATTGCTTTGACCCTCAGCTGACCTTCCCCCTTTTCTATAATCTGGGACTCAATCTAAATTATATACCTAATATTGATTATTATCATTTGGCCATTGTTTGCCTTAAAGGTCACTGAGGAACAAAGCAATACGCCCCGACTGGGCCAGCTTTTACTTCTTCGTTAATTGTTTGTCCTGTATGTCAAGTCTTTGTCCGCGGTATTTGTGTTACATTGTTGCCGCAATAATTACTGCACCTTAGATTTTCATGTGAATTTTATTGTCTAATAGTGAATAAATAAAGTTGACTTTTAAGCATTAAATCCCAAGACTATTCTGTTGCTAATGGTAACCCCTTTATAAGCTCATCTTTCCTGGGCTTTACCCCCTTCCCCTTCCCCTTTATAGTGTCAGCATCAGGTGGAGCCTAATTATTGAAATCTGCTGGCTGCTGGTAGACACCTGCTGGTGGCAATTAGAAATATACCCTTCAGCTCTGGGAACCACAGTGCAAACATAGGGTTGCCACCTCATCCCTTCAAAACGGAACACATATTAATTACACATTTTCTGTGGCTGGTAAAGGTGGTAATTAAACTCACTTTGTGCCTTATCTGGATTAAATTAGCCTCAGAACCTGTGTAATTCATATGTGTTCGGGTTAAAGGAATGAGTGTGGCAACCCTATGCCACCAGCAGATGGTCCAGGTCCTGACACAATCACTGATTAGTTGTGTGTCTTGGATATGGCACCAGCGAGCTCCCCCTGGCATAGTTCCTGATTCTGTTCTTATCCAACTGAGAGTTTAGCATTTTCTGGCCCCCCTTTTTGTGTTCCAGCTCTTCCTGTTGTATTCTCCATAGTATAAAATAAGTTAAAATCAAACAAGAACAGTGGAAACCTCTTCAAAGTAGCTACTGCAGGTGTCCAAAATGGTGTACTCAATAGCAGAAAGCCTTAGAAAACTGTCAGCTAACTCTTCAGCATCTACAACATGCTAAAAATTGAATAATTAGTTTAAGGTAGGCTGACACTTTGATACTTAAGATAGAGATACATAAAAAATGGTAGTTTAAAGGGGTTGTAAAGGTTCGCTTTTTGTTTTGCTTCTCTGTGCAAGGGTTTTGCCCCGATCCTCCTCTTCTGGGGTGAGAGCGGCTCTCCTGGCTCCTCCTCTTCTCGAGTGCCCGCCCAGAGAGCCACTTTCCATGGGGGCACTCGTGCGGGCTCGCTCCCGAGTCCTGCTGCTGCATCAATTGACACAGACAGCGGGACTCGGCCCCGTCCCACAGCTTCCGTGTCACTGTATGTGATTGACAGCAGCGGGAGCCAACGGCTCCTGCTATCAATCTATCCAATGAGGACCCGAGACAGCAACTGGAGCTGCTGTGCTCGTCCCTGTCGCTGGAAAAATGGGGTTCATGTAAGTAAAAGGGGGGCTCTGGGGGGCTGCTGCAGAACAAAAGTTTTTTCACCTTAATACATAGAATGCATTAAGGTGAAAAACCTTGAGGGTTTACAACCCCTTTAAGTTGGATTTTGCTATTCTGCAAAAAAATCTATTTTAGCCTGCACTGTGGGAATGTTTATCGAATTTTAATTGAACATTTAGGGTATGCCTTAATGAATCAGCCAGATATGAATTACTGTATTCATTAGTTGAAAATATAGATAGAAATAAAAATAATGAGTTACATTCAAGATGATTTATTTCTGTTCATAAGAACATACAAATCATATAATGTTTTGCTATTGGAATCTTGCATGATTTCCAGTGACTGTTATTCTTTTCTATTTTTGTATGGAAAAATATAAAACTTTAATAAAAAATTTGCCAATTGTTAAAAAAAACAAAAAAAACATACAAATCATGTAACCTCTATTGAAAGGGAAAACTATTTTACAAGTTAGTGAGTTATTGTAAACATGAATATATCTTATAGTATCAAAGTAAAAGTATCACGAACAGTACTCAGTTGACTTTATAGTATAAACAAAGTATATTTTGGAAAATCATATAGCTATGTACCACTACTTATAATGATGTTACGTTAATACTAGATGAGGTCAAAGTCGATGAATTGCAGACAGTACTCTGCATCTTCCTTCGACTAAATAGGATGTTGGTCAAATGATGTCTGTGTAATCACGAACCACAGATCTGCACTACAGTTCTACTATATAATGCTTTCAGAATACAGCCAGATTAAAAGATTAATGGACTTTGTGTGCCAGCTGTTATCAGATCCCAAACCATCTGCAAGAAAATAACGAATCCATCCCTTTTCTTTTATATTTAAGCTGTAAATTTTTAAAATTACTTTTAGAAGACATTAGAGGAAACTCCACTTTAAAAAAATATACATATGTCAATACCGTGCGTCATTCTGCAGTTTCATATTACTTACATTATATCTTTATATTTCAGTCTGAAGAGATTTAATTTTCTAAAAGATAGAGTGCATAAACGCCTGCGATGCATGAAGTGCACCTGTTCCCAGAAATAAACATGCTTTATAACAAGCCATCACTGACCTCTGTGATGTTATTTATTCTCAAACTGGGGAAGACATCCTTTAGAATTTCCTCATTTGCTTGACATGCATGACAAATGTTGGGGCAGGTGACAGAATAATGTACCTGTCTGGGACATTGTTGGTTCTGCAGCTGAAAGCATCTGGCTGTCTGGCGATTACACAGGAACTTATCATGTGACTGGGAGGGAGGGAGGTCTGTGATGGGATGGTCTGTGATGAGGGGTGTCGGTGATGGGGGTTCTGTGCTGTAATGGTCTGTGATGGGGGATCTGTGATGAGGGGAGTCTGTGATGGGGGGATCTGTGATGGGATGGTCTGTGATGAGGGGTGTCGGTCATGGGGGGATCTGTGATGTAATGGTCTGTGATGAGGGGAGTCTGTGATGCGGAGATCTGTGATGAGGGGAGTCTGTGATGGGGGGATCTTAATGGGATAGTCTGTGATAAGGGGAGTCTGTGATGAGGAGGAGTCTGTAATGCAGGAGGTGGGGTCTATGATGAGGGGAGTCTGTGATATGGAGTTTGTGCTTTGGAATATCATTTTGCATTTAGACAAGGTGCTGTTGCATGTAAATCTGACTTGGACTTGTTGGACTTTTTCAACCTCACCTGCTATGTAACTATATGCCTTCCGGATAAATTTAATTTTAGTTTTAATTATCATGATATAAAATCATGGATGTGGGGACCCAGGCAGCACAATGTCTTGGGCCAGCCCTGGGGATAATTGTTTTCTTGTCAACAAAAGCATACTTTCTAACTTCTCAGATGAGAAAGAGGGACATCAGGGACAGCCATTCTCAACTAGGCTTCCTCCAGAGGCTGTTAGTGGTTCCAGTGGATTGTGGTAAACAACGCACAAATCACTGGGGATTTTATCCATAAGTTGCACATCACTGGTACCAGACTCCCTACAAGCTCTCTAGATTTTACCCCACTCTTCTGACTGTTGGAGGCAATGCAGAGATATAAGCTCTTTCTATCACGTATTGTGGAAGTGTAGGTCTCTTCACTTAAATTGGAATAAGATCTTTAGCATAGCTTCCAACATTGTAGGAACACAAATATTACCTGACCCTGCCCTTGCACTGCTACACTTAGGCATCGACCAGTTCTCCCCCAAAGGTAAAGTGGTTCCTATTCATTTACGTAGTAGGTAAGGTTGAATAAAGACAATAGTCCATCCAGTTCAACCTGTGTAGTTGTATGTGTGTCAGTGTCGATAATCATTTCCCATATCCCTGTTGTATTCACTAAGATGCACGTCCAAGGGTCTTTTAAAAGTATCAATATTCCCTGCTGACACCACCAATTGTGGAAGAAAGTTCCACATCCTTATAGCCCTGACAGTGAAAAACCCCCTATGCAGTGTCCTCTTACACTCTCTGAGCATGAATAGTTTTTATCCCATGCTGGGATCACCATTAAGGTATTTGTATATCGCTATCATAGCTCCTCTCAAGCATCTCTTCTCCAGGGAGAATACATTTAGTGCTTCTAGTCGTTCCTCGTAATTGAAGCCCTACAGTCCCCTGGAGGACTGGTGACCAGAACTGGACAGAATACTCCAGATGTGGCCGAGCAATAGTTTTATAAATTGTCAGGATTATAGTTTTATCTCTGGAGTAAATTCCTTTTTGTGCATGCTAATATTCTGCCGGCTTTCCTAGCTGCAGCTTGACATTGCATTCTTTGCTGAGTCTGTCTTCTACTAGGACCCCCAAATCTTTCTCCATCCTTGATTCCCCCAGAGGTTATGTTATGCGTTTATGTTTTTAGCCCCCAAATGCATTACTTTACATTTCTCAACATTAAACCTAATTTTCCATGTAGTTGCCCACCCCATTATTTTATTCAGATCTTTCTGTAAAATTTCTATATCATGATGTGAAGTTATTGCCCTGCTTATATTTCTGTCGTCTGTAAAAACTGCGATTGAGCAATTTATACCAATCTTTATATCATTTATGAATACATTTCACAGAATTGGTCCCAAGATAATGCCTTGGGGTACCCCACTTACCACTCCAGACAAGTCTGAGTACACAATATTTATCACCACCCTTTGGACACGCCCCTGTAACCAGTTTTCTATCCAAGAATAAACTCTATGGTCCATACCTACAGACCTCAGTTTGTAGATTAAGCATTTTTGGGGAACTGTATTGAATGCTTTGGCAAAATCCAGATATACCACATCCACAGGCCTTCCCCTATTTAGATGGCAGCTCACTTCCTCGTAGAATGTTAACAGATTGGTCTGGCAGGAACAACCCTTCGTAAATTTGTTCTTTGCAGTCATACTAGTCATTGTTAGACTATGGAACTCACCTCTCCTATTCTGGTTGATACTATCTAAACCTTGAACCATCAGTGTGAAATGGAAAAGCTTCTCTTCTCCACTAAGCTATCCTCAACCAAATTCAACTCAGTTTGTACTGTGTGGCTGAAGAAAGCTAACAGTACAATGGCAGTGGAATGAATACAATTAAAAACTGTTCACAAAAGTTCTTTGGTCCCATCTGATCCCTTTGCCTAACTGGATGAATACTCACTCTTTATACCCAAAACCCACTTCCCATCCCCTTGCTCAAATCCTATCCCTTACTTCCAACTCCCCTTTTTCCTTTCATCCTCTTTACCCCTATCCTTCTTCTACCCCTCCTCTTTTGTTTCTTCCTCTTCATGGATAAATTGTTATTTGTATGTACTGAGTACATTGCTATTTGCACTTCAAACTACTGACAACTATGTTTTTCTATACAATAACGCTTGTATTAGTCTGTTATTTGTGTGACGTTCTCTATATTTCCTAGTATTGTACACTTTTTTCTAATAAAGAAATATTGAAACTAAAATTGCAAACAAGATAATTACTGCACAATAACACTTTTAACTGTTGAATAGTACATTTTCATAGATACAGTATCTGCACATCAGTACAAAAAGAGAGACAACTAAGAAGGAAAGAGGAATGGAAAGATTTTGTTTAAAAAAAAAGGGGGTAGTGTAGCCTTGGCACATGCTGGAGGATTAAAGGGAGGGCTCTCAAACAGCCTTTACCTTTGGTGAAGGTGGCTGGTCAGCATCTCTACATGGAGACTCATCGTATATCCTTCTTACTGATGCTTAGGGCAGCCATCAGAAATTTTTGGGCCCCTTACACAGTTTTAGGCCTGGACCCCCCGGGCCTGACCACCAACATTCCCTAGGGCCTGCCCACTGGCCGTACCACCGAATCTGCTCACTGACATCCCATACCAAGTCCCCCTCTTCCTCCTTCCCATACACACTAGAAGATTTTTTCCTCTTAAGTGGGATTTTAAAGGGTGGAGGTCTCAAAAAAATTATAGCAGAAAGTATAAAAAATATATCAAAATTTTACTGTATCAAAGATTTAAAAGTATGACAAATACTAAAGCACATAAGTAAAAACAAATATGGATGCCACAATTTACAAGTATTGATAATACAACCAGGATATACACGCCAAGTCGACAGAGCTACACATAACCCCACACAGGCTGTATCAGCAAGGAGCTAATTGACAGTGCAGGTCCAACGTGTTTCGAGGTTGCTACCTCTTCTTCAGGGGCTGGAGGTGAAGTGTATATCTGTCTAAGGAACAATATTGTAGAAAAAAGACAGAGAAAACACACAAAGGAAAACTGTTATACATCAAAAAATATATATAATACATATATACCACTGTTTACATGGTAAAGAAATAGTATTGTAATAAAAAAAAAAAAAAAATGTTCTAACCAAGCTATTCCGAGATCGGCATCATATGGAATCCAGTTTGGGCAAGGGGGAGGGAGAGAGTGGTTAGCCACGCGAAACCAATACCGCCAGCAGACCAAGACCGGACACAAAGGGCGTCACGTCCGTCAGTTGAGTGTGTAAGTTCTCTAGTCAGCTAAAGAGCAAAAAAGGGGGGGGGGTATGTATGTGGAAAACAAAAGCAAAAAGAAAAAAAGAAAAAGGCTCTAGTGGTATATTAAGTAAGAGGTTCCCCCCAATGAATTTGAGGGGAGAAACTCTAATAAGTATTTAAATGTACATACCTGTTGTCATATGGAAACTAGGGTTGTCTGTAAACTGACTCCCAGAGCAAATATTCAGCACCTAACACCCCAGATATAGGAACTATAAGGGGTGCTATTGGTTCCTAATGAAAGGTAGGTCCCTGTGCTGACTGGCATATAGGTTTTGTCTGTAGTGACTGGTTGGTCTTAAATACCAGGATTCAGGAGAAATTAGCAGAGGAACGCCTATGTTCAGCAGCTGCAATGACACAAAAGGAACATATGTTCCAATAATAAGTAAAGGCTCTTAGATATATCAAGGCGCATAGGGTATAATATTATCTTTCAGCTCCATAAGTAATACTGGTGCTTAGTTTGTATGTACATACCACAGCTCCATAAGCCATTCAAAGTACAACTTAATTTATAGATGTAGGGAAAAGGGATACATTATTTACCTTAGACAAGTCAGAGCGGCTGCACCATGGGTTCTGTGTCCTCCCAGTGTGTAAGCTGACAGTCTGGTGTGTAGTTTAAATAGTGCTACTTGTTAAGAGCACATGAGGCACAGCTGACTCCACTGGGAGCAGCATCATCACTCACAGGAGGAGCCGCCCTCCGAGTCCCCGGCGCGCAGACCAGCCCCCCCGCCCCACACACGGGTCCAATCCAGGAGCGGATTACATCACATCCTGGAAGGGAAACAGGACCCATGCTGGGAGGGGACTGACGTCCGCATCAGGCACCCGAGGCGCGTAGATCGCCATGACAACGGGATAAACAATATCCCCGTCATAGGCGATCATATACAAGGAGGCCGAGCATTCCCAGACTAAGAGTGGCAGCTTCGGCCTCCGTAAGCCGAGTGTCAGGTCTAACCGCCGACAGAGGAGGTTCCCCACGCAGCAGCGCTCACAGATCCATATCCCCATGTCGTCTTCTTCCTCCTCCTCCATTAGTCCCATCTTCCCATATCATGTACTCCTCTTACAATCTCATCTCCCTCATCCCATGTCCTCCTCCTCCTCCATCCCATGTCTTCTCCTCCTCCTGCTCCATCCCATGTCTCCTCCTCCTCCATCCCATGTCCTCCTCCTCCTTCCCATGTCAATAGGGCAGTGAACTGTGTCAGTCGTTTTTTTAATATTGTTTTTTAGATTCCCGGCAGCAGAAAAAAAGTGATAAATCATGGGACTCCTTTAAGCTATTTGCTCGCTCAACGCTAACTATAAGTATTAATAAAATTAAGGCAGACTCCGCCACTGCCCTTGATAAGGTGATGGCAGACCTGTCCTCCTCTGAGCGAGACTTTGTCACCACCTCGACTCCCGCAAAGGCAAACCTGCTTAAACTACAAACTAGAGTTTTCTTGTGAAAAAAAAAACAAAAAACTACAAACTAGAGTAGTCACCCAGCTCCAATTTCAAAAAGCAAGACAAAAACTATCTTTCTCTAAACAAAAAATGTTTGAACATGGGGAAAAAGCGGGCAAGTTATTGGTGTACTTGGTACACAGTGAAGATAGGCCCCCGGTGGTTATCACACTACATGGCCCTGGAGGACAACAAATTACTGACCCACCTACGGTAGCTTCCATGTTTAGAGACTTCTTTGCTGACTTGTACAAAACGAAAGTTCCCAATGAGATGGAATCAATGTCCCTCTTTCTTGAGGGGGTCACTTTCCCGCAGCTGACAAAAGAACAGATAGACCTTCTGGAGGTACCTCTCACCATGGACGAAATCAACAACAGAAGTCCTCATGCCTAAACCAGGAAAAGACCCGGTATACCCAGAATTTTATCGCCCCATATTCCTATTACAGGTTGACATCAAAATACTGGCCAAAGTACTATCCATCAGGCTCAATCAGGTCATCTTATCCCTAATACACACAGACCAAGCGGGCTTCATGCCTGGTCGCAATACCTCGTTTAATCTCAGGAAACTATACATAAATCTACAAGCCACACATGAGGAGGCTGGGTCATGAGTCGTAGTGACTTTAGACACAGCATAAGCTTTCAACTCAGTGGAGTGCAAGTATCTCTGGAGATGCTTGGGGGGCTATGGCTTCAGTCCCAAATACATTAAGTGGGTCCAACTACTGTACCACTTCATATTCCCATCGCACACTTTCCTGGATGAGCTCACGAAATATGGGTGCTGTAGTAACAGCCAGCTGGATACTGGTTCAAGTCAAAATGAAAATATTTGCCAGCACACCATGGAACAGCGTAGATAGCGTCCAAACGTGTCATTTACTGCATGATCACAACACAAAGAGTGCAACGTTTCCGAGTCACGCAGGACCCCTTCATCAGGCATGTGAGGACGAAGGGGTTCTGCGTGACTCTGAAACGTTGCACTCTCTTTGTGTTGTGATCATGCAATAAATTACACTTTGGACGCTATCTATGCCGTTCCATGGTGTGCTGGCAAATATTTTCATCATTACAACTACTGTACCAGGCACCTAGAGCCAAGGTGGTAGCCAACGGGTGGCCGTCTCAGATGTTTGACCTCAGTAGAGGCATGAGACAGGGCTGCCCTCTATTCCCACTGCTATATGCCCTTGCGGCAGAAACCCTTGCGATGTCCATCTGAGCAAACCCAGAGATCAAGGGACTGAGAATGGGCTCCCAAACTGAAAAAATCAGTATGTATGCAAATGACAAGCTGCTATATTTGGCAGATTCAGGCCCATCTTTACATACTGCACACGATCGAACAATTTGGAATATTTTCAGGATTGAAAATCAATTGGGATAAGTCCCAAATTCTGCCAATCGACAGCTTCCCACCCCTGGAATCCCAAGCCAGACTACCATTACAGAGGTTAATGTCATCAAATACCTAGGAATTCATATATCAAGATCCCCATGCAGACTACATTTCCCTCAACATAGAACCTCTCCTCTCCCTGGTTAAAACTAAAATACAGATCTGGTCCCGAATCCCACTTGGGATCTGAGGCCGCATAAAATTAGTTAAAATGGTCCTACTCCCTAAAATATTATATGCTCTGTGGCATACCCCAGTATACCTACCCCTGAAACATTTCAAATCTTTGGAGGCCCTCCTTAAGCCCTTTTTGCGGGGAGCCAACAGACACAAACTAGCGTGGCAAACGCTCAAGAACCCAACCGACCATGGAGGCACAGCTCTCCCTGACTTCAACCTATATTACATTGCATCACAGTTGTCACAGCTATTCCACATAGATAAGATGGATAGCGAGAGATTCCTCACTCTCCTATGTCCAAAGTGGGCACAACACACCAAGGACTCGATATACGCGATAGCATCAGGCTCAGGAGGGACAAAACCAGGAGAAAATAGACAAACCATACAATATCACTACAGGAAAATATGGGACTTAGCCTCTTCCAAACCTGAAATTCCACAATACAACGATTACACACCGATATGGCATAACAGGAATCTAACCGAATTCACCAAAATACATGACAGAAGCATATGGTGCACACAGAGTGTATTTTATCTACATCACCTCCTAAAAGACAGACACCTCAAAACTTTTAATTCACTTAGAGAAGAATTTACAATTCAAAACTGAATGTTTTTTAGATTTTTACAACTCCGCCATGCGACACAATCTCAATTTCCTGACTCTGTCCCACACCCTACACCCAAAGTCATTATGGCAGTAATTAAGAGCACGAACCCCCACAAACTAATCTCAGCATTTTACAATATGCTTTCCACCCCCATTTCTACCAAAATAGCATACAATCTAAAACCCAGATGGGAGAGAGAGGTGGGACCAATAGAGGATGAGGAGTGGGGGGGGTGGCACTGGAGTCCTGTAAGGCTGTATTCCCCAAAACTATCTGATCGACTATCACAACTTTATATTCTACATAGGGCATACCTCACACCCCTCAGAGTGGCAAGATACAAATGCACTCAATCTACAACATGCCTGCTGTGTGGACAAGAGACAGGTACATTTTTCCACCTGATCTGGACATGCCCCAAGATACAAGGCTTGTGGAAGCAAATCGTGACATTTCTACATGATACAATGGGCTAACCCCTAGCATTAGACCCAAAACAATATACAAAAATATTTCTGCATGAGACGCTGTTTTCAGCCAGAAAACTCATAGCTAAAAAATGGATGAGACAAACACCTCCCAAGATAGTAGAATGGAAAATAGAAGTGATTAATACCCTGCCATACAAGAAATGTATATATATTAACAGAGACTGCCCCAACAAATATAACAAGGTATGGGACCACTGGCTACAAGAGTCTGATACCTGTGTGTAACAAAACCATATCAGTTTGGAATTAATACTCAGACACATGTCTCACTATGTAGTCATTATGTGTAATATATGTACTCATAGAACATACCCACATGGCAAAAACAATGTACCTGTTATCTTACCTACAAAATGTATAACATTCAATGTATCAGTTACCAAGTTTATGTGCTAAGCAAACATAACATGTATGCACCATTTGATCAATAAAAACCTTTGTTCAATGTTAAAAAAAGTCCCAGTCCTCCCAATCAGAGGAAAGCTAGACCTAATCCAGATGATAAAAAGGTACCAGTTGTTTCTGAAAACTCAAAATCAAAAGAAACAGTCTGTAAAAAAGGGCAGTTCACTCAGTATGGGAGAAATCAGAAAAATTATTACAGGAATGACCAAATTGGAAAAAAAAAGGGTGAAAATAGTTCTGAATCAGATGATTCTGAAAAGCCCCAGGCTTCTAATTTCCAAAAGCCACCCACAGGAGTTCCTTGTAAAAGTAATTGATTTTATAAAAGTAATTTATATGATTGAATGGATAAGATGCAGAATCAATTTGGGGTGTTGACCAAACAGATGGAAAAACTCTCCAATCTCCTCATTGTTAAACCCAAAAATCCTTTTTTAGGAGAGGCCACTCCTGTACAGAGCCCAGCTCCATAACCGATAGTGATGAGCAGGCTAAAGTGTCAGATTATTCAAATGCCTGTAATTTACCAGTATACGAAAGTGAGCAAAGCAACCCAAATGTCTGTATGTCTGAAAAGAAATTTACCTCTCCAATGCCAACGAGGAAAAAGGGGGGGACCCGTTTGTGAATTTATCTTGCAGCCAAAAACCTTAGCCGTGCAGAATCTGACAAGCAGTCTTAGGAATTTTGCCTGTGTAAAGAAGGAAGGGGGGCCATCCTCTTCAGTGAGTGAGTTACACAAACAGGTATTTCATGGAAGTCGATTGCATAAAGATTTATCACACATTATGGCTTTATTGGACACATCAATTTCCCAAGAGATTAAATCCTACTATGGATTTTATCAATAAGGTTATCTGGTCTCAAGTGAAGATGCCCATTAACTATGAGCAATGCCAAACTTATCACAGTTGGCATAACTGCCATGTGATTGAGGAAAGGCTGGACTCTATTGAGATCCATCTCAGGAATAACCAAATTCCAGATGTCTCCTTCTTGCAGGTAACAACAACCGCCACCATAGGTGGACAGGAGGATAACACCATATGTGTGTCCCCTGAAAGGGTTAGAGATGTTTGCTTGGAAGGTGGTGTCATCACCATTCACCTCCATCCAGAAAATACTGACTCTACTGTGTTCAGTAATCATACACAATTCCTAGCAGGGATTAAAAAGGTGAATGATGTGTTCTTTTCCCTACAGGTTAATGACCTAGGAAGAACTAACAAGGCTAAACTGGATCTACACCAGGAAAATAGTTACATTAGTAGAAATCTACTAGAACAGTTGGCCAATCCTAAAGTAATTAGGTACCCAAACCCTCAGGATAACTGGATCCATGATCTGGATAATGACTCCAACAGTCATAATATAATTGCTAAATGCATGTTATCCATTTCTATTGGGGGTAAAACAGGCAATCATTTATTCCTAGAAATTATTGAACCACGGTATCCTATTTACATTTGCACAATATATTACATCGTTTTGCTATACACGTGGATCTGGTAAATTCCACATTGTGGTCCAGATTAAAAGGGAATCCAGATAGTTTTATAAATGAACATGAAGCCCTCAAATCATCCCAGATACTGCTATATGCAGTAAGTATATCAGTACCACATGATATTATCATTCCTCCAAATGCTAATAATTTCTTGTTACCTATCCAGGCCCCAAAAGGCCAAAAATGTAAGAATTTTGATGCATTAATATGCCTCTCAGACAGGATGCAACAAATGGGAATTGCAGTAAATCATACACCCATGGTAAACATCCATTTATTCAAAACCCAAGTTATCGTTAATAATAGAACTCTAAATGAAGTCTCCTTTTCTAAAGACACCATAATTGGTCTGGCCTTAGATTCTGAGTATTACACTTTTGGGTTTCATAATGCAATTATTGGCCTAATACCAGAACAATATCTCCCCGAGGAGCAAATAGTTGAACAAACATTTAATTCTTCTCCTGAAGGATTATTCACTATTAACTCAGTATACCCTTTCAATCCTAAAGGAAGTACATGCAAGGTGGAGGAATCAACCCTCACCTTTGATCATACACTTAATGAGCAGGGAGCAGAGGAATATCGTGAGTATACAGAGAAGGCTAGTAAGTCAAATCATGACCTCACTGACAAGCTTGAAGAAACCTATGAAATAGGTCAACCTGAGATTTTCCCAGGATTTCTGGAAATGGTCAAAGAGCAAATATTGTTAGTTGATCTATGCCCTAATGACATAGAGCGCCAACAGTTAAAAGAAGTTTTCATGGATTTCAAGGATATGTTTGCTAAAGATTCCTATGATTGTGGTCTAACAGACATACACATTGCCAGGATTCAGACTCATCCAAAGGCACCTCCTATTAATATCAATTAGTATCGGAGCTGTGATATTGGTGTGCCCCTTGATACAGGAGGGAAGAGTTCAGTTCTGGGAGCCTATCTGGAGCCACAGCGGAGAGGACACCAGAGAGGTTTTCGGTGTGCTCTCCCCTTCAGTTGAGGGGCTGGAAAGGCTCTAACACCACAATGTACCACAATGATCTTTTTCTGGTCAGCACAGTTCCAATTATGTGATGTTCTGTCACTGAGTAGCTGTGATTAAAACGTCACTATTCCTGCATCCCACCTTTGTTTGCAGATGATTTCTTCCCACTTGGTGCCATGGTGTTAGGAAAACAAAATTCTCCATCAAATACGTAAAGTGTTACTAAACCGACAACAGTACAATCTGTCTGTATATGCAGCATAGCATGCTTGTTATACTCACTGTGGAACTTAAGGGGTTAATCCTCTGCATTGTGTAAAAAGGCAGGCCAGCTAACACACAGGCAGTAGCCATCCTGCACATGCTCAGTTGCGTCTTTTATGCTGGAGAGAATAATTACTTGTTCTAAGAGCTAGCCAGGTTACATGATATTGGCATCACACATGTGTGCGTGTATACAGGCCAAGGTGGAAATCTCCTCCTACCTGAACTCTCAGCACTGGAGAAATTGTGCAGTTTATCACTGACCGTGGTATACCGATCAGCCAAAATGGTATATAGTGGCAATATTTTTATGTAAAAAGATTTATAAGCTGTGGGCACTCAGTTGTGTCTTTTATGCTGGAGAGAATAATTACTTGTTCTCAGAGCTAGCCAGGTCACATGATATTGGCATCACACATGTGCGCGTGTATACAGGCCAAAGTGGAAATCTCCTCCTACCTGAACTCTCAGCACTGGAGAAACTGTGCAGTTTATCACTGACCGTGGTATGCTGATCAGCCAAAAAGGTATATAGTGGCAATATTTTTATGTAAAAAGAAGATTTATAAGCTGTGGGCACTATGGGGGGGGGGGGGGGGGGCAGATTAACTATTTTCATATTACTTTGTTTAGTAACACTTTAAAGTGATTGTAAACGATCACCTTGTACAACAACCCATTCAGTTTAAAATAGAAATGAAAGGCAAAACATTTTTGTATAGCTATAAAAAAAACATTATAAATACCTTTTTTTTCCTCTGTTCTCAGCTGCATAAAAGCTGAGGGAGGAGAAGCAGCAGTACACTGAGCTACCCAGTAAATGGCTGTGCAGTGGGGGGCATGCATACTTGCCAACAGTCCCAATTTTCTTGGGACAATCCTAATTTTCAGACCCTCATCCTGATCAGAGCTCGTCTCGATTAAAATCCCAGGATTATGCTTTTGTCCTGGGAAATCAGGACTGTTTTTGGCAAAAACGACATCGGGCTACAAAAAGATGGTAGCTGCCTCCGCCGCGAGGACTGTTTCTCCCTGTGTTCAGTGGAGAGGGAAGGGGCAGCCAATCGGCTTCTCTCTTCAGTGTACAAGTAGACAATTCTCTTGTACACTGAAGCCGATTGTTTGCACGGATCGGAGGCCCCACTGAACACACGGGGAAAGCCGGAAACTCATGTTGCCGCCGCCAATCCTCCGTCCCATGTCCGACCAGAGGGGACACCAGATGTATGGAGGGTCCCTGCTGATGGGGACACTGATGTGAGGACTCAGGCTCCGCTGGGGACTCTGATGTAAGGAGGGGCTCCGCTACTGGGGACACTGATGTAAGGAGGGGTTCGGCTGATAGGGACACTGATATAAGGAGGGGCTTGGCTGATGGGGACACTGATGTAAGAAGGGGCTCCACTTCTGAGGACACTGATGTAAAGAGGGGCTCCGCTGATGGGGACACTGATGTAAGGAGGGGCTCCACTGATGGGGACACTGATGTAAGGAGCGGCTCCGCTGCTGGGGACACTGATGTAAGGAGCGGCTCCACTGCTGGGGAGACTGATGTAAAGAGGGGCTCCGCTGCTGGGGACACCAGATGTAAGGAGGGGCTCTGTTGCTGGGGACACCAGATGTAAGAAGGGGCTCCACTGCTGGGGACACTGATGTAAGGAGGGGCTCTGCTGCTGGGAACACCAGATGTAAGGGGGGGCTCCGCTGCTGGGGACACCAGATGTAAGGAAGGGCTCCGCTGCTGGAGACAGCAGATGTAAGGAGGGGCTCCGCTGCTGGTGACACCAGATGTAGGTAGGGGCTCCGCTGCTGGGAACACTGATGTAAGGAGGGGCTCCGCTGCTAGGGAACACAAGATGTAAGGAGGGGCTCTGCTGCTGGAGACACCAGATATAAGGACAGGCTCCGCTGCTGGGGACACTGATGAAAGGAGGGGCTCCAGTGGGGGCACCTGATGTAAGGAGGGACTCCACTGGGGGGCACTTGATGTAAGGACAGACTCTGCTGGGGGCACCTGATGTAAGGACCGACTCTGCTGGGGGCACCTGATGTAAGGGTGGACTCTTCTGGGGGCATCAGATGTAAGGAGGAACTCTGCTGGGGGCACCTGATGTAAGGACAGACTCTGTTTAAAATGTCCGATGTAAGGAGGGACTCTGGTGGGGGCACCTGATGGCATCTGGTGGCAGGCGACATGGCACCTCTGCCGGGTTAGCCCCCATATCAAAATTTTTGAAAAAATCTTATGCAGTTTGTTAGATCTTTGTTAGATCAGGTTAGATCAACCATTGTTTGCGTTAGATCTCACACAGAAGAAGCAATATTAACAGTTATTTGCTGGGGGGGCTAACCCGTCATCAGCCCCCCCTTTTCAAAAAATTGACCAAACAGCCATTTTGGAAGCTATTTGTTAGATCCAGTAAGATCAAGTGATGGTTTTAACATTAGATCTCACATAATTTCAGAGATATTCCACATAAAAATTGAGATATTAGGTGGTACATAAGGACAGGTTAGCCCCCCCACATGCAATTTTCTGACCAAAAATCATTCAGGCTAATAGATATTCATTAGATCCGGTAAGATCAAGTGGTTTTAACATTAGATCTCACATAATTTCAGAGATATTCCACATAAAAATAGAGATATTAGGTGGTACATAAGGATGGGTTGCCCCCCCTTAATAAATTTTCTGGCCAAATATCATTCAGGCTAATAGATATCCATTAGATCTGGTAAGATCAAGAGGTTTTAACGTTAGATCTCACATAATTTCAGAGATATTCCACATAAATATTAGAGATACTAGGTGGTGCATAAGGACGGGTTAGCCCCCCCCACATGCAATTTTCTAACCAAAAATCATTCAGGCTAGTAGATATTCATTAGATCCGGTAAGATCAAGTGGTTTTAATGTTAGATTTCACATAATTTCAGAGATATTCCACATCAAAATAGAGATATTAGGTGGTACAGAAGGTACATCCATTTTCAT
This sequence comes from Aquarana catesbeiana, assembly GCF_042186555.1. Lineage (NCBI taxonomy): Eukaryota > Metazoa > Chordata > Amphibia > Anura > Ranidae > Aquarana > Aquarana catesbeiana. Next base: position 193,939,032 of record NC_133325.1, read on the forward strand.
CCATCTCTGGATGGTCTCTGGAACCGTCTTTGGATAGTTTTTCAGCGGGTGCCTGTAGTCTCTCCTCACACCTCCGTTCACCTCCCTGCCTCATGGTGATCTCATCTCAGACCAACAAGCTTAAGGCTTTAGCTAGTCCTCCCTTTTTGCAAATAGGCTGGGCTTGGTAGTTCCGCCCTCTGTAGAAATGAATGGGGCCGTTTTGTGATGAGCCTTCAAGTCCCATGGTTCTCTGCTGCTGCTTGATTGACTCCCTCTCCCTGCCAATAGGCACACAGAGAAGAGCAGAGTGGGTGGATGCCTGTGATTAAGCACCGCTCGTCACTCAAGGAAGAGGAGAGGGAGAAATCCCCTACAGGGACTGACAGACATGCTCTCCCTCAGTGATTGCCTGTGTCAGTGTCTATTCAGTCCGGCAGTCGCTAACAGGAGTTGCGAGACCACGGGTGACAGAGCAGCCCCCTGCTACACACTCCCCCACCAAAGAATCACTTAATAAGTCTCTAATCATATGAGATCTAACGTTAAAATCACTTGATCTTACTGGATCTTACAAATAGCTTACAAAATAGCTAACTGTTTGGTCAATTTTTTGATAAGGGGGGGCTGATGACGGGTTAGCCCCCCCCAGCAAATAACTGTTAATATTGTTTCTTCTGTGTGAGATCTAACGCAAACAATGGTTGATCTAACCTGATCTAACAAAGATCTAACAAACTGCATAAGATTTTTTCAATAATTTTGATATGGGAGGGCTAACCCGGCAGAGGTCGACGTGGCAGGCGACATACTCAGGGATCCCACAGATTCTGCATTAAGGTGAGTTGAATGATTTCATTTTATATTACAATGTAATAATAGAAATAATGCGCTTCAATCATCCTGACACCATAACAACCATGGTGTCAGGATGATTGAGGCGCTAACACCAGGTGTTTGGAGTATCTTTATCTGCTGGTTGTTAAACTTTCTGGAATACACATATTTCTATTGTGGTATAGGATCTGGGCCTGCTGTCCCTCCATCCCTCCTTCTTTCCTTCCTTCTCTCTCCTTCCCTCCCTCCCTATCTCTTTCTTTCTCTCTCTCTCCCTCTTTCTCTCTCCATCCCTTGTTCATCTCAGACTCTAACCACACCCCGTTTGAGCCATGCCCCTTTAAGCCACACCCAATATGTCGCTTAAACCACAGCCATTTTCCTTTTCCCTGCTATGCTACGCCTACAAACAAATGCCCCACCCCTAATTATAATAAGACTCCGTCCACAGGAAAAAAGTGTCCCTATATTTTTTTTTTACAATGTTGGCAACAACGGGCATGTCAGGACAAGTCTGATCAACTGACCACGGTGTGCTCTCCTGCTTAGTGTGGTCAGTTTTTAATAGGAAAGCAAGAGGACTGGCAGGATGACCAGGGATTTCACATAAAGGAATAAATACAAAGACAACAGATTACTCTCTCATACAAATACATGGTACAGCAGGCACATATCAGGAATATGAAGTGTTGGGTAACAAATGCTTTAAGTTTCTTTTCCTGACTTAACTCATGGCAGCAGAGGATGCCTCACAGTTTGAGAAGTAGGATAGTTAAGGGACACCTAGATTATTCTCAAATTGATTACAATGCAGGAATGAGGGAGAAGACGCCCCTCGTTTGTAGCAATGGGGTTATGTCAGGAAAGGAAAATTATGCTACATATTTGATACAGAATTTCCTGCTATCTTTATTGAGATATAATTCACTAGGTTTTTATTCAAGAGACCTATAGATGAAATTATAGGGAGACACAGGATGAAAATTGTGACACATTGCCAGTATGGACTTTATATACTGATTTATTCTTAAAAAACATACACACTTCTACTCATAAATCAAAACATTTATTCCGCAGGCAATAACTGTAAAAATCCATCATGCATTAGACATCTAATCCATCCAAAGCTATTATATATATTTTAGTACATACCATATTTCAAGAGATAGCTGCAAAGCTTCCATAAATTCTGATTGCATTTCTATTCTCTCTGAAGATGACAGTGTAACAAATGTATCCTCCAAGTGAAACAAGGCATGCTCTTTCTGTGATTCTGTTTACTGGTAATAATCATTCTAAAGTCTTGTTGTTTAAATTTAATTTAATAGACTTTAAGGAGACTTTGAATGTAATTATTTGTATTTGTCCAGAATTTAATAGAGAGTTTGGAAGATTAATTAGTTTCTATTTAATTACTAGCTGAAATATAGCTAGAAGATAGTGTTTCCCTTCATGGTTTAATTTTAGTGGTTTTATTATAGTGTAGTCTATCATTTGTTCTGTAAAGAACTACTTTGTTGAATGTTCTACTTACAGTGTAAGCCATTAAAAACACAAAAAAATGAGACTTTTTTTTTAAAGGAGCAAAAGAAAAACAATAATGTTGCCCTTAGTAACCAAATTAGGTTCACTGGCAGTCAGAATGTAATTAACAACTAGTGCCAGCACTTTTACTAATATTTTATCTTGTTTTTCTAAAAGAACCTGTTCATTTGGCGTCTGAGGAAAAGTGTGACGTAAACCATAGCACCCAATTAGAAGTCATCCTTATTAGTGGCCCACATTAAACTGCTAATAAGTGATATTTGGCAATCATTCGAGATGAATGCATAAGTCTAAAATTCACTCCAACTCTAATGTGATTAATAAAGCCCCAAACTTTCTTACCTGGTGAATGTTTTCCCTTAGAGGCAGCAAATCACCAAAATTATGTTTTTGGGTGTTTTTATTTTAAGTGAAGGGATTTTGGCTTAGGCTCTTTTTACATTTCCAACCATTCTTTCATTGGGACTTCTGTTTCTTGCTGTTATTTCTCTAGTCTTCCCTTGGTCCCACTGTTCACCTATTGCTATTGCTGATGTTTCTCCTGGTGATGATATTTTCCTATTGCTGCGTTTGGCTCCCTCTCCTGCAAACCTCTCTGGCTTTTCCCGAACTCCAGAATTTTTTACTTTGCCCTAATTCAAGCATACCTGCCCCAATAATCCATTTATGTGTGCCATTGGAGAAACATGGCCAAATGCCATGTAGTTTTTGGTTTGCTATCATTAGAATGTGCTATTGTGTAAGCCTGTTTAATTTGGGCATACTTGTTAGTCTTGACTTCAAAATGTTTCTGGTTTACTTTGGTTTTGACAAGTTCTTGTTCCTGCATTTTGTTGTACCCCCTAGCTTTTCGGACTGCCTAAACTCTGCTGACATCCTACTCCTGATCTTCTTGTGCCTGCTTTCTCCTTCCTCTTACCTGTTGGACACTTTGGGATTGGGTCTTTTCTCCATGTTTTCACATTGGCTATGGTTACTCTCACAAGGATCTTAGACAGCACTTTTTTTTTCATTTCATAAGTTTTTTTTTTGTCCCTTAACAAAGCACATAATATATTTAACATGGAATAGCCTCCAAGACAAAAAGAGGGAAGACATACACAAGTTTTATGATATTGGAGTCCAAGGGGAAATAAATTCCTCCACAATAACAAAATAACCTTGACAGTCTCATAAAGTTCTAGGGTTCCATTTATATTCTTCAGTTGATTCCACCTCAAATAAAACACTTTTTCTCTTATTTCTTGTAAGCAGGAGGGGATTCGGTAAAGTAATGCTTGAACTAAAGGGACATATTTTAAAAAGATTTTGAAAAGGGGGGATCTAGAATGGCCCCTAAGAAATAGGCAAAGGTAAGAGGATAAGGAAATAAAGGGGGAAAGGGGGGGGTTCGCGTGTGTGTGTTATGGGTCAGTACTCAGTAGCGATAACAATGGTGGAAGGGGGGAGAAGAGACCGGGGTCCACCATGGGGTTCAAAGGGGTACAATGTATGACCTCTTCTATAGCGGAGCCTGTCTGAATGTAGTGGTTAGGTATAAGGCATAGTCGCGTGTGTATTGGAAATTTTGACAGTAATATCACATTTTATGGAATTGCTTTATGTTTCATGTCAGTAATTTAATTTACCACTGCTATCCATTAGCCAATTGACAGTGGATCTGTACTTTTCCAGTTTTGCAGAATGTAAACCTTTACAGCATTGAACAAGTAAACTAAGAGGCATCTATTGTACCTGTGCCTCCAAAGTGGAGTAATGTGTAGGAGAAATGTCTCTGGACATACCTCCAGGGATACAGTGGGTATAGAAACCCCCCTAAAAAGTAATCAAATTTTTTGCTTTGCAGCCTGAAACAAAGAAAGACACATTTTTGTTTTATCCAGCTGTATTTATTCAGTGCAGCTTATAACATCCAAGTGTTCTGACATCCAACATGTCAGAAAAAAAAATCAAAAACAGAATCACTGAGTTTGATAAAGTATCACTCCCCTCCTAAAATGACTTGTAAACTCAATCAGGTGTAGCTAATCACTTTCTCAATGACACACCAAGCCATTTGATTGTTAACTGTAATCAGCTCTGGTCATTTTGATTAGCTCAGCATAAAAAGAACTTTCCTGGAGCATTTCCGTCCCTGGTAGTGCAATTGAAGCAAACAATTAACTATGGGTGGCAAGGCATTCTCAAAAGATCTCCGGGATAAACTTGTGGAGAGGCACAAGTCATGAGGTGGATACAAAACGTTTCAAAGGCTCTATCCATGCCTAGAAGCACAGTGAAGTCTCTTATTAAGAAGTGGAAGGTATTTGGTACAACATAGACCCTTCCTGGATCAGGATGTCACTCCAAACTGGATGAATGAGCCAGGAGGAATCTGGTCAGAGAGGCTACCAAGAGGCCTACAGCAACTCTGAAGCAGTTGCAGAAATTTATGACAAAGAGTGGTTATTGTGTGCATGTGACAACATTATCACAAATTCTCCACAAAAGTGGCTGGAATGGGAGGGTTGCAAGAAAAAAGCCACTCAAGAAAAGCCACATGCAGTCACGACTGGTTTTGCCAAAAAGCATTTTAAAGATTCTGAAGCCGCATGGAAAAAGGTGTTATTGTCAGATGAGACATAAATTTGCGGTATCATACATACAGTCGTATGCAAAAGCTTAGGAACCCCTGACAATTTCCATGATTGTCATCTATAAATATTAGGGTGTTTGGATCAGCAATTTCATTTTGATCTATCAAATAACTGAAGGACACAGTAATATTTCAGTAGTGAAATGAGGTTTATTGGATTAACAGAAAATGCGCAATATGCATCAAAACGAAATTAGACAGGTGCATAAATTTGGGCACCCTTGTCATTTTGTTGATTTGAATACCTGTAACCACTTAGCACTGATTAATTGGAACACACAATTGGTTTGGTAAGCTCATTAAGCCTTGAACTTCATAGACAGGTGCATCCAATCAAGGGAAAAGGTATTTAAGGTGGCCAATTGCAAGTTGATGTTCTCTTTGACTCTCCTCTGAAGAGTGGCAACATGGGGGCCTCAAAACAACTCTCAAATGACCTGAAAACAAAGATTGTTCTACATTATGGTTTAGGGGAAGGCTACAAAAAGTTATCGCAGAGATATAAGCTGTCAGTACCCACTGTGAGGAACATAGTGAGGAAATGGAAGACCACGGGCACAGTTCTTGTTAAGGCCAGAAGTGGCAGGTCACATAAAATATTGGAGAGGCAAAGGCGAAGGATGGTGAGAACGGTCAAAAACAGCCCATGGACCACCTCCAAAGACTTACAACATCAACTTGCTGCAGATGGTTTCACTGTGCATCCTTCAACAATTCAGCGAACTTTGCACAGGGAGAAGCTGTATGGGAGAGTGATGCGAAAGAAGCCTTTTCTGCACACACGCCACAAACTGAGTCGCTTGAGGTATGCAAACGCACATTTGAACAAGCCAGCTTAATTTTGGAATAAGGTGCTGTGGACCGATGAAACAAAGACTGAGTTATTTGGTCATAACAAGGGGCGTTATGCATGGAGGCAAAAGAACACAGCATTCCAAGAAAAACACTTGCTACCCACAGTAAAATTTGGTGGAGGTTCCATCATGCTGTGGGGCTGTGTGGCTAGTGCCGGTACTGGGAATCTGGTTAAAGTTGAGGGACGCATGGATTCCACTCAATATCAGAAGATTCTTGAGAATAATGTTGAGGAATCAGTCACAAAGTTGAAGTTACGCCGGGGCTGGATATTTCAACAAGACAACGACCCAAAACACTGCTCAAAATCTACTCTGGCATTTAGAAACAAGTACAATGTTCTGGAATGGCCATCCCAGTCCCCAGACCTGAATATCATTGAACATCTGTTGGGGTGATTTGAAGCAGGCTGTCCATGCTCGGTAACCATCAAACCTAACTGAACTGGAGATGTTTTGTAAGGCGGAATGGTCCAAAATACATTCATCCAGAATCCAGACACTCATTACAGGCTATAGGAAGCGTCTAGAGGCTGTTATTACTGCTAAAGGAGGCTCTACTATATATTGATGTGATTTTTCTGTTGGGGTGCCCAAATTTATGCACCTGTCTAATTTCGTTTTGATGCATATTGCGCATATTCTATTAATCCAATAAACCTCATTTCACTACTGAAATATTACTGTGTCCTTCAGTTATTTGATAGATCAAAATGAAATTGCTGATCCAAACACCCAAATATTTATAAATGACAATCGTGGAAATTGTCAGGAGTTCCTAAACTTTTGCATACGACTGTGGTTGTTCCAAGCAAACTAGTTCTTTGAGTGCAATCACTAGTGTGGCCAGAGCCAGGCAATATATGCTAACAATAACAAGTTTCCTATGAACTCTCAGCTTGGCTTTTAGATCTGAAGCAATATAAGAGAAGTTGGTGACATCAGTATAAGTATTATCAGAGTAAAATAATAAAAGTGCTGAAGCAAGAGGAAAAACACATTGAAAATCAAATGGTAAACAAATGGTCCCATGTGCTATGGCTGAAGTTGATTGTGGGATCTAACACATAAACGTAGAGGTACTATATAATAGTGTAACACCCCTGTCTTAAACCAGACTGCTAGAAAATTTAGCTGCTGTTGGATTGTAGCTAACATGGCTAATTTATAGTCTTAGTGCTCAGTTTATGTATGTGGGTTTTTTCCTAAGCCTGGTTTAGCTGTGGTTCCTCTCTTTTGTCAATGGGTGGCACTGTTGCTTTTGGCATTAGTATGATGAGCTACAGTGAATTCAGGTTTTTACACCCATCTTAGTTGGTGTGTGAGCAGCAACTACAGTGTAGGCCTGAAGCCTGAGGCCTAGCCATGTGTTCAGGGGCTCTGCTGGAGAGAGCCTGCACAATGCCTGGGGGCATGGGAAAGGACATTTTTAGAGAGCAAAACCTCTTGTTGCCTGTGGCATGCTGAGAGGGATGGAGTTCTGAGGAAATACCAGAGGTGACTCTTCATGAGCCAGGGACTGTGAAGAGGCCAGGGAAACTTCAAGAGGGAACTCATCCAAGGACATTCCATATGGTGTTGTAAGTTTTTGTTGGTAGAGGAGACAGCTGTTGCTACGTAGATACAGAACATTGGGTGCAGGCGAAAGGCCCTTGTACTGTATTGCTGTCTACTAGGGATGAGCTTGATGTGAGGGTCGAACATAAGTATGTGTTCGCCCATTCACTGAAGAGCGAACATTATGGGGCGTTTGCGGCAAATTGGAGCGCCACGGAATGCCCCGTAATGCATTGCGAGATCGCAGTGCATTGCTGTATGATGATTGGCCAAAGCATGCACCTGACCTGCATGCTTTGGCCAATCACAGCGCCCTCTGCTAAGAGAACCATAATCATGGGGCTCAGCGGGACTAAGTCCATGCCCAACACTATATAAGGCTGCTTACACGGCGGCCGTGTATAGTGTTGTTGGTGTGGACAGAGAGATAGCTTGATTTAGATTAAACAGGCAGGTTATTCAGTTAGTGGCAGTGTATTTGATATATACAGTGGGGACGGAAAGTATTCAGACCCCCTTAAATTTTTCACTCTTTGTTATATTGCAGCCATTTGCTAAAATCATTTAAGTTCATTTTTTTCCTCATTAATGTACAAACAGCACCCCATATTGACAGAAAAACACAGAATTGTTGACATTTTTGCAGATTTATTAAAAAAGAAAAACTGAAACATCACATGGTCCTAAGTATTCAGACCCTTTGCTGTGACACTCATATATTTAACTCAAGTGCTGTCCATTTCTTCTGATCATCCTTGAGATGGTTCTACACCTTCATTTGAGTCCAGTTGTGTTTGATTATACTGATTGCACTTGATTAGGAAAGCCACACACCTGTCTATATAAGACCTTACAGCTCACAGTGCATGTCAGAGCAAATGAGAATCATGAAGTCAAAGGAACTGCCTGAAGAGCTCAGAGACAGAATTGTGGCAAGGCACAGATCTGGCCAAGGTTACAAAAACATTTCTGCTGCACTTAAGGTTCCTAAGAGCGCAGTGGCCTCCATAATCCTTAAATGGAAGATGTTTGAGACGACCAGAACCCTTCCTAGAGCTGGCCATCTGGCCAAACTGAGCTATCGGGGAGAAGAGCCTTTTTGAGAGAGGTAAAGAAGATCGCTGTGGCTAAGCTCCCGAGATACAGTCGGGAGATGGGAGAAAGTTGTAGAAAGTCAACCATCACTGCAGCCCTCCACCAGTCGGGGCTTTATGGCAGAGTGGCCCGACGAAAGCCTCTTCTCAGTGCAAGACACATGAAAGCCCGCATGGAGTTTGCTAAAAAACACCTGAAGGACTGCAAGATGGTGAGAAATAAGATTCTTTGGTCTGATGAGACCAAGATAGAACTTTTTGGCCTTAATTTTAAGGGGTATGTGTAGAGAAAACCAGGCACTGCTCATCACCTGTCCAATACAGTCCCAACTGTGAAGCATGGTGGTGGCAGCATCATGCTGTGGGGGTGTTTTTCAGCTGCAGGGACAGGACGACTGGTTGCAATTGAGGGAAAGATGAATGCCGCCAAGTACAGGGATATCCTGGGCGAAAACCTTCTCCAAAGTGCTCAGGACCTCAGGATGGGCCGAAGGTTTACCTTCGAACAAGACAATGAGCCTAAGCACACAGCTAAAATAACGAAGGAGTAGCTTCACAACAACTCTATGACTGTTCTTGAATGGCCTAGCCAGAGCCCTGACTTAAACCCAATTGAGCATCTCTGGAGAGACCTAAAAATGGCTGTCCACCAACGTTTACCATCCAACCTGACAGAACTGGAGAGGATCTGCAAGGAGGAATGGCAGAGGATCCCCAAATCCAGGTGTGAAAAACTTGTTGCATCTTTCCCAAAAAGACTCATGACTGTATTAGATCAAAAGGGTGTTTCTACTAAATACTAAGCATACTTAGGACCATGTGATATTTCAGTGTTTCTTTTTTAATAAATCTGCAAAAATGTCAAAAATTCTGTGTTTTTCTGTCAATATGGGGTGCTGTGTGTACATTAATGAGGAAAAAAAAATGAACTTAAATGATTTTAGCAAATGGCTGCAATATAACAGAGTGAAAAATGTAAGGGGGTCTGAATAGGTGCTGGAACTCCCACCTACGTCACTTCTTGTCTCTGCCCCCTACCCACCTCCGAGCAACATCTCTTGGTTCCACCCCTTACCCACCTTCTAGCACCGTCTCATTCAGAGAATACAGAGCCAAGTATGATTATGTCATGCTATGCTAAAGTAATTTGTATGGAAATTGGTAATGATAACAAGAAAAGCAGTACAATAGATCCCCTGCAGCCAGCAGCAATATACCCCCCTGCAACAATAGACCCCCCAGCAACATAGGACCCATGCAACAAAATATCATTCCAGCAACAATAGACCCCGGCAACAAGACCAGATCTCCCAGCGGCCAGCATCAATAGACTCTCCAGCAGCCAGAAACAATAGACCCTTCCTTTAACAGTAGATCCTTTCCAGCAGCAGTTGACCCCCCAGCTACATAACCTCCCCCAGAAAAATAGATCCCCCACCAGCAACATTAGACCTCCCCAGCAACAATAGACCACCACACAAAAACAGATCCCCTCCAGCAACAATAGATCTCCCAGCAGTCAGCAGCAGTAGACCCTCCAGCACACCCCAGCACCCCTTGCCATTAGATACATTCAAATTTCAAAATTTTCTTTTATCTTTGAGTATTCTTCACATCAAGACAACAAAGTGCGAAATGGTACTGTACAGTTACGAGCATACTATGCTCTTTATCAGGCTTTGTGCACCAATCCATACAAAACTTCAAATACTAACATTACAAGGTGTTGCTTAACAGGTGTCTCCTATTATCCCTTTACCATTCAAATTCCAGTTAACCCATCACAGACTAAATCTAGTGCATTCTCTATAAAAATAGTATGCAAATGATTTAAATCCGAACCCTTAACAGTACAGTTAGCAAAATCAGCACTGTTCCCATTACCATCTAATACTTTCTCTTCTGATACATGTGGAGAAAAAATCCTATACATATTTACACTAAAGATTTGGTCAATCATCATAACAGAAACAAAAAAGGCAAAACTGAACAGAACAAACACAAAAAAATAACAAAAAAGATCAATTGTCTGTTTCTCTTTGAACTGTCTATATCACACGATCCATCTCCAAAATTATTCCATAATTCCTATACTGTATGATTCCGTTCAACCTGCAAAAAAGACCATAAAGTATATTTCACATGAACTTCATAAAAATAGGTATAAATCATAATCCCTGTTCATTCCCTTAGGGTGCAGAGACTGTAATTTATTTACCCACCATACCTCTCTTTGTTTTAATTTCAAGATCCTATCACCCCTCTTCAATCCCTCAGTACTTCCTCTAAGATCATAAATCTAAGATCTGAGTCTGTTCAAGAAAATATCTGGAAACTGGCAGACCTGGTTGCTTATGTCTGATGGTACTACAAAGCTGAGCAATCCTGTCCTTAATTTTTTGTGTGGTACAACATCATGTAGACTACATAAGAGGACATACATGTGTCAGTCGCTCTTCATCATTATCTTCTCACCATTATCAGGGTGTACATAATGGTTACCTTTCATAATTAGACTGCACTGGATACAATTAAGACACGGAAAGCAGCCCTTTCTTTTTCTGCCCAGAAATGTAATTTTGGCTTCCTGCTCTCTTGGTTTATATTCTGACCGAACTAGTGAATCTCTCAGTGTCTTATTTCTCCTATATACTTTCATAGGTACCTGTTGGAAATCTTCTATCTGTGGGTAAGCTCATTGAGTGGTTACCAGTGCTTTTTAATAATTCTAAATTTGTCCTCACTATAGCTGTGAAATTGCATAGAGAAGGACAGTCTTTTCATCTCCTGTTTTTGTTTCCCTACCGGAGCATTAATCTCCTCCTGTTGTAATTTCCTAAATTCCTGTGTGATAATGCTCTCAGGGTATCCCCGGTCTCTAAATTTATAACACATCTCCTCTAGTCTTACCTTTCTTAAAGCCTCATCATTGACTATGCGTTTAACCCTAAGCAATTGACTCCTCACAATCGATCTGAATACATGTGGTAGGTGGAAACTATCAAATAATAATAATTGGTTTCTATCTGTTGGTTTGGTATATAGATCAGATTTGAACTGATTCTGATCTATATAAATTCTCGTATCCAAAAACAGACCTGACTTCTCACCAAGATTCATTTTGAATTGTATAACAGGAAAACACTCATTAAGCATTTGATCGAATCTTTTCAAAGACTCAATGTTGCCCCGCCAGATAGCAAAAATACCATCGAAGAAGCTCCACCAGGTGGCGCAATGTGTTTTAAATGAATCATTTGAAAATATATACTATTGTTCGAATTCATTCATAAAAGCACACGCTAGGGGCAGGGCAACATTAGAGCCCATAGCAACTCAGTTGAGCTGTACATAGAACTGATCTTTGAATAAAAAATAATTATTGGATAAAACAACCTGAAAAAGTTTCTCAAACATTAACATCTGTGTTTCAGAATAATTGTTGCTATCTCTTATTAATCCCATCGCCGCATCAATCCCAGCTTGATGCGGGATGTTGCATATAAACTGACGACATCCAAAGTCACCAGCAGATCATTTTCCTGACATAACGAGACATTCTTCAATTTTACCAAAAATTCATTAGTGTCTCTAATATAAGATTTGGTACCCCTCATCAAGGGAGACAGAATCTTATCAAGAAGCTCTCCCTGAGACAATGGGACGTCCGGGAAGGAGATTGACTGTTCTTATGGTTTTTAGGCAGGGTGTATAGGACTGGAGTCTTGATATGAGGAGGCAACAGAAATTCAAAAAAGTCACGAGTGACAATCCCTTCCTTAAGTGCAGGTTTCAAATATCTTCAAGCTGCTTCCTTATACCCCAAGTTGGGTCGTTAGTCACTTTTTTATATATCGTTTGGTCATTCAGCTGACAGGTAACCTCCTCCTCATGTAGTTATGGGTCCATGATGACCACCAATCCCCCTTTGTCAGCGGGCTTCACTATTATGTCCTCTCATTTACCAAGTTCTCGCAAAGCTATTCTTTCCTTAAATTATAAATTATTGGGTATATGATCTCGATAATCAATTTGAGACACCAGCTTTTCAACATCTCGGGTTACTTCTTTAACAAAGGTTTCAACAGGGAAATAAGTAGTGGGTGGCACCGACTTAGATTTTATATTCAAACCAAATGATTTGCAGTCCAATGAGTCACCTTATGACTCTCCAAATATAAAAATTTATGAATAAAGTGTACTTTCCATCTGATGTTACGGAACAGTCTATATAATTCTTGGTCTAATTGTAATGTGTCCAAATGACTTTTAGGGCAAAAAGAAAGACCACGATTAAACAATCCTACTTCCTCCTTTGATAGGATCCGTCTCGAGATATTCTGTATCAAGTTTCCCATGCCGACCCCATGCGAAACCGCTCTGAGCCTGTTGTTTGCTCTCTGTTCAGCCAGCTGAACAGAGAGGAACAGAGAGGAAACAGGCTCGGAGCGGTCTCGCAGTACAAGAGGCAACAGGTGTCGGGCACGAGTAACTTGATACATAATATCTCGAGACGGATCCTATCAACGAAGGAGGTAGGATTGTTTATTCGTGGTCTTTCTTTTTGCCCTAAAAGTCATTTGGACACATTCCAATTAGACCAAGATTTATATAGACTGTGGGAGAGACAGAGCCCCCTGGACCCTCCAGACAGGAAAGTCAATCTTTGGTAACTCGAAAGTCTCCAAAAATGTAAGCAAAGCATCTTTGTTTCACAGGGTGCCAATTTTCCTATCTTTACTTGCAATTAGGTGGAAGGGGTACCTCCACCAATCATCGACATGTTGTTGACTTATATATAATAGAGGGCGCAGTGACTGTCTCACCATGAGGGTCCGCCTGGACAGATTAGGAAAGAGAGATAATTTAGCTCCATCAAAGTCCACTTCCGGTGTTTCTCATACTGCATTCAAAATTACTTTCTTTATGGAATACTTATACTTACTTATAGGCATAAGGGCCCTGTGTACTCAATCAATTTTAATTACAGGAAAGGCAGCATCCTTCCAAATTTATTTACCCGCTTGCCGACCAGCCACCGTCATTATACTGCAGCAGGTAGGCACGGCTGCGCAAATCGCTGTAGGTGTACGTCGGCCGCTTTGAGAGTGATAGGGGGCGCGCGCATGGCGCAATGCTGGAGCCGATGTGCTTGGCCGATGGCCGCGATGTCTGCCGGCCACCCGCGATCGCTCCACAGAGAGCCAGAATGGGGATCGATCTGTGTATATAAACAAACAGATCCCCATTCTGAGAGGGGAGTAGAGAGAGATCTGCTGTTCCTAGTGATCAGGAATAGACAAGACGGGGGCTTCCATCATAACAAATGTAGAGTGTGGTGGTCTCATCCCTTACATATGAACCATGGAAAAAGAAATCCCCCTTACATTGGGACTTTAACAGACCACCAACTCTTGGAATAAAAAATATATATTTTATTGATATACTTAAAAAAGACGTGAAAGCGCCTGTAACATACAGGATAAAAAATCATTCCATACTTAGTTAATACAGAATCAAAACATAGAATGTATACAGGATGAAAAAGGTGGATGTAATCTCAAGAGTTGGTGGCCTGTTAAAGTCCCAGTTTAAGGGGGATTTCTTTTTCCATGGTTCTAGTGATCAGGAACAGTGATCTCTCTCCTCCTCCAGTCAGTACATTGCCCCCACAGTTAGAATCATCTCTCTAGGGAACACTTAACCCCTTTATTGCCCCCTAGTGTTAACCCCTTCCCTGCCAGTGTCATTTATACAGTAATCAGTGGCTATTTTTTTGCTCTGATCGCTGTATAAATGTCATTGGTCCCAAAAAAGTGTCAGAAGTATTTGATCTGTCCGTTGCAATGTCGCAGTCCCGCTAAAAATCGCAGATCTCTGCCATTACTAGTAAAAAATAAATAAAAAATAAAAAGCCATAAATCTATCCCCTATTTTGTAGACACTATAACTTTTTATCCAAAATACATAGAAGAATACATATTGGTCTAAACTGATGAAGAATTAAAAAATTTTTTTTGGATATTTATTATAGCAAAAAGTAAAAAATATTGTTTTTTTTCAAAATTGTCACTCTTTTTTGTTAAAATACCAACAAAAGAAAGCTCTATTTGTGCGAAAAAAAGGACATAATTTTTTTTGGGTACAACGTCGCACGACAATTGTCAGCTAAAGCGACGCAGTGCAGTATCGCAAAAATTGGCCTGGTCGTTAAGGGGGAAAATCCTTCCAGGTCCTTAAGTGGTTAAAGAGGCCCTGGACTCTGGGTAACAGGTCATGGGGACACATTGTCTCTGGAAGACCTCTAATGCATATATTTGGTCATCTATCTCTGTTCTCACAATCATCCAACTGATCCAATAAAGAGTTAAGTATAGCATCTTGTTGTTTGGAATGTTTCTGCAAGCAGGCTATAGTGTGCAACAAGTCAACCTAGCCTGTCTATAGTGCCTTAGCCCAGTTCCCCAGGGCTACTGTGTCCTTCTTTAAGCCCCTTGAGCTCTTGTTTAAAATAATTTTCAACAGTGGCTATAAGCTGGGCAAAATCAGCCTTTGTAGCTAATGCTATAATGTGTGCCCTCAGGTCCCAATCCTTTTCAATATCCCCTTTTTCTGAGACTGCACGTGAAAGGGATGCCAACTGATGAGAGCGTGTTGTGCTTGGGTGGTACACCTGTGAGTCTATGCTGCCTGTGGGTTGTTCTCCTCCACTCTCTGGGGACTCAGCAGATGGGCACTGTGAGATGGACACCATCTTGGCTGTGGGATCCTACTGGGTAAAACTTGGTGGTAAGAAAGAGAGTGGGTGACCAAATATAGTCTCTGCTCCTCTATATATATTGTTCCATTCGAAGATCTTAAGGCTCGGTTCACACAGGGGCAACACGACTCTGGCCGCGACTTTGCGAGGCGACCTGGACACGACCTGAGGGCGACACCACAGCGCGACTTGGGGCGACTTACAAGGCGACTTCAAGTCGCCTCCAGGACAGGCGACTTTCCAGTGGCCAATCAAACTACAATCCGCTCTGGGGGAGGGAGGGGTTTGCTTGAAAAAAACATCTTCTCTTCCTGTGAAGTCGCTTCAGTATAGATCACGATCCGACTTGTAGGCGACTTACATTGAAATCAATGGGTACAAGTCGCCTACAAGTCGCCTTGAAGTAGTACAGGGACCTTTTCTGAAGTCGGAGCGACTTCAGTAGCGTACATATAGACGGCTCTCATTCACTTACATGGACTTTCAGATGTCAAGCGACTTGGGGCGACTTGAGGTCTGACAAGTCGGATCCCAAGTCGCGGTAGTGTGAACCAGCACTAAAAGATTGCACTGATTTGCACCAGCTGAACATGACTATTTTTTCAGTGTGTGAAGTGAATCAGGGTAAGCTGTGATTGTTCGAGAGGCTAGCATTTAGATTCAGCTGATATACTGCAGTATGGATAACAATTATATAGTCAAAGAGACGTTTTAACGCAGCATGGAGGCAAGCATGTAAAACAGATATGACATGTCTACCTTGTCATAGTTCATATAGGCTTAGGGTAAAATTATTGGTGTGACCAGTGGTGTAAGGCATATTGAAATTTTTAAATATTTTAGAATCCTAAAAATACTATACTTTATTATATTCAGTAATAAAAGCCTCACATTCTTCTAAGAAAAAGAATTCAAATATAATTATGTGTACAGTATGATCTTTTTGCTGTAACATAGCACACCTTCAAATTAGTCAGAACAGCATGGTAACTCAAGTTCAGTGTAATACGTTCATATAATGAATGCACTGAAATGTTCATACATCAATATAACACATGGGTTTGTGCTATTTTATGAAATATATTTATCTTGAAGTGGCTAAGTGTGAAATCATTTCACAGAAGCAATAAAGCCATATGATTTCTCATCTGACAGCAAAACACTTAAATCTGAATTATTTCCTTGTTTAGTCCCTAAATGCTGAAAGTCACACCTTCAAAGCTGGGAAAAAAGAAGTAGCACAATTAAACTTTTGTCAGGCCACATGCATCAAATAACATTTTACTTGTACACTACAAAGTATTATTACAGTTAGAGATGTGTGCATTATTTAGAGATAGGGTGAGGGCAGGGCTTTTTGAAAAAGGCTGCAAAGCTGGAGATGCCATGGGAACCTCAGAAAATGAAAGTTCTTTATGAGACATATCAGGTATGAAAGAGAGTATACAGTATATGAAAGAAAAAATCATCAAGAGTTTTAATCAGGATATCTTGTGAGCAAATACTGGAGTAAGTTGGCATAATATAGATCAACCTTTTTCAAACAGGGTGCCCAGACACCCTGGGGTGCTATCAGGTTTTTTTCAGGGCTATCTTGGCAAAGTGCCCAAAAAATATATCAAAATCATTGCATACAAGCCAGCAGATGGATCAAGCCTGCCTTTTAGTTACACAAAGCACATTACGACTTTCTAGACACTGGCATCCTAACAACCAATGACATCATCAGTTAATAAGGAGGATGTCTCCACAGCATCCTTGTCTGACCCTCCTGTGCCCCTCTCCCTCAACACTGGGGTGACATTAGCTGACTGATGAATAGAAATTGAGGGAGAGGAGAAACATTGGAATACTAGTCAGTACCAGTGTGCAAAAGTGTATTTACTTTGAAAGAATAAATCACCTCTAATATTGGGTGTACTACTTGTGCGGATGTTGCTGCATTATGTAAAACTATTAGAATAGTTTTTTACATTTTAGAATGGGGTGCCTCAAAACTGTTTAAAGGGTGCCTTGAGATTGTCTAGAATTTTAAAGGGTGCTTTGACTGAAAAAAGGTTGAGAAGCACTGATATCAATCATTGGTTAAAGAATAATGGAAACTTCAAAACACTAGTGAGTCCAATCCTGTATATCTTTGGGGTCAGTAAAAAGCAGAAAAACTTTTTTTTTTAGTGCACCTAGCTATCTGGTTCCTGGGAACTGGCAAATAAAGTAATAAAAGACAGCGCTTTTTTTTTTCTCAGAGAATAGGTGCAGGGACTCCCCACTTCACCCTTGTCCCAGCAACAATCGATGCCCTCAGCAACAATAGATCCACTCCAGCAACATCAGATTCCCTCCAGCAAAAACATATCCCTTCAGCAACAACAGACCTCCCAGCAAAACTAGATCCCCCCACAACAATAGATCACTGCAGCAATGATAGATCCCCCAGCAACAATAGACCCCCTTTAGCAACAACAGACCCCCCCCCCAGCAACAATAGACCCCCCTAGCAACAAAAAATTTCCCCACAGCAACAATAGATTCCCCCACCCCAGCAACAATAGATTCTCCTCCCTCCAGCAACAATAGACTCCCCAATGTAATAATACAGTAGATATCCCAGCAGCCAGTAACAATAGACCCCTCCCTCAACAGTAGATCCCTCCCAGCAACAATTGACCCCCTCAGTAGCCAGCATTAATAGACTCTCCAGCACACCCCAGCACCCCATTCAGTGATGGAGGTGCCAGAACTGCGTTCCTCCACGTTCCCACTGAAAAAAAGCCCTGATAAAAGAAATGTATTTTTAAGTGTCAAAAGAAATAAAATATTCACTTTTATTTGTTATGAAGACACATTTATAGTACAAGTATAATGCAGGTCGTGGAATGCCTGGATTCTGTTACATACACATACATTTAGAAAACATATACTAGATCAGGGATATGCAATTAGTGGCCCTCCAGCTGTTACAGAACTACAAGACCCATCATGCCTCTGCCTCTGGGTGTCATGCTTGTGACTGTCAGAGTCTTGCTAGGCCTCATGGGACTTGTAGTTCTGCAACAGCTGGAGGTCGCTAATTGCATATCCCTGTACTAGATCCAGATGATGTTGGTTATATATTTTCCACTAAAAGTGACCGGATTGAAGCACAGTTAGCCATCAAAATGAATTAGTGTTTTTTTCCCACATCTGTTGGGTGCTGCATTGAAGTATGTGTAAACTAGGAAAAAAATTTGATATGAAAGACTATTTTAAAATAAAGCTGTCAAAAAGCAAGGCAATTCAATCTATTCAATTTGATTAAAAATGCTAAAGACTAGTTACTTTTCATGAAAACCTCATGATATGATGACTAAACTAAAAATATAAGAATAAACATATTTAAAGTGGAACTACACTGCATCTGAGCACCACGAGCCAAATATGCTTTTTAATTGATTTTCAACATTCAAAGCAAACTCATCCATCCATCCATGTCTCCATGATTTATTTTGCTGAGAAATAACTTTGAAAAATACCCCCTAGGATTTTTTCCCTTGACCATCTTGAATAAGGGAAGGTGATTCATGTAGCATTTACTTCCTGGGATCCATCTGTCCTTAGCTCAGGCATGCAGGCAGGAGGGTGTGCTTAGTTTACAAAACCCCTCCTCCCCTTCTGAAAACTCCTGGGGTGTATAACATCAATTAGACCAGGAAGCAGCTGAAAAAAATGTAAGAAAAAGTTTAAAACAAGTAAATATGATATACTTTCCTATCTATTTACTAAGGCTACCAGCATAAGGATTAGGAATAGTCAATGTTGATTGAGAAAGTGAAGTTTAGCTTTAAACTTTTCCCATAATAATTGAGCATGTCTCCATCTCTCCACCTTTCAAGACTCACTAATAGCCCTTACATTTGGTGACTGCTACATTAAGGTGGTAGGGCCAAGATACAGGAAAAGTCAAGAATTGCTCATATCCTCATACCGCTATATCATTTCAAGGTGTTTTTTACAATAGGGAACCTCTGTTTATGCTTATATTGCCCAGGTGACAGATTTACTATAAGATTAGGACATCTATATCAGTTGTCAAGCCAATAAAATCTGATACTCCAGGCTTAAAAGATGTATAGTGGTAGAAACTGTATTTTTCCATTTAGCAAGACAAATAGCGGTATCATGATTGTAACCAACACTGGTTACATAATATGTTTTAACTATATGAACAAGGAGAGATCCCCAGCCTCAATATATATTAAAGATAATCTTCATCTCATGCTCATCAGAAAATGTGGGTAGATAGTGTATGTTGAACATGAAGCTATGTGTACCAGAAATAAATCAGATTAATTACCAAAGGATACCAAAGTACAAAATCCTCAAACAACTGAACTGACTAAAAGTCAGTGCATTAGCAATGATCAAACATCTCATTTGTGATTTTTAACAGTGGATCCCACCATCATCCCAATAATCTATATACAGTTGTGCTCATAAATTTACAAACCCTGGCAGAATTTATGATTTCTTGGCCATTTTTCAGAGAATATGAATGATAACACAAAAACGTTTCTTTCACTCATGGTTAGTGTTTGGCTGAAGCAATTTATTATCAATCTAACAAACCTTAAAAAAGGCTATGTAATCAAATATATACCGTATTTATCGGCGTATAACACGCGCCGGCGTATAACACGCACCCACAGTTTAGGAGGGAATTTTAAGGAAAAAAACTTACATTTAAATGCCCATCAATGCAGCCTCATCAGTGTCCATCTGCAGCCTTGTCAGTGTCCATCTGTAGTGTTGTCCCCCATTGCAGCCTTGTCCCCCATTGCAGCCTTGTCCCGATTGCAGCCTTGTCAGTGTTACTCTGTAGCCTGGGTCATTTGCATCATCTTTGAAAATGGCGCCGAAGGCGGGCGAGAATGGCGGCGCCATTTTCAAAGCCGCCGAGAAGAGCCAGAAGCCGCTGAGAGCGGCCGAAGAGCTCACAATCGGCGGGGGATCGGCGTATAACACGCACCCATGATTAGTGTATAGTGTAAAAATTTGTCTCTCATAATAAAGAGCACACAATATAAATACTACACAGTGAATATATGTAAAGGACCTCATCCGATAATAAGTCGCAAAGAAGTTGAAAGCAAGAAAATACTAGCAAGAGTAATGTGATATTAGTGACTAATTAATAGAAACACACTATCACATACAAATGCTACAAATAGAATAAACCCATGTGTAACCATAGATCATAAATCAAAACAAGAAAGTGATAGCATGAATAATGTGATATTAGTGACTAGCTAATAGAAACATACTATCGTATATAAATGTTCAATAAAACAAACCCATGTGTGACCATGGATATGTGATAAAAAGCTAACACAATACTGGTTTCAATTGTGATTAAGACTAAAATTGTGATATTCCATGAGATTAAGACATCAAAGGCAAACAGTGACGTATGAAAAAAATACAAATCAGCGCGAAGTGGTAAATGAGCATTAAAAGCTGCTGAACACTAGGGTCAAAAAACAAATCCCTTAATACAAATATAACAACAGATAGTGCAGCGCTAAAGAAGTAAAACCCTGAAGTCCACCATGATATCAATGTCCATAAGGGTAATCAGTAAATCATCCTCAGGTGCGAGCGAACACCAATTTGTAGAGAAGTGATTTCAGGTAGCCCACCACCAAGAAATAGGTTGGCCTCTCACCTGAAGAAATGGACCCTTTGATTATAGAGGGTCATAAATCGCCTTAATCAAGCAAGGAACAGCATGTGTAGGCGTCCG
Organism: Aquarana catesbeiana; assembly: GCF_042186555.1. Lineage (NCBI taxonomy): Eukaryota > Metazoa > Chordata > Amphibia > Anura > Ranidae > Aquarana > Aquarana catesbeiana. Next base: position 193,960,072 of record NC_133325.1, read on the forward strand.
TCAGGGCTCAGGTGTCAAACACTCCTCAGGGACCAAGGGGCTCCGGTGACAGACTCTGACCAGTCGGGCTCACCTCCCGCTCTCAGAGGTCCGGGGGCGGAGCTTTCGGCAGTAGGGGGCAGAGCTTTCGGCGGTAGGGGGTGGAGCTTTCGAAGTTAAGGGGCGGGGCTTTTGACGGTAGGGGCAGGGCTTTTTGTGGTCCAGAGCGAAGTTAAGGGGCGGGGCTTTTGACGGTAGGGGCAGGGCTTTTTGTGGTCCAGAGTGGAGCTCTGGACCACAAAAAGCCCTGCCCCTACCGTCAAAAGCCCCGCCCCTTAACTTCAAAAGCTCCACCCCCTACCGCAGAAAGCTCCGCCCCCTACCGCCGAAAGCTCCGCCCCCGGACCTCTGAGAGCGGGAGGTGAGCCCGACTGGTCAGAGTCTGTCACCGGAGCCCCTTGGTCCCTGAGGAGTGTTTGACACCTGAGCCCTGACGGACGCCTACACATGCTGTTCCTTGCTTGATTAAGGCGATTTATGACCCTCTATAATCAAAGGGTCCATTTCTTCAGGTGAGAGGCCAACCTATTTCTTGGTGGTGGGCTACCTGAAATCACTTCTCTACAAATTGGTGTTCGCTCGCACCTGAGGATGATTTACTGATTACCCTTATGGACATTGATATCATGGTGGACTTCAGTGTTTTACTTCTTTAGCGCTGCACTATCTGTTGTTATATTAAACAGTGACGTATGATTGTATGAAAAAGACACTGTTGCTATAGGTGTCTGAAAGTCTCTTAGATAGATGTGATGAACAGTAGATACATACACCCAGGAGTGCCTTCACCTTCCAGAAATGGGGGGGGGGGGGAGAGGGTACTCTTACCCAAAGCTGTGGACCCAGCTCACCGTACGGCGGTGGATCTCTCAGGCATGGAACTGGAAATGTAGAGCCAAACTCCAAGGTCGAACCATTTGAACCCCTCCTCTGTAAACCAGTGAGAGATCCAAAACACCAGTTGTAGTGGATAAGGCTCCTAGGGTAAGACTCCCTGTCTTCTCGTGTACCAACTAGTGGGAAGTTATGAACACAGCTCTCCAAATACGTCTCCTCCAGATGATAATAATGTACTCAAGGCATAAAAAAGAGAAAAAACCTCCACATAGTGTAAATCCAAATGATGGAATTTATTGAAGTAAAAATATCCAAACAAATGAATATAAAAAAAAAAGCGGTTCAATTGAACAATAAAAAAGCGCAGTGTGAGGTGGCTTGGGCCAGCGTAATAACCCTACGCGCTTCGTCTACAGTCCTACCCCAGTTGAAGTCTTTGTAGACTTCGGGTAAGAGTACCCTTTCCCCCCTATTCCTGGAAGGTGAAGGAACTCCTGGGTGTATGTATTTACTGTTCATCACATCTATCTAAGAGACTGTCAAACACCTATAGCAACAGCGTCTTTTTCATACAATCATACGTCACTGTTTGCCTTTGATGTCTTAATCTCATGGACTTCATGGACATCATGGACATCACGATTTTAGTCTTAATCACAATTGAAACCAGTATTGTGTTTGCTTTTTTACCATATATCCATGGTCACACATGGGTTTGTTTTATTGAACATTTATATATGATAGTGTGTTTCTATTAGCTAGTCACTAATATCACATTATTCATGCTATCACTTTCTTGTTTTTATTTATGATCTATGGTTATACATGGGTTTATTCTATTTGTAGCATTTGTATATGATAGTGTGTTTCTATTAATTAGTCACTAATATCACATTACTCTTGACTTCTTTGCGACTTATTATCGCATGAGGTCCTTTATATACATTCACTGTGTAGTATTTATATTTTTTGCTCTTTATTATGAGAGACAGATTTTTACACTATATATATATATATATATATATATATATATATATATATATATATATATATTTTTTTTTTTTTGATTACATAGCCTTTTTTAAGGTTTGTTAGATTCACTTACCTTGCACATTATTAGCGCTACACTTTTTACTTACATATTTGTTCACAATTAGTCTTATTGTTGTGTTGGCTACTCACATTTGTGGTTGGCGCATTATTTTACCATATTTATTTCCATTTATTATCAATCAACTGTGTTTACTCTTTTTAAACCATAATCACTGCAGAAACCACCCAAATGACCCTGATCAAAAGTTTACATACCCTGGTGATTTTGGCCTGATAACATGCACACAAGTTGACACAAAGGGGTTAGAATGGCTATTAAAGGTAACCATCCTCACCTGTGACCTGTTTGAGTGTAATTAGTGTGTGTGTATATAAGGTCAATGAGTTTCTGGACTCCTGACAGACCCTTGCATCTTTCATCCAGTGCTGCACTGAGGTTTCTGGATTCTGAGTCATGGGGAAAACAAAAGAATTGTCAAAGGGTCTGCGGGAAAAGGTAGTTGAACTGTACAAAACAGGAAAAGGATATAAAAAATATCCAAGGGCTTGAGAATGCCAATCAGCAGTGTTCAAACTCTAATCAAGAAGTGGAAAATGTGGGGTTCTGTTGAAACCAAACCACGGTCAGGTAGACCAACCAAAATTTCAGCCACAACTGCCAGGAATATTGTTCGGGATGCAAAGAAAAACCCACAAATAACTTCAGGTGAAATACAGGACTCTCTGAAAACATGTGGTGTGGCTGTTTCAAGATGCACAATAAGGAGGCACTTGAAGAAAGATGGGCTGCATGGTCGAGTCACCAGAAGAAAGCCATTATTACACAAATGCCACAAAGTATCCCGCTTACAATACCCCAAACAGCACAGAGACAAGCCTCAAACCTTCTGGGACAAAGTCATTTGGAGTGATAAGACCAAAATTGAGCTTTTTTGGCCACAGCCATAAACGCTACATTTGGAGAGGAGTCAACAAGGCCTATGATGAAAGGTACACCATTCCTACTGTGAAAAACGCAGGTGGGTTGCTGATGTTTTGGGGATGTGTTGGTCAAAATTGATAGCAAGGTGAATGCAGTATGTTATCAAAAAATATTGGAGGAACATTTCCATTCATAAGCCAGGAAGCTGCGCATGGGACGTACTAGGACATTCCAACATGACAATGATCCAAAATACAAGGCCAAGTCAACCTGTCATTGGCTACAGCAGAATAAAGTGAAGGTTCTGAAGTGGCCATCTCAGTCTCCTGACCTCAATATCATTGAGCCACTCCGGGGAGATCTCAAACGTGCAGTTCCTGCAAGACAGCCCAAGAATTTACAGGAACTAGTGGCTTTTTGCCAAGAAGAATTGGCAGCTTTACCATCCTGAGAAGATAAAGAGCCTTATCCACAATTACCACAAAAGACTTCAAGCTGTCATTGATGTTAAATGGGGCAATACATGGTATTAAAGGGGAGTTCCACCCGAAAATGGAACTTCTGCTTTAAGGTTTTGACGGGCACCCAGCGGGAACCCTGTTTTGACAGGCACCCAGCTCCCACTTCCTCCCCTGGCACCGCAATGCCAGAAGGACCATCACCTCTCCCCCCTCCCTCCCTGCAATCTTCTGGGACACATCCATTCACAGCGTGCAGTGCAGCTTGCGCATGCGCAGTGCGGCTCACACATGCGCAGTGCACGCCTGGCTGTGAAGCCACAGACGGGCGCCCACAGTTAGAATGCCGGCACCGCGAAGAGAAGGGGGAGAAGAGCGGGGCTTCATATGCCCGCATCGCTGGACCGCGGGACAGGTGAGTGTCTGATTATTAAAAGTCAGCAGCTACACTTTTTGTAGCTGCTGACTTTAAAATGGGTGGAACTCCGCTTTAAGAACTGGGGTATGTAAACTTTTGCTTACGGTCATTTGGGTAGTTTTTGTTATCATTATGATTTAAAAAGAGCAAACACAGTTGATTGATAATAAATAGCTTCAGCCAAACACTAACCATGAGTGAAAGAAAAGTTTTTGTGTTATCATTCATATTCTCTGAAAAATGGCCAAGAAATCATAAATTCTGCCAGGGTATGTAAACTTATGAGCACAACTGTACATTAATTACTGACAATGATATGTACAGTAAAAAGGCAGATGCTTTGTATCAAACTTACTAAGCTGTAACATATTTTAAATAGCCATATGTGTTTGCATGGTGTATCTAAATTATTTGTACCAGTAATGTAGTTCAAAACAACCTCTCACACATCTTCACAATGTGAGGGTAAACAAAGATCAGTATTGATTGTGTCCACTATAGAAAGAGAAATGGAATCTGGCTTCAATCCTGACTGGTTTTCTCAGATCTACCTGACTGCATCAGAGGCTGATGATCTATACTGGGTTCTATTTCCCTTGGCAAGGAGGTAGATGAAAGCACACTTTGGCAGGTCTCAGACAGGTCCATGAATAACCCTGTACTTGATAAGAAACTTCTAAAATATATAGACTAATAAAACCTACAGGGCATTTTTGCCAGGCTGCTACAGTTAACCATCTTTATTCCATGAACTATATGCTTCTTAGATATTACCAAGTTTTAATATGCCAAGGATTTCTAGTTGCTTAAATGAACATCTAATAACCTGTGCATTCTCGTGCAGGCAGTCCCATTCATGTCAATTGGGAAGCAGTGTAAGCATTTGACAGCTGCGTGAGTGCGGATGCAAGGAGGCCCTGAATGTATACAGTGTACATCCAGGGCCACGCATCCACACCCGCGCGGCTGTCAAATTGGGAGCAGCGGCTGTGTCAGTACAGCTGCTACATCCCAAGTGACCTGAATATGACTGCCTGGGCAAACATGGCCCTTGCATGGGTGTATGCTTAAAGGGCTTGTAAACGATCGCCTTGTAAAACAACCCATTCAGTTTAAAATAGAAATGAAAGGTAAAACATCTGTGCAGAGATATAAAAAAAATTATAAATACCTTTTCTCCTTTTTTTATATTAGTGATCACATTCCTTCTGTTCTCAGCTGCATAAGAGCTGGGGGAGGAAGAAGCAACTGTACACTGAGCTTTCCAGTGAATGGCTGTGCGGAGGAGGCGTGACAGGATAAGAAAGATCATTGGAGAGCAGGCTGAGTTCCCAGCATAGCTAAAGAACTGACCACGCTGTGTTCCCCTGCTTAGTGTGGTCAGTTTTTAAACACTTCCGGACCGCCACACGCCGATGTACGTTGATACTTTGCCGGTGGATATCGTTGTTATGGGAACAGCTAGCTGCCATAACCCCGGTATCCCTGTTTTGTGCGGCGGCCGGCTTTCTGATAAAAGTGGTCCCTGCGACCGACTCGCCGCGAGACCACTTTTATTGGTGGCGAGAGATGGGCCCCCCTCCCGCCGCGATCCGGTGCCCTCCACCGCTTACTGGAGCCGTCAGTAGCGGCGGAGGTGATTGTGTCCTACTCCATGCTGTGCCTGGAGACGAGTGAGGCTAAGATGGCGCCCACTCGTCTCCATGACACTGCTGGGCGGAAGCGACGTCAAAACATCACTTCTGCCCACACCTCTTAAAGGCATATTTTTTTCAATGTCATTTTTTTAAATTACTTTTTTTTTTTTCTTTTTTTTTTTTAATTGCATTTTAGTGTAAATATGAGATCTGAGGTCTTTTTGACCCCAGATCTCATATTTAAGGGGTCCTGTCATGCTTTTTTCTATTACAAGGGATGTTTACATTCCTTGTAATAGGAATAAAAGTGACACAATTTTTTTTTTAAAATAGTGTAAAAATAAATAAAATAATGTAAAATAAATAATAAAAATAATTTAAAAAAAAAACCCTGTCCCGACGAGCTCGTGCGCAGAAGCGAACGCATACGCGAGTAGCACCCGCATATGAAAACGGTGGTCAAACCACACATGTGAGGTATCGCCGCGACCGGTAGAGCGAGAGCAATAATTCTAGCTCTAGACCTCCTCTGTAACACAAAACATGCAACCTGTAGAATTTTTTAAACGTTGGCTATGGAGATTTTTGAGGGTAAAAGTTTGACGCCATTCCACGAGCGGGCGCAATTTTGAAGCGTGACATGTTGGGTATCAATTTATTTGGAGTAACATTATATTTTACAATATAAAAAAAAATGGGCTAACTTTACTATTGTCTTATTTTTTTATTTTTAAAAAAAGTGAATTTTTTCCAAAAAAAGTGCGCTTATAAGACCGCTGCGCAAATACGGTGCAAAAAAAAGTATTGCAACGACCGCCATTTTATTCTCTAGGGTGTTAGAAAAAAACCCATATATAATGTTTGGGGGTTCTAAGTAATTTTCTAGCAAAAAAAACCTGTTTTAAACATGTAAACACCTAAAATCCAAAACGAGGCTGGTCCTTAAGTGGTTAATAGGAAAGTAGAGTGACTGGCAGGAACCCTAGGGATTTCACACAAAGGAAGCAATACAAAGAGAGCAGGATACTTTTTCATACAAGTACATGGTACAGTAGGCACATATCATGAATATGAAGTGTTGGGGTAACAAACGATTTAAGTATACCTGTGAGAACAAGACCCAGGAGTTTTCAAGGTTGCATTGCACTAGCTGCAAAGTGAAACTAAACTCACCGATTTTTAAATTTTTTTTTTCCCAAAATCTTTATTTTCAGTTTGAACATCCACCAAAAACAGATAAGTAAAAAAAAAAGAATAGGCATATGTGACAACAATAATAAAGAGTGCGAGCTCAAACCTGCAAGCACCCCGTGCGATGGGTATACAAATTACAGATCCAGAACAGATACAATAGACACATCTTAAGGAGTCCACGTCAAGATCAAACAGCATAGGGTGCACAGGAGAGCACAGGACCTTACTGAGACCCCAGTAAGACCATGTACCCCTAACCTGCTGCAAGAGATCATAGTGACAGAATAAAATGAGTGAGTGGCCGGAGCCACGATTACGTCACTCCCGCGCATGCTCGCAGGAGTCTTCTTCCCGGCAAGGTCCGGCAGCGTCTGCTGGACCTTCAGCCGGGCCTTCAAAGCGCATGCACCGCTGAGGTCAGTGGCTTCATGCAAAGTGAATATCTCCTAAACCGTACAGGTTTAGGAGATATTCATTTTACCTACAATAAGCCTTATTATAGGCTTACCTGTAGGTTACAAAATAAAACAAAGGGTATACAACCACTTTAACTATTTCCCCAATCAGTTACAATGAAAGCATGCTGTGAATAATAATTGTCATGGTTGCTTATGAAATGGCTGGCATCATAACAGATCACGTGTGCAGCACCATAGCAGCTGCAGTTCAAACAGAGGCTAAGATACCAGCTTCTTTGGCTTTAGGGATTGGAGAGGTTAGTTCTGCTTTAAGGTGGTATTAAACCCAAAATGTAATATATTGCCGCTTACCAAATATTAGATATAGTGGCTGCATTCGTTTTCTTTTCTTTGAGTGTTCTTTTTTCTTTTTTTTCTCCTCCTCTGTTTTCTTTTTTTAAAATTTTCCAAACCAAAGTTTACTTAGCAAAGAAAAAGGGACAAATACAAAATCAAGGGTGGGGTATACAAAATCCAGAAGGAATACCGTATCTTAGTTGGATAACAAAGTACCTCTTGTGACAATTAGATGTAAGACATTGCAGAATAGAAAAACTATATAAAATAAATAGACAACTGTCCATATGCTAACATTACATTGTATGGAATACTGTAAGACAGATAGACGGTTTTGGGCAGGGAGTTGCTTATGGGCGAGTTATGCCAGATTTATTACAATGACAATGAGTCGCTGTTCTTTTTTTTTCCCCTCTCTGTTTTCTCTGTTGATCTGGCTAGTAACACAACTCATGTTGAGGAGAGGAGTGCCCCCATTCTAGAAGAGGAAGCACGGGGGCACAGCAGTCAGCAGCATTGCCAGTCTTGGGGGGGAGGGTAGTGCTATGTACTAGCAGATTTAAATACACTAACAAACTGAAGCCAAACTCCAGCTAACATTTTATGATCAGTTACAGTAAACAATGTTTTCCTTTTGGAATAAAGGTTTTACATAAATACATAAAGATTGATCATTGTAATCACCCTTGTCAGTGGTTAGTCCCATCTGTGTAAACTGATACATCTGAAAGAAATCACATTCTTTTGAAAAACAACAGATTTACTGGCTAGAAAATAGAAGAAAGAAAGCCTAAAAAAGAAAACTAATGCAGCTATCAAATCTAAGAATTGGTAAAATGCAATGTTTGGGTTTAATACTGTTTTAACATTATAAAGTATTTAGGGTGGTTGTGTGTCAGACCTTCATTTTTTTGAGGGAAACGCAAAATCATGTGGTTATTAATAAAGGCATATGGTTCAATATATAATCATAATATACATGGCCATGTAGGAAATAGTTTACAATGGGGCATATTTGGAAAACAGTGAATGTGACTTTCACTAAACATGGTGGTATCTCAAATGCTGTCAATTAAAACGCATGTACCTGGAAGATTCACATGCAGTGAATGGTTGGTGAAGTAAGTAATGGGGGGGGTTTGGATTCCCCCTATTTATTATAAATATGTATTAACTTGTCTATTCCTATAATTAGCTAGTCTATCAAAGCTCTGATAAACTTAACGGTGATGATATAACAACAATATTAGCTGCAAAAATAAATGCACTGTTTATATAAGCAAGAGTCTCATTTATTTCCCAAGAAAATAGGAATGCTAACATAAAACACTAAAAGAAAGTATTAAAGAGCATATGAAACATGTATTACAGAGCATAATCATACTTTACGTAAGGTCGTCCTCTGTCTTCAGTAGCTTTCAGCTGGGCTCAATGGGGCAAGAGGAAGTAACTCCAGCCGGTCAGTATTTTTAAAGCCCAATCAGACACCACCCACACAAACACCCACTGTCCAATGAAAAATCCATAAGAGGTAGTCCTTCCTAATCACCAGGAAGTATATTCTTCTCCAGTCCATCTTCCAGGAAGCATGCTGTAATGTCCACTAGGGACAGCATTCGTCCATGAGCCATTTGACCAAGGTTAAAGTGGTTGTAAACTCTCACCCACAACTTTGTCCCATGTGAATCAGCATAAAAACCCTAATGAACACTGCTTGTAGATATCTCCTTACTTGCATAGTATTGTTGTAATCCTTTTTGTTCTTTAGAATGAGGTCACTGAGCATGCCCATATCTCCCATGATTTACGGCACACTCTGTGTGCTTGTCTATCTATTATCAGGACTTCCTATGGCACATCACAGAAATCTCACTAGACTGCATAATCACTCAGAACTTCCTACTACACCCCATGTGACTATGTGACATCACATGGAGTGGAAAAAAAAGGCATCGGACAGCATTACCGCAGTCTTATCAGCTGAAGCTGATAAGACTGACATAGGCAAACACTAGATAATCGGCACAAGTAAATACTATGAAATAAAACAAGTCAGCTATGAGCAGGGAAGCAGGGTCATAGAAACGTTGGATTGAGACGGAGGCTTGGTTAACAGTACAGGAAGTGCTCAATGTAAGGGCAGAAATACACTCTACTGTGGACTCAGAAAACAATACTTAAGATGGCACTGCCTTACCCCTGGAAACAAGTTTTTTAAAGTTTCTTTAAACAGTAAGTAATTTGCAATTTGGGCTGGATTACAGTGGCTATAGTTTGATAATTACTCATTATAATGGACTAAATGAAAAGAAGCATCAGAGTGGTGGGAGAGTTTACTTCCTCTTTAAATCTTCAATGACAGCTGGTCTTTGATCTTCTGTAACTCAGGGAATCAGTCATCTTAGCAGCAGTTGATTTTTGAAGCTTTTGTTGGCAGTCATGATAATCAGGCATCTTTATTACACCAGGTGGTTTGAAGCCAAGCTTTCTTATCCCATACTCACTTGCCAGGGGATATGCGTGACCCTTTTCTTCCAGGTGAAGATTCTGATATGCATTCTTCAGTTACATAGCCCTGATGGGTAACCTGCTGAATGGCATTCCAGGCTGCCCCTAGGAGTGACGAGGCTAGGTGTAACCAGATTTCATATTCAAAAACATCTTACATTATGAAATAAAACATGTTGCCTTCCAACAGTTGGCGAATGTCAGATTTGTGCTTTGGTTTTTATAAATAAAGATTTTTCCTATAGATAATGTAGCCTTCAATTGCCACATTTATCTAAGTTATATTGTGAATGTCCCCTGCCTGATCATTTACCAATGTAAATTCTAGACAAGTGAATTATATATTAAGCACACTTGTAATGCTTAACTTTGGCATGTCCTAAAATTTCTGATTTATTTTTCAATTAATATTTATTTTCTGATTTAGATGAAAACATGATGTGTTTCTATACTTAGAATAATGCCTTCAAACATCATCTTCAATTTGACAGTTTTGTTCTCAGAAGATAAAGACTCACTAGTGATTATAGGTTATAGCTTGATGTTAAAGGACGTCGACACATTACTAAATTTAAATTATTACTGCAAACAGAAGACATTTCAACGTTATCTAAATGTCTGACACAGATTAAGTTTGAAGTTCTGTATACCGTTTATGACAATTTGCTGCAATGATTGCTGACAAGTCTTTCTACTAAATGTATGTGAATTTAAATTAAAAGCAAAAACACAAATATGCCTAGAAGTGCCCAAAATGTGTCATATTATGTACACAGGTAGCAATGGGCTATTTAAATCCAAATAAATGATAATAGTGTAACCAGAATTAACGTTACTGGACTATACAGGACTCTTTTTCTTCCACAAGATGGCAGCAGTGGATATGCTTATTGATAGGATTGAACTTAGATTAGAGAACACTGGGAAATGTAGTCTGGGCAAGGAACATAGGCCATTACCATTGCTGGGGAAAGAACTACTGTACCCAAGTATATCTGGGAGCAGGAGGAGAGGACAAGGGGATGGTGTAAAAAGGAAAGCCTGGAAAGCGAGAGAGGAGAGTTGGAGATTGCCGCCCATTGGAGAGCTGCTGAGGAGTGAGAAGTGTTTTTTGTGATTTGCTGGGGGAAAAGTAGCTGGCAGGTTTATTCTGTGTTGAGTGCTGCTGTATCCCTTTAAAGACTGCTGCCCAGTCGGTCACCCTGGTGCTAGCCTGAACTGTTACTCATCATCCAGACCACCGCTGCCAGGCCTGCTGCAGGAGTGAGTGAGGCATCCTACTGCTACAGTCTACATCCTCCTTCCTGCCTGACAACTTAAGGACATCAAAGTCACCAACTTCACAACAACGCCCTGGCTAGTTGCTAAGGAGGTCCCAAGGGAAATCGGTGAGTGGACACACAGTCATGCTGGAATACTGACAGAACTGTCCTTGCATTTTGCTGTTTTGCTGAACAAGGCCTAAATTGTCATCTCTTATCTGCTTCATCATCCAACTTATAAACCCAGAAAAAGTTGTGCGCTTAGTGACAAAGAGGTAATGCAGCACAATTTATTCTGGATATAAGGAAATGTAGAATAAGTAATCTTCAAAAGTGTGCAAAACCAAACTTAGTTAAGACCAATACCAAAATTATATATGTGAAAAGGTAATAAGGATAGCTCACGTTAAACAATGGTAAGTGCATAAAGAAAAAAAAAAAGCTTTATAGAAGAATCAACAGCTGGTATACAATATCATATGCCACTGGCCTCACCCTACGTGTGTTTGAACTTAAACAATGGGCATCTTCAAGGTTAAAGGAAAAGAAATCTGGTGTATTTTGCCCATGTTACTTTTTAGAACTTGTGAGTATATCCGCTTTTAATAAAGTCATGTGGTTTTAGCATACTACTCTATGGTCCTTTGTTCTTTCTTCTACTCACTATCACCCTAAGGTGCGGCCTTGGAACAACTATTGGAGGACCACTGATTTGGTGGAGACAAGGGTACCCTGTGGTGTGGCCCTTGAGTGGATGGCTTTTGTGCTCTTGATCTCTTAGCATTTGGAGATCAGCGTGATTTGGTAAGGTAACTGCCATACTTGTTTGAAAGGTGGCTTGGGACTCTCACACATAGATTTCTACTATATGCAAGATTTCATATGTGGACTTTTTAAATAATTTCTTTGAGTACTGTCTATGATACTTTTTTTATTTGCACTAACATACAATTTTTCAGGACAAGCTTTCGTGGTATGTCCCCTTCTTCAAGGTCCCAGCTGTACTGATTCACAAAAGCTTTAACAGAATATTAAAAAAAAGAGAATTTTTGAGGAAAAGGAAAAAAAACTGAAAAAACCAAACAAACACACACACACAAATGTACATGGCAATGGTAATACAAAAGCGTAGTTAGTGCGATAAGACAAGGGGAGAGCTATAGACGGGGGGGGGGGGGGGGCTTGGATGACAGTAATAGAGGGGTTTAATTCAAGAGTTTTCTTTTCCTAAATAGTTTTATAAATTTCCTTTAAGAACTAAGAGATTGTGGTCTTCCACAGTGTGGTTCAGTTGTGAGAAATGATGTCCCACAGGTGTGCAGAACTCATCTTCTTTATGTTCCTTGATGGTATGTCTGTGCAAATTCATCCTCACTTGCAACTTCTGTCCTGTTTCACTGACATAAGATCCTTTGCTTCATTTTTTGCCTTGGATGAGGAACACAACATTACTGGAGGTACTGCTGTATGCTCCCATGATATTGAAGGACCCATTTGTGTGTGTGTGACACTTTTAGATGGATTGATTTGGTTGCACAGTTTGTAGCATTTTTTTATTGCAGGGTTTGCTTTCATTATTCATGACTTCATAATCAGAATGAAGTTTTCTGCTTATTAGTTTATGTCTGAGGTTGGCTGGTTGTCTGAAAGTCAGTATTGGGGTTGTTGGAATATTTCTTTCAGAGTTTCATTCTCTGTTATGATGGGTTGTAAATCTTTATTTATCTTTTTTATCCCTGGAGGAGATGTTCTCTTTGGGTTTTCAAGGCTGTGTTTATGCTGTTGTTGATGGTTTTGTCTTTGTAACCTTTCTTGTTGAAGGAGTCTGCTAGTGTTCTGAGAGGTTTATCTCTGTCTTCTGGGTCTGAACATATTCGGTGGTATCTGATGGTCTAGCTGTGTGTGGGGCTTATTAATGTGATTCCAGGCAGACCCATCATAACAGGTATAAATATACTTACTGAACAAATCTCAGAAAAAATGTTAAAACCATTAGTCATGAATATTGATAGTTTCCTGCAAGATACAACTGTCTTATCTCACTAACTATGCTTGTTTTATTACCATTGTCATGTACATTTGCGTGTGTGTCTGTGTTTGTTTGTTTTTTTTTCCCCTCAGAGATTGTATATTTTTTAACATTCTGCTAAAACTTTTGTGAATCAGTACTGCTAGGACCTTGAAGAAGGGAACATACCCTGAAAGCTTGTCCTGAAAAATTGTATGTTAGTGCAAATAATAAAAGTATCACGGACAGTACTCAATTGTTTCTGTCGCATGTGCACTAATATGGCTACAATCACCTCAAGCATGTTATTTCTTTAATGCTTATTTTTTGTTATGCACTAATCAATGTTTTGTGATTGTCATTTCACTTTTGTTGTGACGCACACTTTTTATCATTGTTTAATGCGAGTTATCATTATGACTTTTTAACATATGTAACTCTGGTATTGATCATCACTAAGTTATTGGTTTTGTTCAACTTGCTGAAATTGTGTCATTAGCACCCCTTCCATCCTTCAGCGCATTCCATCTGGTACAGGATTATAACTACTTACATCATAGACATATCTTATTTACGTGTGCTAATGCATTTAAGGGACCCATCTTAGCTGTCTGAAGAGTAACGCTAAGGATTGTATTAAGGTTATTTAATCCTGAGGGCAGATCTGCATTAAACCTTGACGCATTTACCACAGGCCTAGGCTTAGTTCCTCATTGTGAGAGCTCCCAAGTGACTTAGCCTATATCAAAATTGTTATCCACTTATGTCACTCCCTGTGGCTCATCATATGAGGATAGCTATAGTTTACACTGTTGGAGTTATAGTATATGCTGGTGTTTGAAATCACTGCAATGAACTCTGTGTATCTTGTGCTTTCTATTTCTATGCTTTATGTTGATTGACCCTAATTGGCCAATACATTCTGCTATTCCTCATAGAGTTGTGAGTCTAATTCTTGTGTGCCCATTAAAGTGCATAAAAGGATATAGTGTTGGTGTCAGTGGGGTTAAAGCCTCAACTATGGTTAAAACAAAAGCAGACCCAATTCAACCAGCAACTCCTATGGGGGTAGCGCATACCCTTTAATAAAAGGGTTATTAGGAATTGTATCTAAATATCACCACAAATACAGCAACAAAATCTCCACCATCAGCATAGGGGAGGTGAGGGCCATTCATTGGATTCAGATTTCAAGATGACTTTTACCTTATACAAGACAATAATAACTATAGCGGACAGTAAATATTTGCTAAATGGATCCTTTATTTTGTGAATCCAGGTTCTGAAATTCAGTTCTTGAACATTACATAGCCACAGCTGTCAAAGGCACGCGGGTGTGGTGATGGGATTTTGGTTTGGAAACACACCATACTTGAACGATCCTAACAGATCGGAATTGGATTGATTTTGGACAATTGAACAGTCATTTTATGTGCTTATGGCAGAGCTTTTTAAGCGCTACTAATGTTATAGCTTGTCTGTAGCATATGTTTGAATGTTGATTTTAGTTATAGCGGCTGCTTTTAATGTTTATATCAAATCACTATTTGTAATTAGTGGTGTATGAGCGCTGGGAGAGGGAGATTATTTGACTATGGTTAATTGATCACTTTCATTGGATTTATCTTTACAATACTGCCACACTAAGGTAATATGCCATAACTTCCATATCAGACCACTCATTCTAAAGTGGTTCTAAAGCATGGCAGTACTGTGACTTTGATCACATTTGTCACTAATAATATGAAGAATTACGTTTTCACAGTGTGCTTTCATACAAAAATCCTGTGTCATTAAACAGACTAGCCCCAACAGTAAAGGCCTAGAAAGAATCGCCAACTATGCCATTCGCCCAAAATGAGAACATTTGGTTTGTCCTACAAAGCCTAACTAATGATTCTTCTCAATTAGTAAAATGAGATGTATTTTCACTGTGTGACTATTCTTCCTGATTTGAATTAAACCACACTAAGCCCCCAGTATGTCTTGACTGAGCCAGGATCACTTCTTTTATTTGGCAAGCTGATCAAGCTTCCTGTCATGTCCATGTAATGCTTGTCATAATCTTAAAGTGTCTTTGAAAATGTTGATTTTGTTCATAATAATTTTCTGAAGAATTGACTTTTCCTATCTGCCAGACAGTGATACAAGGCTGATGATTTTGATCTATCTTCTGGCAGTCCACTGATAACGTGCTGTCTTCATCACTACACATCATGTTTCAGACCATTTTTATTTTAATATACAACATCACAGTTTAGTATTTCGTTATAGATATATCAATAATGGTTTGCAGCAGGGACTTTGTTCATACTTCTGAAGAAAACTCATTCTTCTAAACATTTGATATACCAAGATGCAGAAGTATAACAAATTGTGTGTTTACACGCTTTCTTAAAGTGATTGTAAACTTTCCTGTTTTATTTTTTTTCAAATAACAAACATGTCATACTTACCTGCACTGTGCAGCTTGTTCTGCACAAAATGGCCCCGATCATCCTCTTCTGGGGTCCCTCGGCGGCTCTCGCGGCTCCTCCTCGCATCAAATAACCCCCTAGGAGAAGTGCTTTCCCAGGGGGTTACCATGTGGGCGCGCCTCCGAGCCCAGCATTTGTGTCCATAGACACGAATGCCAGACTTGGCCCCGCCCTCAGGTGCCTGTGTCATTTGATTTGATTGACAGCAGCGGAAGCCAATGGCTGCGCTGCTATCAATCTATCCAATCCAGAGCTGGGACCCCGTGCAGAGAGGGAGAGCGTGTCTCCGCCGAGGAAATTGCGGGGCTCAGGTAAGTAAAATAGGGGGCTGGGAGGGCCGGTCACTGCCAGAAGTTTTTTCACCTTAATGCATAGGATGCAATAAGGTGAAAAAACACGAGGGTTTACAACCCCTTTAACAGTTGGACTGTCTAAAGCCCCATACACACTATCAGATTTTCTGCTGATTTTTGTCTTCAGATTTACCAAAACCATATAATATGAGGTCAAACCTTAGGAGTTTCAATTTGTATACAATCAGGCAGGCCCTTGTACTACATGGTTTTGGTAAATCTGAAGACAAAAATCAGCAGAAAATCTGAAAAGTGTGTATGGGGCTTTAGAGGTATTTTATTAATTTGTAGAGAAAAAGACTCTAGAAATGATTTAAAGTATCATGTCACAATGAAAAGACTCTAATATATTCAGGGAGCACAGTTCACCATGTTTTTAGAAAGGTTATAGTGGTCCTAGAAAGACAACATTATAGGGAGGAGATTGTTTGAAGTTATATACTTTTTTATTTTAAAAATGTATCATGCATTTTATATATATATATATATATATATATATATATTTTTTTTTTTTTTTTAACTTTACAGCCATCAGATCACTTTTACAGGGCTTAGAAGAAGGGGCCACAGTTCGTCGTTGCTCTTAGGCTCTTCTGTTTGACTGGGGAGCCCAAGACCGCTGTAAGCAGTTGAGTTGGCTACCAACAGAGGGGATAGAGGAACGTTTCCTGATCTTCTCTGTGCCGAATGAAGCTGGAAACGACAAAGATTTTGTCGCTTCTGGTTTCAGTGCTGTGTTTCCTTGTCCTGTTCCTTGGGTGGTTCTGTGGATATGAAGTTGGCTAAAGGATAGATACCAGAGTTTGGTTCTAAATGGGGTTCATTCGGAAAAGATACCAGTCACTAGTGGTGTACAACAAGGCTCTGTACTAGGTCCTGTTCTATTTAATCTATATGTAAGTGATATAACTAAAGGGTTTGTAGGTAAGGTATGTCTATCTGCTGATGACACAAAGGTGTACAATGGGGTTGATATCCCTGGAGGTGTCTGTATCATGGGACATGCTTTGGCATTGCTGGAAAATTAGTCAAAGCAGTCTGCAGTTCAATGTTTCTAAATGTAAAATAATGTGCCTAGGGAAAAATAGAGTATAATATTGGAGGTACAGTGTTGGTTCATACTACAGAGGAAAAAGATTTTGGGGTACTTTCGGAGTAGTCGGATTATTGCAAAATGAGTAACAGTGTGGCTAGGCAGTGAAAAAAACAAATAGAATTCTAGGATGCATTTTAGAAGGGTCACCAGAGGTAAAAATACATCAAAGGAAACAAATCTGTAGTCTAAGCAGGGCCTTTAAGGCACAAATCCATTATATCGATAAAATGTCGTAACTTTATTACAATATATTTAAAAAATCATTATATCTCTCAACCACCTCATATAACTACAGTAACTATATTTTGTGATTTTATATTCATTCATCCATACCGGTTGATTCCAGCCATTTTCAATCATATAATGTTATGTTGCTTGACAGGTTTCCTGGAACTCCGTTCACTTCCACAGGAGCAGGAGGTGGAGATATCATATGTAACACTACAACACATTAAAAATATAAATATATATTCTCTAGTTACACGACCCCCAGCTATTAGCTTTTAGATGATCCCTGAAAACCCTCCTCTTCAGAGAAGCCGATCCTACCCACACCTAACAACTGTATTTTCATTTTGTCCATCTGATCATACCCCACAGCTACCACCCTTTGTTCCACTTGACCCTCCCTTCTAGATTGTAAGCTCTAACGAGCAGGGCCCTCTGATTCCTCCTGTACTGAATTGTATTGTACTTGTACTGCCTTCCCTGATGTTGTAAAGCGCTGCGCAAACTGTTGGCGCTATATAAATCCTGTATAATAATAATAATAAATAATTAATATATATGCATCCACAATAATACATACATTCTTTTATCCATAGTGAACACAATTACCATAAAAGGTCCAGCCGGGATGCTTATAATAGTCTATAGGGTCCCGGAAAAGAGCAGCATAGAAGAACAAGCAAGCAGGGCCCCTTCAACATCCCAGAGATGTTCTTCCACACACACAGTGCCTTCTTTGGTTACTTAACCCCCCCATTAAAAAGGAAGAAAAGGTGTTCTGAAAAGAATAATAATTTACATTTAATTAATTAATAAAGCAGAGTTCCACCCATTTAAAAGTCAGCAGCTACAAAAGTGTAGCTTCTGACTTCTAATAAACAGACACTCACCTGTCCCATGGTCCAGCAATGCAGCCACCCGAAGCCTCGCTTCTCTCCCCCTCCTCTCTGCAGGACCAGCATTGCAAGTGTTGGCACCTGGCTGTGGCTTCACAGCTGGGCGCGCACTGCACATGCATGAGCCTCATCGTGCAATGTGAACGGCCATGCAACCTTCTGGGACCTGTAACGTGTCCCAGAAGATTGCAGGGAGGGAGGGCGGAATGTGAACTTCCTTCTGGCTCCGCGGCGCCAGGAAAGGAAGTGGGATCTGGGTACCTGTGAAAACTAGGTACCCGCTCCTCCTCCAATAAAATTACATGCCAAATGTGGCATGTCAGGGAGTTGCGAGTACTTAAAGCGGAGGTCCACTGAAAAAAAATATTAAAAGCCAGCAGCTACAAATACTGCAGCTGCTGACATTTAATATATGGACACTTACCTGTCCAGGGAGTCCGCGATGTCGGCAGCTGAAGCCGATCCGTCCTTCGGCTCTCAGCTACTGCCACCGCCATCCTCGGTAAGGGAATAGGGAAGTGAAGCCACGCGGCTTCACTTCCTGGTTCCCTACTGCGCATGCGCAAGTCGCGCTGCGCATCCTCTCTGGTCCCTGCTGTGTTCTGTGTCTCACAGAATACAGTGGTGGAGGAGAGTGTAGGCGCCGGAAGTGGCGTAGGTCACCGCAACTGCCGCAGTGATCTATGCCAGGAAGTGGGAGCAAATACCTGTATTAAACAGGTATCTGCTCCCTCCTCCCCCCTGAAAGGTGCCAAATGTGACACCGGAGGTGGGGAGGAATCCAAAAAGTGGAAGTTCCATTTTTGGGTGGAACTCCACTTTAAAGCAGAAGTTCCTTATTTTGGGTGGAACTCCGCTTCAAGAAGAAAAAATCCCTTAATCTCCCCTTAATCTCCCCCATATAGTCTCCATCTGTGCCTAAATAGCCTCAAATTATCCATCAACATTCCTCCTTCATTATAATACAGTCATATCTTCTAGCCGGGATCTCTATCACTACACAGTCATTAGTTTCCTATTTGATCTTCCATAGCTTTTCCTCTCTAGACAAACTAAAAAGGGATTTATAAATAATTGTCATTTACATATTTTTTGTAATAGATCGTCTCCAAGTGAAGGAGAAAATAGAATCTGATTCTCGTATATATATTTTTAGCTAGACCTTTTTTGTGTCTTTTTACTGTGTCTAGCTCTGGAGACCTCACTTACAAAGAGATATGGATAACATGGAATGAGTCCAGAGATGGGCAACAAAATGATGAAAGGTCTGAGGGATAAAGCATATCGTAAGAGACTTCAGGAACTAAATATGTGCTGCATGGAGGAAAGAAGGGAAAGGGGAGGCATGACTGAAACCTTTAAATACATCAAGGAGTGACTAAGGTTCAGGAGGGCAATATTTTCAATATGAAGCTAAGATCAAGAACACAGGGACATGACCTCAAAGGAGGAAATGAATCTTAGAAAGTATTATTTTACCCAAAAAAGTAGTTTGGTGCTTGGAAGAGACTTCTAGCAGAGGTAGCGAGTTAATCAACAGTATGTGGATTTGTGAAAAAGAAAGGATTTAACAAAAAAATTGTTAACATTTTACAGGGTGTCTCTTATTTAACTGACTATATTTTCTATCTATTTTGATCTGGATAATTTCAAATTCATTTTCATTTTGACTCTAGCATATGTTATGCTGCAACTTGCAAGGTTTGTAAGCTTACTTCACTGAGACATTTTGACATTATACATAACACTGTCACTCAAAGCAGATGATTTCTTTGGGGCCGCATGTACTTTTGACTCAGCTGGAGGTAAGAGCAGTGGCTGTAATAACCACTAATTATACCAGTAATGTTCACCATTAGTGACAGTTGGTGCCAATTACTCAATAAATTGTGAAAACAGTCATAATAAGAAAATAAAATCTCAGACATGAAGTTTGTCATAGTCATTTACCCTGTAGAGAGCCATTGATTTCTTTTTCATGAAAGTGCAACATTGCAGAGAAAAGCAATTGATTTATAAAGATTTCACCAGTATACAGTATTCCCTGAAGTTTACACTGGACAAGGTAGGCAAAATATGTGCCTTTTGTATCTATGATCTTAAAGCCCATCTCTGGGTAAATCCCCTTCTCTTCCCCCTACCACCCATTTGACACACCTGCACCTGTTGGCACTTGATCCTTGATCCAGCACTGAAGTCTGGTCCTGCTGCTGACTAATCTTGTTGCTTCCCCTCTTTGTCATCACATTGCTGGAGTCTTCTGGGACATGAAAGCACCATGTTGATGGACAGCTAATATGAAGTGTCTATGTAACTTAGGCAGTGACTTGCAGCACCCAAGCAAGTACCCTCTCACTCTGCAGTCCAGAAGATAGAAGACTCAGGACACCGCTTGTCATGTAACTGAGGATTCAGAATTTTGTTATTATTATACAGGATTTATATAGCGGCAACAGTTTGCGCAGCACTTTACAAAATGAAGGCAGACATGGTCCAAAAGGAATCAGGGGGGCCTGCCCATTAGAGCTTACAATTTAAGAGGGAGGGTCAAGTAATACAAAAGGTAATAACTGTGGGGGGTGCGCTGCTGGAATCAGTAAAACACAGTGTATTAGTTGGAAGCATATCTTCTTTTTTTTTTTTCTTTATTTTATTACAACTCACGGTAAGTACAGAAACCATTTGACATGCACAGCAACAAATAGCACAGAATCAGAGTCACAACATTTGGGACACAATTTCTGTCACAAGTGGCATGCAAAGTATGAAAAGCCGGGGAGACAAAAAACAAAAAGGGCAGCAACAAACCAAACCCCAAAAAAAAGGGGGGGGGATAAGGATAGAGGTAGCAGAGGGGAAGGGGAAGAAGAAGAAAGACAAAGGCGCAGAACAGAGGGGAGGGGACAGGAAGAGTACCGTTCGCAACCTCCATCCTTCCAGATCTAAGAGGCCCGCTGGTACAGTCTCAGTTATAGATAGATTAATTCAACAAGGCCTTTTACTCTTCAGCGTATACAAATTAATGCCAATAGAACCATTTTTTTGAGGAGCCCAGAAGATATGGAGAAGGGAGCCCATCTCATCTCCACACCTCCAACAAAGGTCTGAGCATTGGGAAAACATCTTATGGATTTTAGCGGGGGTATGGTACCACCATGTCAGGATCTTGAAACCAGATTCCTGGTGCACATATAGAGGTTTTAGAGGAAAACAGGAGAATTCTGTCCACCTGTTTGTCCGTTAGGCTCAGCTCTAAATTTCATTCCCATTTGGACACTAGCAGTCGATAAGTCTGAGACACTGCATGGCGTAACGGAAACTGCTCTGCACAAAGGAGCTCAAATGTGGTAAGGGGATGTGTAAAGGCATCTGGGAAGGGTGGAGGGCCAATGAAATGAGCCAACTATAATTTTGAGGAAAATAATTTGCAAGGTACTGTATCTTATTTGTCCATGTGGTATCACCAACTTTATTTAAACTTTGAAGTACTGTATGTTTCAATATGATTGGTGACTGTTATAATACTGAAACTTTAATATATTTAGGCTCAGGCTGCATAGACCTACTGCATTTCCCTTAACCAAAAGGTGTATTGTATCTCTCCTCTGCATTAGCTTGCATTTGATTTGAGTGGCGACTTCTCTGAAATTATTGTGAGGAAAGTAAATGTCCAGCAGTGCTAGCCTCATTGTTTCTTGAAATGGATTGTTCTCACGTATGAACATCTTAAGTATTAGGAAAAACATTGGAGCTGATTTACTAAAGGCAAATAGACTGTGTACTCTGCAATTGAAATAGCACATAGCAGGGGAATTTGTGCCAAAGCTTGGTGAATGAAGAGAAGCTCCGCTGACGTCCATAATCCAATCATGTTCAAAGCAAAAATACAGGTTTTTTTTACTTTGATTGGGTAATCTTTGCAAAGTGGGTGATCTTTACAAACTTTGGCTGTTCATTTGTTCGGATGAATGCTCTAATTTTGGCCCATCTGCCCCTGTTCGCCGTGAGCTGTGCATCATATATACAAGTAATATTTATACTGCTTCTATATATGACAGCTTCCAGCTGTCAATGGTTCCTAATGAAGTTACAAATACTCATTCACTTAGGAGGGAGCAGTATCTGAGGGTCTTTTTATCATTTAAGAAGGCTTCCAGATTCCGATAGGCCCCTGGGCCACAGACCCCCACAATTACCAGGCAAGGGCTGTGGGAAAGACGCCCTCGTCCTCATCAACAAGAGGAATGGGTGCTTTGCCAGGGTGGGTCTTCTCAGGTTGAGGCCATGTGGCCTGGTATGGTTCAGGAGGAGGGGGCCACATGCTTGCTCCCCCCCACTTAACTGGCCAGCCAGGCTGTATGCTTGGATTAGGGTCTGGTATAGATTTTTAGGGGGTATAGATTTTTAGGAGGATCTAACACATTCTTTGTCTTTGCACAAGTCCCCCTTAAAATCTATATTTGACTCTATGCAATTTTGTTCAATTATTGCTGTAGGATGTGCTACAGTAAAAATTACATTTATAAAAAAAAATGTAAACAAAGAACCTGTCAACTGAAATGTCATTTGACAGCAATTTTCAAACATTTTTCCTTTGTAAATGTCCATGCTGCTGCAGAACTTTCTGTACATAATAGAGATGCACCCCATTCACAGACAGGGTTGGGACACCCTCAAGACACCCTTGTATAAAGGAATTGGAGATTTTTAATGTTTCACTTTAAGCCTTTAAAAGAAAAGATCACTACTCCTGGCCAAATAGATCTTTACATTTTCTTTTTTGCATGTTCTCCAGGACAATGCCAACCCCCCATGCTTTTTTTGTTTTTTTTTATACACCCTCTTGACTATTAGCCCAAAAGATGGGCATGTTTAACTTGACAGATTTGGCTCCCAGTGATTTCAATGGGATACTACATTTTAAAGTGATATTATGTATGTATTGTTCTTGTGTTAGCAAGACCAAGAAAGTTAGCAATCTTCAGTCCAAGAGACAAGTCATTAGAAAAGGCAAAAATGCCTTGTGAGACTGGGTCACCTAGAAAGAATGGCCATATAATGCGTCAAATTTTTGGTTGTAATTAATATATGTTGCATATTAACTTTGTGAAATATATAATGTTTCTGTGCATTAATGAACCTGCAAAGAAATTATGTTTATAATCCTGCCTCTTCCAAGTTCACCAGACTGTGATTAAAGAATCTACTGTACTGTAATCTTCAATGTGTGCTTCATTTTCTTGATTACAGGCATCTTGGGATTTAAGATGTAATGATTTGGAATGCCAGCTATGCTTTGAGGGAATACTGTCCTCTGCTACTTTAGATTCTGTCAGTTTTTCTCTTATCTTGGTTTTTTTTTTTGTTGTGTCATTGTTCTGTCATTTAAATCTATGGCAAAGTAGAACCGACAGCTATACAGCTATAGAAGATGTGCAAAGATTGAACAATGTGGTTAATTAGGTCATTTCTAACATTGTCATTTGGGCAGTAAATAACTACTGATGGCTAAATTCTACACTGGCTAGTTTCCTAGGGGCTGAACCTGTGAAATAGATAAAATAATTATTTTAAATATGTATTCCTTGTGAAGTGTTTATATAGTATTCACAAGTACTCATACATATAATCAATTGTTCATAAACTGAGTGACCTGACCTCTCTTCACCCAACGCACACATAAAATTAGACTTTATTATGTAATTAATTGAATAAAGTTTTGGATAACTAGAATCCCTTATCCCTGCACTAACACAAAAGAGGGCTTGGGAATAATTAAATAAAGTCCCAATATATAAAACTAAGGTAAGTCCAAAACGACCTATTCTCCAATAATGGTGTCCTAATTTTCTGTTATTAGTAGCACATAGACCAGGTGTATCCTACCTTTGGGGGTATTAAAAACAAGTGATAGTGGTGCAGTACTGGATCTCTTAATATTTAACGGCTTCCGGACCAGCCGCCGCAGTTTTACTGCGGCAGGTTGGCTCCCCTGCGCGAAACCACGTAACTATACGTTGGCTTGTGGGGTCTGGATAGCGGGCACGTGCGTGCCCGCTGCACAGCGGGGGTGCCAATGTTCGTGGCCGACAGTCGCAATGACCGCCGGCTATGAGCGATCATGAGCTGGAGACACAGAACAGGGACGAATGTAGGTAAACACACACTTCCCTGTTCTGTTCTGACAGGAGTGAAAGATTGTGTGTTTCTATTAGCTAGGAACCACGATCTGTCACTTCCTGTAGTTAGTCCCCTCCCCCTTCAGTAAGAATCACTCCCAGGAAACACAGTTAACCCCTTCACCGCCCCCTAGTGTTAACCCCTTCACTGTCAGTGACATTTTTACAGTAATCAATGCATTTTTAATTGCACTGATCGCTGTATTAATGGCAATGGTTCCAAAAATGTGTCAGAATTGTCCGATGTGTCCGCCATAATGTCACAGTCATGATAAAAATCGCAAAACAACAAAAAAGTGTGGCGCTGAACAATGTCATATAAAACAGGTCAAATATACAGTAAGAAAGATCAATTATGTCTGCTCAGAGCATGTAGTCCTCATGTAAACATTAGAGATACATAGTCTGTATGGCAATATGTTAAACAGAATATTGAAGAGTTGTGTAGATATCTCAGCTAAAAAATCCGCTCACTACCACCAAGAGTTGAGGAGGCTTACCGGATAAGGTGGACCCAATGGGGCATACGCCGGATTGGGTCGGACAAGGCTTAGGTGGTGAGTGGCTGTGTATACTCCGAGAAGAATGCGGTCTCACGGGTTTGTTGTATTCATCCAAATTATACCAGGAACTTGGGAGGTGTGCGTAATCTCCCGGATCTGGGAGGTCATGTAGATCTTAAGGAAGTGATGGGGTGTTCCGTAAGCAAACCCCTCAAGGCAACATTCCGTGGACCAAAAATTGATGTGGAAGAATAGGGAAAGAAAAGAAGGGCCACATAGTGTAAATCCGAAAAACGAAAAGTATTTATTTGAAATAAAATAGATGTACACTCACATGCAAATCCAAAATTTTAAAACAGCGCTGTATGAGAAAAAGTGGCGACAATGGGGTCCTGCCCGACGCGTTTCGTCCTCTGATAAAAATCGCAGATCGCCGCTATTACTAGTAAAAAAAAAAAAAAAATAATAAAAATGCTATAAATCTATCCCCTATTTTGTAGACGCTGTAACTTTTGCGCAAACCAAAAAAGTTAATATCAATATTCGCTTATTGCGATTTTTTTTTTTACCAAAAATATGTAGAAGAATACATATCAACCTAAACTGAGGAAAAAATTGTTTTTTTATATATTTTTGGGGGATATTTAGCAAAAAGTAAAAAATAATGTGTTTTTTTTCAAAATTGTCGCTCTTTTTTTGTTTATAGCGCAAAAAATCAAAACCGCAAAGGTGATCAAATACCACCAAAAGAAAACTCTATTTGTGGGAAAAAGAGAAAAAGAGGGCATCAATTTTGTTTGGGTACAATGTCGCACGACCGCGCAATTGTCAGTTAAAGCGACGCAGTGCCGAATCGTAAAAAATGCTCTGGTCAGGAAGGGGATAAATTCTTTCGGGGCTGAAGAAAAAGAAAACAGGATTTTTTTGCATTATTTAACCTGAAAGTGGATAAATTGACTTGATGTGTCATATGACATACAAGTAACATTATTAGTAACTATACCTATATTTTGTGTTTTAACTGTACAAAAAAACTAGTTGTAGCTAGCTTGTGGATTTGAGATTTGATGTTTTATATAAATAAATATAATAATATGTTCATGATTTTCTTAAAGGAGTTGTAAAGGCAGAAGGTTTTTTATCTTGATGCATTCTATTCTATGCATTAAGATAAAAAGCCTTCTGTGTGTAGCAGTCTCCCTCAGCCCCCCTAATACTTACCTGAGCCCCATCTCTGTCCAACTTTGTCCATGAGTCCCTCGGCTATCCGAAACCCTCTCTCCTGATTGGCTGAGACACAGCAGCGACGCCATTGGCTCCCGTGGCTGTCAATCAAATTCAGTTAGCAAATCAGGGGAGAGAGGGGGCGGGGCCGAATCACAGCTCCGTGTCTGAGTGGAAACAATGAGCTGCAGCTCGGCTCGGGTGCCCCCATAGCAAGCTGCTTGCTATGGGGGCAATCAACAAGAGGGAGAGGCCAGGAGCAGCGAAGAGGGACCCGAGAAGAGGAGGATCCGAGCTGCTCTGTGCAAAACCAACTGCACAGAGCACGTAAGTATAACATGTTTGTTATTATTATAATTTTTTTTAAACGAGACTTTACAATCACTTTAAGCTGTTCTGTGCCTGGCTATCCATATGTAAAGTCATTGACATCTTTTGAAGTCATACTGGTAACTCATAGGTAGAGTTGGGCAAACAGTTCAGGCCAAGCAAAAGTTTGGCCCAAACATTGCCTGTTTGCCCGTTCATTGAACACCCAAATTTGCAGGGCATTTAGTAAGTGCTCCCCCGCCGAACGCCCTGCACTGCACTGCACGCTGTACAGTGCATTAGCTGATTGTTAAGGAGCAGGGCCAGGAAGTCGGCTGCTGCGTCCTTAACAACCGATGAGTCATCAGCTGTCAATGGGCTTCCCCACTGACAGCTGAATAAAAAAAAAAAAAAACATTTTCGGCAATAAAAAAAGTGAAAAAAAAGGTGTGGGTTCCCCCCCAAATCCCTACCAGACCCTTATCCGAGCATTAAGCCTGGCAGGCTGGGAAAGGAGGGGGATGAGCAAGCACCCCTTGTGCCCTCAACATGGGGGGTGGGTGCTTTGGGGCAAGAGGGGCTCTGCTACCATGCACAGCTACACCAGATTTTGCACTCTCTAATTTTAGTAAATCAACCCCATAAGACTGCTGCTGATGAAGATTTCAGTGAACTAGGTATTGGGTAATACGTTGGTGGATTGTAATGTTCAAAAGATTAAGAACCTTTAGTCCTCTTTTGGGAGGGGGTGACTTATGAGAAATGTCTTGATGTCAGAGACCTGTGGTGATGGAGAGACCCTCCAGCTATTGTCCAGCTAGCCAGAAGTGCAGTTTTTTCACACGCAGAAA
Source organism: Aquarana catesbeiana (assembly GCF_042186555.1). Lineage (NCBI taxonomy): Eukaryota > Metazoa > Chordata > Amphibia > Anura > Ranidae > Aquarana > Aquarana catesbeiana. Next base: position 193,987,279 of record NC_133325.1, read on the forward strand.
TCATGGTGTGGCACTGGAACTCAGAGTCAGCCTATCTACTTTGACCTAGCTATCTGACACTGTGCATGTGAGATAACAAGACAGAGACAAGCCTGTCATAAGAATTTAGATACACAGTCAAGAAGCTATGGGTAACTGCAATTAAACAATTAGAACATAGGAATACTTGCCTAACAGTCTCTGCTTCTGGACTGGGTGAAAATATAGCAGCAGTAGCAGCCCCTGTGTGTATAAAGTCTTGTAGAGTTCTCTGTTTCCCTCCACTTCCCTTTTCTGTTTTTTTTTTCCCAACAGCCCAAAGACAAGAAGTGCATGCATAATATATTTATATGCATTTACAAATGAAGACAGTAGATTCCCACAACTCCAGCTAAAGACAGCCTTATTATTTTTGAACACAAATTCCTGACAGCAATAATGTTTTTTCTATCACAATAAAGACCTTGAAATAGCAAAGACCTGGAAATAGTAATGCAACTAATTTTCCTGCATGACTCAGCTTTCCTAGAGAAGACTGAAGGCTCTCTGATGATAGTCAACATATACTGCCTAATTGGGGTGTTGTGGCCAGCCTAAATCACCTATTTACTGTTTTAAATATCTTTTTTTTTGTGGTTGTTTCACAACCATTCATGAATATTAGTCTAGATATCTTTGGCACTGACTAGCTCAGCACAGTTTTATTCTATAAATGTATTATGGATTCATGAGATTGTGACTGTATGTACTTATACGTACATACTGCATAAAGCAATTTTAGCACATAATTTATTAAGACTATAGTTTTGAAGAGTCAAGATTCAAAAATAATGGACTTAATTCAGAAAAGGGTTAATATATTGTTTAAACCCACTCAATCACTACTATTTCCCATTTGTTTAAGGCTTCACAATATCATTTTAATCTCCTGTTTAATCCAGTGTTGAAGCAAGTCATAATAAATAAGTGAAGATTGTTAATCACACATGTAGTGATCTGACAGTAGTCCTCCTTTATATTACAATAGAAAAATCAATATCAGTATGTCTTGCAAACAATATCCTTCAGCCTAAGAGCCTGGCAATCAATTTCCATTTAAGGTTAAAATACATTAAAGGAATTTACTACAAAGTATATCATATTTTGTAAAAAAATAATTTGGAAAAGTTTTACAAATGCACTAGAGATCTGCATTGATTGCTATGTATTAATTAATTACATATTTATTACAGCAGACCTATCATTAATTTCACAGTGGTGCTGGAATAAATCCTGACATTTTAATAAATACAATTGTATTTTTAACTCTGTTTTTAACTGTGTGGAGCATCTTGGGCAGGGGTCTCAAAACTATGACCCTCCAGTTGTTCAGGAACTACAAATTCCATTATGCCTAGCCATCTCTGTGAATGTCAGAGTTTTACAATGCCTCATGGGATGTGTAGTTCCGCAACAGCTGGAGGGCCGTAGTTTGGAGATCCCTGGGAATTAATAATGCTTCATTTGAAGATGCTGCAAAATGTATTGCAATGCACACAGTGTGAGCAAGCCAAACAAAAGTGGTAGAGCTGAAGAAGAATCTGAAAAAAGAGGTAGCTAGAAAGCAAGTATACATAAAGTAAGGTTTTAGATCTTACAATATGGCATACCCAGATCTCAGTCACCAAGCAAGTTGGCTTTCATTACCTTAAAATTAATAATTGTGTTAACACTGAAAATGTGTATTTTATCAGGGCCAATCAACGCTACAGGTGCATTACCTTTGGTGCACTAAGCATTGTCCCTCGAGCAATTGAGAATGCAAATAAAAATCAAAATGATCCAAGAGAATATCTGACGACCTTCTGTGTTTATGAAAGGAGAGCGGATTTGGATTGAATAAAATATCCTCAAGCTGTCCACCATTCTGTTAGCAGTAAACACCCACAGCACTTTAGGTGCTTTGTTACTGACAGTTGATAAAACTAAATGCACCTCTAAGAACTCTCCTCACCCTTTGGCTATGATGACGGCTACAGGGTCTCTGTCCTTTACTCCTGGAATGTTTAGTCTAGTTTAAACCTTGTGTTACCACCAGACTGGCTCTGACTGAAGAACGTCCTCTTTAAGAGGGGCCCAGAAACCTATCTGTGCCATATAGACTATGATGGACCCACCTTTAGAGACCTGACATACCATGCAACTTTGCCACTTTCTGTCTACTATTAGGCCATGAACCTTGACCGAGACTCCCCTATTTACTTTAAAAAAAATATTAACCGTACCTTAACCTTATACACCATCTTAACCCCATAGACCATGCACTATCGATCTTGATCAAACACCTTACTCTCATAGATACCTTTGAAATGGAAGTGCACAAACCCTCCCACTGTTAGTCAGTGGATCTCTGCGGTTAATGAGATTAAACAAATGGAGCACCTTACAGCCTCACTAAATTGTAAGGAAAGACAATTCTGTAACATCTGGTTTTACTGGAATGATTTTTAGTTTTCACAGGAGTATAGTTCTTTTCAATGAGCTCAGACTTATTTAGTCCTTCAGATAATTCTTGGGTTTGTACTTTTTCAGTGCCGCTTCAGAGAAGAAATGTTCCCATCCTCCCATGCTTCCTGGGCTCTACTGTCTCTCCTTCAGGCCCAGGACCAACCTGTGTTGCTGGGTGGATGGGAGGGAGACCAGCAAACATTGATTCACTGATCTCACCCAGCTAAAATGAACCCAGAAGCAATGTGTAAAATGTCACTTTCCCTGGCCCTTGTGGCTATATAAAGCTGATTTAGGTGTGCCAGCCTTGCAATGTGGGTCATCGTCGGCCTGGGTTCATTCAGGCTGTCAGCACCTTTCCATTTCTCTGGGTGCCGGCTTTTACACACAAAGTGAAACAAGGCCGCATACATAGATCCATGCTGTAAATCTTGTTCTGTGGTGACAACTCTCACTTTTGTAAGTGCAATAACCTATTTTTAATTATCGTTAATACATTGTTTTACCTGCTCTGTCCAGTGTGCTTTGCATGTTCTTTTGTTATGTATTTAGGTTTGTATTTCTTTGTTGTAGCAGAGCTGCTGCAAATAATTTTTTACCTGGAGCAGTAGTTCGTGGAGCAGATCTGGATCTGAAGCTGGGGGTCTTGAAGGTGCTCTGGAGCTGGGGTTTCTGGAATTGTCTGGAGCTGAATCTGAGCAAGCCTGAAGCAGGAGCTCAACTGCTAGATCCACCCTGAAGAAGCTAACGAACATGAAGTCCTGCCAACCCTACTTATAATACAGATTTCAGTGATAAATACATGTACATATGCTGACTTTTTTATACAACATCTTAACATATAGGGTTCTTTTGTTATGAGTTTTAGCTTAGCATATATAAGTTTCATTGCTTATCAGGCCAGTCATGTTATCTTTTTTATTGCAGTTTATTTATTTTTTTCTAATGTGGTGTGCACATTCTGTGGTGCACATTATAAGAAAAAGGAAGAATAAAAGCAACATTATTTGCATGTTCAACATGCACATCATGTAGGACTGTACTGTATACATTGAAGATCAGTGTATAATCAGCTGTATAGGTCCATAGATCACAATGACATACGTGAGTCAATGTAAGTGCATGCATGGAGGCAATCCAATTCAACACTTACAATGTATGCTTTCTGTTTTCTTTAGTAGATCATACTCACTTTGTAAACACTGTGGCCTGTGAGGCATTACATGAGCTATGTTTTCTTACAAGACATACAACATTTGCCATCCACTGCATTTGCCATCCGCAAGGTGAGATGTTAATCTTTAACTATTGAAAGTTTCTTATGAATCCTATTTTATCTAATGACACGTTCATAAATAACTGCCATTTTTTCTTTTTTAAAGAAAAACATTTTTTTTAATACATAAAATACTGTAACCAGTGCAGTGTTCAGACAGATTTGAAGCTATTCTTGCAACCCATATGAAATAGTAAGCAACAGTCATCAACAGTATTTAAATACAAATCAAGATAACCTACTTAATAAGTACATGTTTTAGTGTAAAATTATACTTTCACTCAAGCTGATAACTATTTTATTAAAATTTTCAATTAATAGCCTAAGATTGAAATTATTATTGTCACCTAGACATAGCACAAAATAAGGATTTTAAAATTTGTTCTAACATTTAAATGAGACCTTTAAAATGCAAGTAGAAGCACAGAAAAAACACTATTTCCAATGCTTGCTTACAGCGTTTCATACAAATAGGTTAGACCTGATGGACTTTTTCCAGCCTCGCCTACTATGTAACTATGTAACATTTTTACTTCCCATGAACATTTTTTTAATTGACAATGCAATGTACCTCTGAACTAGTTAAGGAATTGACACTCCAGAAAGTTTTAATTTCCTGGCACAGCTTCCTCCCTCCCTACATGTTCCTGATCTGGTAGTGTGTAATTATTCCTCTAATCTTCCTACATAAACTTTTAAGTAGCTGCTGTTGGAGGAGCAAAGAGGAATACTACAGAGTATCACTTGGTGACAGCAGGCAGCAGCCTCAATGTTTTTGGATGTCAACACAAGGGAGGCATCACCCAGAAAAACTTCCTGTTTGTTAATTTGTCATATTTTAAACACAAGTAAATATCTGAAGATTGAAATCAAGTATACTTTATTTGTAGAGAATACATGCCTGTTTTATACTCTCTATTTGAAACTGCAGTCATAGTCACTTAGGGAATGAGTTTCAGGTTCGCTGCTACCATGGATTTGAAACTCAAGGTTTGAGATTCTTCTAAATTTGTTGTGAATTTTGACCAAATTGTTTCTAACAATAATGCAGTGCCTGGACTTTGAAATTAGGTCAGCTGGCTTAGAAAGGCCAATAATGGGACTTTGTTATGTACCAGCCCCCTTACTATAAAAGGCTGGGTTCCCAGAAGCCATTTGTCAGTATGTGTTGGAGGAGTTTAGACTGAGCTGACAGTCTTTGTAGGGACAGTTTTTTGCTATTTTTTGCTATATTGCACTAAATTACCATGGATTGCAGTGTGGTTACATATTGTTGTGTACCCCTCTGCATCACATTTCAGAGAGCCAACAGTCCAATATAGAAATACAATTTTGTATGTGTCAGAGGAAACCAGGCAAAATTACTTGTTGTGGGTATGGTCAGTGTTTCCATATTGTGTTTATATTGTTTAAATACTGATTGTCTTAGTTTTAATAGGAGTTAATTGTTCAGGTTGTCAGTAAAAAATGTGCTCTGTCAGTAAATTTGCCATGTTTTGTCGCTTGCATAATAACGATCATCTCTAGATCATGATGCTTCTAAAACTTCCCCTTTGAAAAAACAGTTATTACCTTGGAGCAGTTTCTGATTCACTGGCCAAACAATTTTGATCTTATTATTAATCAAGGTGAAAAGACCAGTTAAGGTCAGCTGTAGTTTTTACAACCCTCATTAATAAACGATTACCCTTTGCTCAATTGACATTTTTTAGAGTTCACATAGGAACAACCTGCCATTTCTGGCAATCTTGATGACATCCCTTTTAATGTGTAGATGGACGAATGGGCCTTGTCTATGTATGCCATGCATCTCATCTTTCCTTCTTACATAGTGGTCTATTAAAGTGCTTGTGTACTGTCCTGATGCTAGCCAATTTTTACCAAGCATGTACCTAAATCCTAAATTTTAAATATTGGTGATACAGGGCTGAAAGGTGGGTTGGGGCATGTGGAGTTGTGGTTTTAAAACTTTTTTTGGCATACTGTTTTAACATCTTATTAAACTATTAAGATGATGCAGTGTGGTGCTATGAAAAAGCTCACAAACTATGTATTTTGCCAATTTGTGCAAAGTTGAGGGCTTTACCTGTTTTTTTTTTTTTTTTTTTTTAAGAGTAAACTTTCCTATTACGTTTATATCTTTTGTGGCTATTACTTCCACTGGTCAATTTAGGCCTATTAGTGCTTAAAGTGATACCAAAGTCTAATTTTTTATTTTAGTTAAAAATAACAAATATGGGCGGAGCCTAGCGGAGCAGACATGCATTGTTAGAGCTCCACACCGCTGAGGAGAGAAGAGAAGGACAAAGCGGAGCCTGCAGGCTCAAAAGGTATCCATTTGAACCTTTTTGCCCCAGGGAACAAACTGTGAAAGTTTGGGCAGGAAATATGGTACTGGGAGGAAACCGTGGTAGAAATAAAAATCACCTCACAAAGAGCTCACAGGCACTCACTGCAGCTGAAGCAGCTCCAGTCACCTCACAAGATACAGCATCAGGGCGCTCTCACAGACAGAAAATGTCACAGCAAGACTCTCCATTTGAGTCAGATACAGAACAAATCCTCTCACAAACTTCTCCACAAGACTCCTCAGCATCCCCAGTAATATTATTACAATTTGAAAAGATGCTTCATAAGGCTTTAAAACAAACCTCAGACCAAATAACAAAAAGCCTAACCAAAGAAATAAGAGAGCTGGGAAACCGCACCGCAGCCTTAGAAATAAAAATGGATGAAATTGAAATTACAACCCAAGAAAATATAACAGAATTGGAACAATTAAAAGAAGAGAATTTAATACTTCAAACTAAGCTCGAAGATTACGAAAATAGAGCCAGACGTTCAAACTTGCGCATAAGGGGAATACCTGAAACTGTGACAGACCTGCAATCTACTATTACTGCTCTATTACAAGAACTAAAGCCAGATATCCCTATTGAACGTTTAGAACTGGACAGAGTACACAGAGCCCTCACAGCCAAAAAGAAAGATGGACCCCCACGTGATATAATCACAAAATGTCATTATTACAGAACGAAAGAACAAATACTAATTGCTGCAAGAGAAAAAAAGGAACTTAATTTTCAAGGACACAATTATCAAATTTTTGCTGACCTATCCCAACTTACTATTACTAAAAGACGATCCATGAAACCCCAACTAATGGAACTGCAATGCCACAACATTATGTATCAATGGGGCTTCCCCTTTTCAGTCAGATTTAACTACCAAGGTACAATTTACAGAAGCAGATCAGCAGATGAACTACAACAAACCCTTTTAAAATTAAATCTGACAGAACCCACAAGCAGCAACACTCCCACACGCAGAAGAATGGCATCATCTTCACCTTCAGGCAGCACCCAGAAAATTTCAGAACAAAATGGGAATCATCATTCTCACAAAAGAGGCCGTTATGCCACATCATCCATGGACCAAGAAGATTCCATGGACTGACATCCTAATTCCTGATATCTCTTCATTTATTATACTAAGAGATGGTTCTCTATAAAAAACCTATATTTATAACTGAATGTAACTGCACTCTGATAGTCACACACTGTGTGGGATCATGTTACATTCCAGTTATATTTCTTATTACTTCTGATTCATATAGCCTTAGAATATATAAGTGAAATAAGGAAATTCTTGTTCAGTTATATATTATCAGGTAATAACAATAGATTTATTACTTTTTAGGACAAATATGTTCAATAATCCAGAAGTAATGGAAGCTTTTTCTTTCTTTTCTTAAAACAAATATATTATTACCTAACTAGTTCCTAGAATTATGTTTTTGTTTATTCTAATCTGAAGCAATACAACCTCAATTTTATGAGTTAACATATCTAAACAGTTACATATGAATAAAATATGTAATTGTTTACTCTAAAAGGGTTAAAATCCCAAAATAATTTAAACTATCTTCATCAATACCAAAGTTATTAACAGTACCTTTCTAACTGAATTATTTAGCCTAGGGCAAGACTAACCATATACAACCACCCTGGAATAAATAATTTCAACAAAAACTATATTCTGCACTCCAATTAATGAAACATCATTTTGATGTCTTTTGACATAGCACTTCTCTCCTGTAAGCGGAAGATCCGTGTACCCCCATTAGCCCTCCTCATTCTCCCAACCATATTATGTGGGAGTGTGACGAAGGCACTTATTCCCCTGAGAGAGATATTTATTCTCTTTCACGGGTAAATTGTGATTACTTGCAAAAAATAATTTATACAATGTATCATCTAATCTCATATGTTTTTTGTTTACTCTTTACTCCAGAATTCACTGGTTTCTTTTCTATCTATTCATCTCTTCAGTCCACACAGGTTGATCTGCGCAGTCAGCTCTGCATAACAAAAAGTAAGTCAAAACTATTTGATCTATTGCCATGGCACCACTGAATATACTTTCCCTGAATGTTCAGGGAATAAATGTCCCTCAAAAAAGGACCAAAGCCTTCCGTACTTTCCATAACAAGAAGGCTCACATAGTATGCCTCCAAGAAACACACTTCACCAAACATTCTAAATATATTTCTCCTTTTTATTAACAAATTTACACGGCTTCTGCCTGTACCAAGCAAAGGGGAACTCTAATTGCATTTCACCGATCCACACCATTCACCTTATCATCAGAAATGAAAGACCCAGAAGGTAGATACCTGATACTCATGGGTTATATAATGGATACAGCAATCACGGTGATTTCCTACTACGCTCCTAACAAACAACCTACACCATTCCTCTCACATATATTACAAGTGATTAATACACACAAAATAGGAACAGTGATAATGTGTGGGGATTCGAACCAGGTCCTCCTCCCATTTCTAGATAAATCACCTTTTACACCATCCAAAATAACCTCTAGATTACCTTTTTCTCAACTTCTTTCCAAATACAATCTGGTAGATTCGTGGAGAGAAAGTAACCCAATGAAAAAGAAATTCACTTATTTCTCGCACCCTCATCAAACCTTCACCAGAATAGATCATATTTTTCTAACAATAGGAATGATACCAGAAATTATTGCATCAGATATAATTCCGATTCCGTGGTCTGACCATAATGCAGTATACACTACTATAGCCTCAGCCATACCAAAAGCGCATGACCCAACGTGGTACTTACCGGACATAATGCTCAAACACCCACTACATCAGATGGCCATTGAACAAGCTTTAAAGGAATACATATCAATTAATAATACAACAGACATCTCCCCAATAACACTGTGGGAAGCTCATAAGCCTGTCTTGCGTGGTACAATACAAAGACAAATGCCACTATTTAAACGGGAACGCAAAAATCTAGCAAAAAAACTAGAACTCAATTTTAATGCAGCCTACATATCATTTCAAGATAATCCATCTCAGAGTACAAAATCTCATCTGGAAAAATCTAGATTGGAATACGATCTATTTCTCACTGAGTCAGTTGATAAATCCCTCAAACGCTCCAAACACAATTTCTACATGAATACAAACAAACCAGGTACATATTTGGCTGGGGCATTAAATTCAACTAACAAATCTTTCAAACCAATACGTTTGAAATTATCAAAAAATGTTTACACTTGTAATCCAGTTAAAATAGTCCATAAATTTCACTCACATCTCGCAACTTTATACAAGACAAACAATGAATTTAATCCTACAGAGGCTGAATCCTTCTTCTCAAAAATAACCTTACCTGAGTTATCTCAGAATCAAAAAAGCAGTTTGGATGAGCCTATAACTATAGATGAAGTTGCTAACGCCATAAAAGACCTAAAACTTAACAAAAGACCAGGCCCAGACGGCTACTCGGCTTTATACTATAAAACATTCTCAGAAATACTCTCTCCCATTCTCACTGAAACTTTTAACAAACTTCTAGATGGACATTCTTTTCGGCAAGAAACAATAATGGCAATTGTTTGTATGATCCCAAAACCCCTTTCTGATGATACTTCCTGTGTGAATTATCGGCCTATCTCTCTGTTAAACCTCGATATTAAATTATTAGCAAAAATAATAGCAAAACGCCTCAATAGCATTATAGGAAAATTAATACATAGAGATCAAGTAGGCTTCATGCCAAATAGACAGGCAGGCGATAATATACGCAGGGCAGTGTTACTGGCACATATTGCTAAAAAACGGAAAATCCCTTTATGTTTTCTATCTCTCGATATTAAGAGGGCATTTGACACAGTATCCTGGCAATATATGCAATATTCATTACAAAAATGGGGTTTTGGACCCCACTTTTTAACATGGATCAAAGCATTATATAATAAACCCAAAGCCTATATAAAATATGCTGGATACAAATCTGAAGCCTTTAATATCGAAAGAGGTACCCGACAGGGTTGCCCATTATCTCCCTTATTATTTTCCCTTATACTCGAACCCATGGCCCAATACATCAGAACAAACCAAACTATAACTGGCATTGAAGTAGGAGGTATTACACACAAATTATGTATATTTGCAGACGATATATTACTTTTTCTATCATCACCACAGGTCTCTGGTCCTAACTTAATACCAGCTCTTGATGGATTTGCAGCCCTATCCGGCCTTATGATTAATCCTAAGAAATGCCTAGTGCTTAATATTTCACTCACAAACATGGAATTGATCCCGGCTAGGGCTGCACTCCCATTCACATGGGCAGAAAAATCAATCCCATATCTTGGAATTCATTTAACAGCATCTCATTCTGACTTATTCTCAACCAATTATCCTCCTGTATTAAGACAGATCACAAATCTAATAAAACAATGGTCGCAACTTCCTTTATCCTGGATAGGGAAAATTAATGCAATCAAAATGACTATTCTACCCAAATTGCTTTATCTATTCAGAGTCCTCCCTATTCCAATTCCTTCCTATTTTTTGAGAATAGTACAAAAAAGAGCAACTTCGTTTATATGGGGCTCTTCTAAACCACGTATACCTATACACACACTACATCTTCCAAAAATAAAGGAGGCCTGGGATACCCTAATTTTACTAACTACTACAGAGCAGCACATTTGGCCAGTCTGTCCAAATACCATGCAAAACAGGAAATCCCATTATGGGTATTTATAGAGGCTTCAGAAAATGACCCTCTATTAATATCAAATTTATTATGGCTTGATCCTAAAGACCGCTTTAAAATTCATAATCCCATAACTAAACACTTCTTATCTCTCTGGGATAAACTAAAAACCAAATATCAGTTACAATCTCCACACAATCCTCTCCTTTCTTTTATCAGAAATCCGGCCTTTTATCCGGCATGGATCTACCCAAATTCTTTTAAAGCTTGGACAACATCAGGCATTCAGACACTAAATGACTTCATAGCATCTAAATCATTCCTTTCATTCCCATCGCTTAAAGAAAAATATGATCTACCAAACTCTGAGATATTTAGATATCTCCAAATCAAAAATTTCTATACACCATTCCTAAAGGGGGATACACCATTATCCCAATTATCCATTTTTGAATCAATCTGTACAAAAGATCCATTTGCTAAAGGTACAATTTCATCACTTTATAATCAATTATATGGAGTAGCAAATCTTAATAGACCCTCTTATGTTCAGAGGTGGGAGGAGGACCTGGGACGAACTTTAGAAGACACGGACTGGTCTAACATATGGCTCACATCTAAGTCATCTTCACCCAACATCTTAGCACTGGAGACAAATTATAAAGTCCTAACTCGCTGGTACCTTGTACCCGCTAGAGTGGCAAAATATTCACCTAATACCTCAGCTCTTTGTTTTCGAGGATGCCCAGAAATAGGCACATATTTACACATATGGTGGACGTGCCCAGTAATCCAAACCTTCTGGAAGGAAGTCTTCGTGATTACATCTAAAATATTTAAAAAAATAATACAACCAGATCCATATTTAACTTTACTTAATCTAAAACCGGAATGGTTAACACTCTCTCAATTCAAACTTATGATCCAACTAATAATGGCTGCAAAACAAACAGTGGCCAAGGCATGGAAATCTCCTACATTGGTACTAGCAGAAACAATTCACAGAATGAATAATACAATGTCCCATGCTAAGATGGTAGCCATCGATCAAAATCAAATTCCAAAATTTGAAAAACTTTGGCATCCTTGGATAAAACAGTTCCTGTCAAACTTCAATGACTCTGTCCTGTTGCCATGGTAACAGATTAAATGACTTACAGAGACACCCATTCTAAGGCTTCAAAGAGAACTAAAAAGAATAATAAACTGACGAGCGGGACAACCTTGTGGACCATACCTCTACCTTTCAACCCTTTTTCTTCTTTCTCTTTCCTTTTCTCCACCTTACGATTAAAGCTCATTATCAGAATTTTTTTGACCTATATACACTCTACTTGTAAACAATATGTATAGTAGGTATAAATCATTTAAATACCTACAAAAGTAACTAAGGAAATGATATATATCTTTAATTTAGGTTTACGTGAACCCAATGTTTAATATTTGAAATTTCATGATATTTACCTATATAAACCCTACTGTAAAACAATGAGCTTACTTTATAGATCCTTGTAAACTTACTTTATGTATCTTTATAACATTGTATACTCAATAAACTTCTTTTGACAAGGAAAAAAAATAACAAATATGTTATACTTACCTGCTCTATGCAGCGGATTTGCACAGAGTAGACCGATTCCTCCTCTTTTCTGGTCCCTCTTCGGCTCTCCTGGCCCCTCCCTCCTGTTGAGTGCCCCCACAGCAAGCAGCTTGCTATAGGGGCATCTGAGCCAAGCCACAGCTCCCTGTGTCCATTCAGACGTGGAGCTGTAGCCTTGCTCCACCCCTTTCTCTCCTCATTGGCTGACAGACTTTAATTGATAGCAGTGGGAGCCAATGGTGCTGCATTGCTTTCTCAGCCAAGGAGGAGGGAAGTCCCGGGCAGTTGAGACACTCCTACATCATTGCTGGATAGAGATGGGTTCAAGCTTTGTGAACTTCAGTTAGGATTGGAAAAACCCAGCAAATCAAACTCAGGCAAATTCACCCATCCCTACCTTGCACCACTTTAATAATGTATAAAGACACTAGAAATTACACATCTATGGTATATAAGAAAAGACCCTGCCTTAGACTTTTTGTTTTTTTCTGGATAAAGAATTTCTCCAGGAATCCCAATGCTCTTCTTTTTCACAGTAAGGGGCAAATTACCTCTTATTTTTAAGTTAACAGCTAATAATTAGATAGCAAACAATGAAAGATACATTCAAAAAAGAGCCAAACTAGCTAAGAGCTGTGAAAAGAATATCAGCAGCATCAAAGAAAACATGTAATCCCTTTTCATAGAACTCTTATAAATAAACCTTGCATGGGGCTAAATAAAATTTAACTGGTAACTCACTTTTAACTTTTCTTTTATGAGCACAAATACTGTATATTAAAAGTGATTGTTCTGTCAAGACAGAAAGTGACCTTGATCCAGCTTGTGAAGCAAACATGAAGCATCAAGAGGAGACAGAAGATAATGCAAAGGTGGATTCTTTAAACGCAAAGCACAGTGGATATTTTTATTTATTTATATTTTCTTTATTTAGTCTAGAAAATATAAAACTTTGCTAATAAAAATGTATTTTTCTGTCTTTCAAGCAAATGTAACATTTAGGTCCTTTTTATGTGCCTTCCTCTGATTCTTTAGCTCCTTTGTAAATATGTGTAGTTTGTAGCACTCAATTGATCATGCCGATTGGGGAGTGAACAATACAAAAAATTCCTTTTTTTTTTTTTTTTTTTTTTTTTTGCTGGCTTGACCCTACACAAAGCAGGTTGGTGGTTCAACTGCATTAGAGAAGATTTTTATTAAAATCTCTTACATACCAACATATCCATAAAGGTTGACTATTGGACTACAAAGAAATAACTTCTAAGCTTCTCTGTTCCTAAACATTCACATACATGTTTTCATCTTTTCTTGGACAGTATAAAATTCCCTGTACTTGCAGCTGTTCTGCTTACTCATTATATTATTCATGTGTAACTCCAAAAGGGAAATCATTCAGCTTCCATGATGCTAGTGAATAGCGGCAGCTATTAGTAGATGCATGTGATGGTTTACTCTGATCACTGCTGGTGATGATTATATCCTTCCTGCTGGATCATGTGGCTGGCATGTCTGTGTGTGAAACTGAGCCTCTAGTAAAGTAGGGTTCACAATTAAAACAGTAGCCGCTCTTAATAAACATTTTGTTTCTACAATGAAAAATGTTTGGTACTCCAGACATTTGTGACTTGGAAGACTTGCACTTTCTTATTTTAAATCCAAGTTTGTTGTTGCTGAGGACTTTTTACTTATTTCCATGGGAAAAAATGTCTATTCGCATGCAATTGTAATTGTCATTTTGTAGCACTTGGAATATTCAGAGAATCAGGAAGCAATTGGGGTTGGCGACTCATTTATAAATAAGAAAACAAAGTAAATTTAATCAGCTTATGAGCAAAATATCTGATGTCAATGGGATGTGTTCAAATCTCAGGATGTTTGTAAAGAGGAATTAAAGCTTTACTCTGGTTAGCTTACAAAAATGACATTTGGGTATCCCCCATATATTTATCAAATAGACACCAAGGAAAACTATGCATGTTTAGGAGATATCCACTGTACCTACAGGTAAACCTTATTATGGGCTTAGCTGTAGGTACAGATGAAATGGCGGATTTTACTACCGCTTTGACCAGAGTATCAATAAACAGTGAAACCCTTTTGGAAAATGTTTAACCACTTACGGACTGCCCGCCGTCGTTTTACGTCGACACTTTGAAGCGTAGTATCGTTGTTATGGCAGCAGCTCGCTGCCATAACCCTGTTATTCTCTTCTTCAGCGGGTGGTCCGATTTAAGATAAAAGTGGTCTCTGCAGCGGATTCGCCGCAAGATCACTTTTATCGGTGGCAGGAGAGGGCCCCCTCCCGCCGCGCTCTGGTCCCCTCCGCCGCTTTCCAGAACCATCGGTAGTGGCAGAGGCAATCGGATCCTGTGTCCTCTGTGGTATAGAGTAAGGGGGAGATGGCCCCCAGCCGGCTCCAGTGCAGGGTGGAAGCGACATCAAATTGTCACTTCCACCCATAGCTCGACATTTTTTTCTTTTTTTTAAATTGCATTTTATTGTAAATATGAGATCTGAGGTCCTTTTGACCCAGATCTCATATCTAAGAGGCCCTGTCATGTTTTTTTTCTATTACAAGGAATGTTTACATTCCTTGTAATAGGAAGAAAAGTGACACAATTTTTTTTTTAAAGAACAGTGTAAAAATAAAAAATAAAAGTGAAATAAATAAGAAAAAAAAAAAATTTAAAACACACCCCGTCCCGCCGAGCTCGCATGCAGAAGAGAACGCATACATGAGTAGTGCCCGCATATGAAAACTGTGTTCAAACCACACATGTGAGGCATCACCATGATTGTTAGCGTGAGAGCAATAATTCTAGCCCTAGACCTCCTCTGTAACTCAAAACATGCAACCTGTAGATTTTTTTAAACATTGCATATGGAGATTTTTAAGGGTAAAAGTTTGTCGCCATTCCATGAGCGGGCGCAATTTTGAAGCATGACATGTTGAGTATCAATTTACTTGGCGTAACATCATCTTTCACAATATAAAAAAAATTGGGGTAACTTTACTGTTGACTTATTTTTTAATCAAAAAAGTGCGGTGTAAGACCACTGCGCAAATACCTTGTGACAAAAAGTATTGCAACGACCAACATTTTATTCTCTAGGGTGTTAGAAAAAATATATTTTCTAGCAAAAAAACAGATTTTAACTTGTAAACAACAAGTTTGAAAAATAGGCCCGGTCCTTAAGTGGTTAAACAAATATTATTTCTAACAATGTCTAAGTAAGTTTCAGCCTTAACAGACTATTTGTTACTAGGGATGAGCCCGATGTTCGAGTCGAACGCATCGGGTGTTCGCTTGTTCGCCGAGTAGCTAACAATTTGGGGTGTTCGCTGCAAATTCGAAAGCCGCAGAACACCCTTTAAAAGTCTATGGGAGAAATCAAAAGTGCTCATTTTAAAGGCTTATATGCATGGTATTATCATAAAAAGTGTTTGGGGACCTGGGTCCTGCCCCAGGGGACATGTATCAATGCAAAAAAAAGTTTTAAAAACAGACGTTTTTCGGGAGCAGTGATTTTAATAATGCTTAACGTGAAACAATAAAAGTAAAATATTCCTTTAAATTTCGTACCTGGGGGGTGTCTATAGTATGCCTGTAAAGTGGCGCATTTTTCCCGTGTTTATAACAGTCCCTAACCGGGTGGCCCTGCCCCCTCTGACGCCCCAGGAAAGCCACAGGAAGTCCCCGTGTGTCAGAGGGGGCCGGGGTCACCTGGGAACGTCACAGTGTGGCCCCACCCTCAGTTATAAAAGAACCTTCACCTGCGAGGACCCGTCATACATCGGGTGCCTCCCATGGAGGCGGGTTGGTCGCGGCTTTTTTTTTTTTTTTGGTCCACGGAAGGAGAGAAGAAGAATGGACTTCGTGGGACATTTTAATCTTTTTATTTTTTTATAAAGGACTTGTCTCAAGCCATTTCTTGTCATTTGCACCTTTTTCACACTTTTTTGTGAAATGATTACCATTTCACACAGGAAGGGAGGCCGGGATCTGGGGGCCCCCTTGTTAAAGGGGGCTTCCAAATTCTGATAAGCCCCCCCACCCGCAGACCCCCACAACCACCGGGCAAGGGTGGTGGGGATGAGGCCCTTGTCCCCATCAACATGGGGACAAGGTGCTTTGGGGGGCTACCCCAAAGCACCCTCTCCATGTTGAGGGCATGTGGCCTGGTACGTTCAGGAGGGGCGGCGCTCTCTTGTCCCCCCTCTTTTCCTGTGGCCTGCCAGGTTGCATGCACACCATTTTTTTTAAATTTTGGCGCGGGGTTCCCTTTAAATCCAGACCATCTGGTATGGATTTTGAAGGCGACCCTGCCATTTTTTAAAAAATTTTGGCGCGGGGTTCCCCTTAATATCCATACCAGACCTGAAGGGCCTGGTATGGAATTTGGGGGGACCCCCAAGCAAGTTTTTTTTTTAATTTTGGTTCGGGGTTCCCCTTAATATTCATACCAGACCCGAAGGGCCTGGTAATGGACTGGGGGGATCCCATGCCGTTTTTTCAATGACTTCTTTTATCTGTATTCCCGGGACCGACAATTCATTATAGGCGCGAGTTTTTTTAAATTACTTTTTTTTCTTTTAGAAATGTCATTTTGTGCAGGGACTGTTATAAACATGGGAAAAATGCGCCACTTTACAGGCATACTATAGACACCCCCCAGGTACGAAATTTAAAGGAATATTTCACTTTTACTGTTTTACTTTAAGCATTATTAAAATCACTGCTCCCGAAAAAAACGGCTGTTTTTAAAACTTTTTTTACATTGATACATGTCCCCTGGGGCAGGACCCAGGTCCCCAAACACTTTTTATGACAATAACTTACATTAAGCCTTTAAAATGAGCACTTCTGATTATTCATGTTCATGTCCCATAGACTTTAAAGGTGTTTGCATGCTCAAACAAATTTTTTGCCTGTTCGCATGTTCTGCTGCGAACCGAACCGGGGGGGTTTCCGGCTCATCCCTATTTATTATACATTGCTTCATGTGAATGAGAATGCAAACTAAGAAAAGGAACCTTTCAGTCTTGCTTGATATGCTATTAAAAACATTGTGACACTCTCTAACATAAAATGTGACGTTAGACCCCATACACACTATTAGATTTTCTGCAGATTTTTGTCTTCGGATTTACCAAAACCATGTAGTGCAAAGGCCTGCCTGATTGCATACAAATTGAAAATCTTAAGGTTTGACCTCATATTATATGGTTTTGGTAAATCTGAAGACAAAAATCTGCAGAAAATCTAATAGTGTGTATACAGCTGGAGGCTTGTAGGTTAATTATCTAATGGTACTGTAACACTGAACTTTTTTCTAAAATCTGACCTGGAATTTTATAGATAGGCAACTCCTATCCTCATATTGATTAGGGGTTCCAAACTAATAATAACTACTGCAGTAGGGAACAGACACCAAAGATGCAGTCTGCATCTTTCCAAATAACTGTTCTGCTTTATTATGATGCAATTGAAGGTTTTTATACACATGATTACGTAGGTATCACATTAATATTACAAGTGTACATTTATGGTAAAAAGGGGCATAACATAGGCAGGCTAATTCTAATCAGGACTCAAAAGAATGCAAACATGTAATGAAAACATTATTAGTGCCGTGTGCACAGTGAATGCAGCGTGCAATACATACAAAATATAATACAATTATATACAGAACTTACAAATTTCCTTTACAATCTCCCCTCTTTTGATCAATATTTTGATCACTAACCATACCTGCTCTCACCTTTCACCTGGAACCTCCACACGCTTAGGTAGAGGTAGTCCTGGCCAAAGAGGCAAAACTCCATTGTGGAGAATATAATAGCTGAGTAGCTTTTTCATTACAAAATGACTTTTTATTGTGAAAAACAAATTAATGATAAGACATATATACGGCGTATTGGCTGTACACTCCTGTGGCCAGAATGTCCTTCTAGCTTAATTGTTGGTATGCTGACTTATCAGCATATGTAAACACAGACAATTCTACACAAAATGGAAGATGTACAAAAGACAAACATGACTTCAACATGGCTGGACTACTTTTAAAATCACATTAAATATATATTTAGATCCCTTACAATTCAAGCATTTGAATAAATAGTACCCTAAACTGTGATTCCAAGAGGGAAACAAATCAAACACAGAGATTCTTTAATTTTGTCATTTTTGCAGTGTCTGGTGTGGATCCAGGTGACTTTTCTTCAAGTTTTGTAAAATTGTACATGAATAGACACTGTATTGAGTCTCCAAACATTTCCTTATATATATATATATATATATATATATATATATATATATATATATATATATATATATAAATGTCTCGTAACAATCCACAAGTCACCTGGCTTTAGTTTATGAGATCCTCCCAAACTGTTATGATCTGGAATTGGGGAGAAAACACATAAATGAGTTTGTCCCCGGCATGCAGAAAAAGAAACAAAATATTTATATTCATTTGGCACAAGAAACAAGCTTTGTCCTTCACATGATTGGTCACAAGAGGCAAAGAAGTGTTTGATGCTCTCATTTAAAGATTAAAAACTAAATGTGTAATGAGATTCAAAAATTATCATTCTGTTCATAAGACATTTAAGCTAAATGATAGTTACTAGGACTTTTTTGCAGTTTGTTATTTAATGAAAAATCTAAGGAAATAATATTTTTGACATCATGGGACAGTGGGGCAGAAGGCAAAAACATTTTTGAACTTTTAACCCACACACTTACTATAGAAGTCTTGTTCTGATATATGGACATTAGGGATGAGCTGTAGGTTAATGTCGAGCATGAGTTTTACATATTACATATATTGCATATTGCTTATCTAATAGTTTCCTGAAACTATCGATGCTCCCCGCTGAGACCACCGTCTGTGGAAGGGAATTCCACATCCTTGCCACTCTTATGCCGTGTACACACGGCCGGACTTTTCCACCAAACTTGTCAGACAGAACGAATCCGTCAGACAATTCAACCGTGTGTGGGCTTCATCGGACCTGCAGCGGACCTTTTCTGTCGAAAATGTGACGGACTTTAGTTTTAGAACATGTTTCAAATCTTTCCGACGGACTCAAGTCTGGTTGAAAAATCCATTCGCCTGTATGCTAGTCCTACGCTAGGGCAGCTATTGGCTCCTGGCTATGAACTTCCTTATTCTAGTACGGTCGTACGTCATCACGGTCGAATCCATCGGGCTTTGGTGTGATTGTGTGTAGATAAGTCCGATTCGACGGAAGTCTGTCAAAAGTCCGTCGAAAAGTCTGACGTGATTCAGTCCGTCAAAAGTCCGGTCGTATGTACACAGCATTACAGTAAAGAACCCTCTACGTAGTTTAAGGTTAAACCTCTTTTCTTCTAATTTTAATGAGTGGCCACGAGTCTTGTTAAACTCCCTTCTGCGAAAACGTTTTATCCCTATTGTGGGGTCACCAGGATGGTATTTGTATATTGAAATCATATCCCCTCTCAAGCATCTCTTCTCCAGAGAGAATAAGTTCAGTGCTCGCAACCTTTCCTTATTAGCTTTGTTGCCCTTCTTTGTACTTGCTCCATTTCCAGTACATCCTTCCTGAGGACTGGTGCCCAGAACTGGACAGCATACTCTAGGTACGGCCGGACCAGAGTCTTGTAGAGTGGGAGAATTATCGTTTTATCTCTGGAATTAATTTCCTTTTTAATGCATGCCAATATTCTGTTTGCTTTGTTAGAAGCAGCTTGGCATTGCTACTAGGACCCCCGGGTCATTTTCCATCCTAGATTTCCCCAGAGATCTCCCCCCAGTGTATAGATTGCATTCATATTTTTGCCACCCAAATGCATTATTTTACATTTTTCTACATTGAACCTCATTTGCCATGTAGTTGCCCACCCCATTCATTTGTTCAGATCTTTTTGCAAGGTTTCCACATCCTGCGGAGAAGTTATTGCCCTGCTTAGCTTAGTATTGTCTGCAAATACAGAGATTGAACTGTTTACCCCATCCTCCAGGTCGTTTATGAACAAATAATATAGGATTGGTCCCAGCACAGAAAAATATATACAAAACAATTCTGCGCTGCCGTAAAGAAAGCAAGCAGCTAACACAACCAACAAAGCAAAACAGAGAAAAAAACACAATAAGTGTAGCGCTATTAAAAATGACAAAAACGTCCGGTATGGAAAACGTTAAAACAACAGTTCCAAGTATAAATGTTGTGGAGGAATCATCAATATATACATGGATGGAAAATCTTCAGAAAAGCACTTCAAGCAAAGATGTATATCATCTGAGATGAAAACAGACACACCACCACCAAATATGGAGAGGCTTACCGAATGGAGTGGACCCAACGGGGCGTACGCCGGATTGGGTCGGATAGGCTTAGGGGGTGAGTGGCTGGGGATGGCCCAGGAAGGCGATGGTGGTGGATGGACCCACGCGTTGCTGTATCTCTCAAGGCGATGCGGGAACCCAGAGGAATGTGTGGACCAGACCACACATTGTTATCTCTCTCGAAGTGATGTTAGAGGAAGTGGGTAGAGAATGGAAAAAAAGGGAAGGCCATATAGTGTGAATCCGTTTAAGAAAAGAATTTATTAAAATAAAAGGATATACACTCACATGTAAATCGATATAAAAACAGCGCTGAGAATAAGATGTGGCGACAGTGGGGTCCTGTCCGACGCGTTTCGTCTTCATATATTTCTGAACATATGGTTCCCAGGAGCCTTAGGTGGGATGTACACCCACCGCAAGGGGAATTAGATATCGATTCCTGGTATAAATATTTTAATGAGGCAGGGATTAATCTCCTTGGTATCCTCATTACCAAGAAACACAATAAACTTTCCATACTGGATGGTGAAATCAAGGAGATTAAAGATAAACTTTTAACTCACAAGAATTCCCCTGAATATACTGTTCTTTCCTCCAATCTCCAGAAATATCTTGAGAAGGAAGATAAAGAACAGAGAAATAAAAAGCAAAAAAAGTACACCAGGGATATGGGGGACTATAGAACAGGGAATGTGTTTGGTTGGCAGAAACTTCTCGCCTCCAATTCTACTGTCACCACCAATACACCCTCTATGGTGGATCCTCCTAGTACTTCTTCTATCAAGAACGGGTGGCATAGAAGCTCAATCTATAAGCATTCCTGTGGATATGAGAAGGAGAAATGATTCTAGATATGAATCTCCTCCACGCCCCAGAACATACCATCATGATCCCAATACCCCTCAAGGAAATCAGAGGGGTAGGGGTTATGGTAGAGGTAAACCGGGTGGTAGGGGACAACGAGGCCGTGGTATGCGCCCTTCTGAAATTTATTTAGAACCGCGTGGTGCTTCCCTATCCCGACAGGGTGCTTATGTTGACACCTACCATAAAAATCCCCATCATTATGAACAACCCCCCTTGCTACCCAGAAGCGGTTCTTACTCCTCAGAGACACATGGGATGATGAATATAGAGATCACTACAGACATGACTCTGAGTTCAGATACGAACAGTCACCCCATGTTTACTATCCACCTAACAGTAATCAACGTAGTGGACAGGTTTTTCAGGAGGACCAAAGACCAAGAAAAAGGGGTTCGGACCCAAGAGAGGCACAAGGGGAGGGCGGAGAATCCAAAGGAGGAAAAAGAAGGAGAATTTAAGGGGCCAAGGTGTTTTCAATTTAAGTGCCAAGCCACTGACCACAGAAGAGCTTTCTGTACTCGATAAGGGACTTAAATTTGCCCCTCCTAAGAAGCTCGATAAGTTTGGCACTTTTATTGATATCCACAAATACATACGTAAATTACACATTCAGCGCTATCTCATTTCCAACCCCGTCAGAGGCGAAAGTAGCGCCACATTTGGGACCGTTCATTCTGGTCTATCTAATCCCTCATTATTTACTCCACCTGTCCCCATGGCGTCATCGATCAGTATATTTAGGGATCTGGTCCTCAGGGATCTATCCGAACTTCCAGATAAACATATACGCCACCAACCGTTGTCTAGCACGGGTTTGAGGTCTTTGTGTCTACAAAAGGACCTTGTTATTCGCCCGGCTGACAAGGGTAGTGGTATTGTTGTTCTGCATAAGGATGACTATGTATCTGAGATGCATAGGATCCTTAATGAACCAGACACATATAAGATAATGTCTAACAATCCCACTACCCTATTTAAGAGAGAGCTGTCTGCCATCGTAAAGAAAGGTTATGACCACAAGATTTTAAATAAAAAGGAGAGAGACTTTTTGGTACCCTTGGCACCCAGGGTTACAACCATTTATTATTTGCCCAAGGTGCACAAAAATCCAGTACAACCCCCAGGCCGGCCTATCGTGAGTGGGATAGATTCTGTCACCTCACGTATTGGCCGGTATATTGATTTTTACCTACAACCTCTGGTGAGACGTATGCCTTCTTATCTGAAGGATACGGGGGCCACTATACGTTTACTGGAAAGTCTAGAATTACAAGAGGACCACATTATTGCCACTGCTGATGTTGCTTCCTTATATACATGCATACCCCAGGACAAGGGTTTGGAAGCTGTCCGGTATTATTTAGAAAAGGAATCCAGTATTGCCCCGTTCCAGTGTTCCTTCATTATGGAACTTTTGGAATGCGCCACCAAACGAAGTTATTTCTGGTTTGATCAACAATACTATCTTCAATTGCGTGGCGTGGCTATGGGCGCCAAATTTGCCCCTAGCCTCGCCAACTTATTTATGGCGAAGTAGGAGGAGGATGTCATCTACGCCAATAGGAACCCTTCTCTCATCATGTGGGCCCGATATATAGACGACATCCTCCTCCTATGGAAGGGAAGTGCCGAATCACTAGATTCATTCTTTGTACATCTGAATGATAATGATCGTGGCATCTCCCTATCCCATACAGCCAGTAAACATAAAATTAATTTCTTGGATTTAGAAATTGAGATTTGCAATGATTGTTTCCAGTTCCGGACACATTTTAAAGCCACAGACCGGAACAGCTTTATACCACCAGATAGCTGTCACCACAGGTCTTGGCTTGATTCAGTGCCACGCAGTCAATTCCTAGGACTGCGAAGAAATTGTTCAAACACTGATACCTTTAAGGCACAATCTGCACTCTTGAGGGCCAAGTTTATCGACAAGAATTATGACCCCCAACTTGGGGATCGTGAGATCCAGTTTGCTCTCGACACCAATAGGGAATCACTACTTGAAGAGAGGCCTAAGAAAGAACAGAGTGAGATCTTTAAGTGGTCTTTATTGACTTCTTTTTCTAACCAACATAGGCACATTAAAGCTATTCTCTCCAAGCATTGGGATATTCTTAAGAATGACCGTGTTTTGGGCACAGTTTTGCCCGATAGGGCGAAGGTCATCTTCAAGGGAGCCCCCACTTTACAGAGCAAAATTGCTCCCAATATTATTAATCCCCCCATACGTCAGCCACTTTTCCATGAGATGGAAGGATTCTACTCATGTAGAAAATGTATTTTGTGTCAACACAATTCTGGCATTGGTAGGAAAACTGTGTCCTTTACTTCATCGGTCACCCACAAAAGATATTCCATTAAACAGTTCTGCACTTGTACCACCAGTTACATTGTTTATCTAATTATATGCCACTGTGGGAAACACCATTCGCTCTTTCGCTATAAGAGTGGTGGAACACATTGCCCTCATTAAGAACGGGGACACTAAACACACCGTCCCCCGACACTACAAGTTACATCATAATCGCGTTATGGAGGGGACACAATTTGTCGTAATTGACAGGTATGTTCCTCCGTGGAGGGGCGGTGCCATGACCAGGGGTGTATCCCGGTTGGAGACCTTCTGGATCCATGAGCTCCGCACACTTTTCCCATTGGGTATCAATGTTGAATTAGACGTTAATGCTTTCGTCAATAAAGCTTGATGTCCCTTCGTTTCCGCTCTCTCCTGTTTTAACAACATTTTCACATATTTTTTTCATTTTTTTCTATTTTTTTCATTTTTCTCCACTTTATTGTTTGAAAGCTATATCATAAAGATATATTTTTCAAGGCCATACTGTACATGTATATTTTAATTGCACAATTAAGTGTATTGTATTCATTGTATATGTACATCCAGTGAATATCATTTTTGTATTTTCTATGTATCATCATGGGAATCCACTCCATAACTGTGCACATATACACGGTCTTAGATGAGTTTATTCTCTTTTTTCCCGTTTTTATTATTATTATTTTTATTTTTCACATTTTAGTTTTCATGGCATCATATGTCATTGTTTTGTGACACTTTATGTGTACATATACACGTTTATTGTTTTATAACTTTATTCCATATACTTATTTTTAAGATCACGTATCCATTTACACTTATTTTTTCTATTTGGGGCCACTATATGCACTTCCTGGTCACTGTTTGCACTTCCGGGCTATGTGCATAACGTTGCTGGGCAGCGATGCCTTCAACTTCCGGGTTTTGGTTGTTTCCATAACAACGCACTGACGTCATCCACCACGTACACCTACTACGTGCTTAGCCTCCGGATGTTTACGTTACTTTCCCCATTGAGGTCCGTCCTCATACTGACGCCCTTTTATCAATTCACACGCATCACGCACGTCACGCGCATGCGTGGTATTGTTTACATGCCTCGATGCGTGCGCACACCACTGCACCGTCTTCCGCTCTTTATGAACGGCTTTACTTTTACACTATTACTACTATCTTCTATGAATTATATATTACACGCTCCCTCCTGCCTTCACTTGTTTATAATTTTTATGGCTTTGTGGCCAGTTAATCATTTTCTCCTCTTATTTCCTGGGCCCATATGGTAACTAAAGTGAGGCTTGGAACGCACGCCGGGCAGCCATCTTGGCCAGATACCGGAAGTGCTGTTTACATTCATGGAGCTGATTCCCATTAACACAGATGTATCCCCTATATATACTTTGGTGGCTACAGGGGGGGAACCCCCAGACGACGTCTATGAAGATGAAACACGTCGGTCAGGACCCCACAGTCGCCACATCTTATTCTCAGCGCTGTTTTTATATCGATTTACATGTGAGTGTATATCCTTTTTTTTTAATAAATTCTTTTCTTAAACGGATTCACACTATATGGCCTTCACTTTTTTTCCATTCTCTACCCACTTCCTCTAACATCACTTCGAGACAGATAACAATGTGTGGTCTGGTCCACACATTCCTCTGGGTTCCCGCATCGCCTTGAGGGATACAGCAACGCGTGGGTCCATCTACCACCATCGCCTTCCTGGTTCCTGGGCCATCCCCAGCCACTCACCCCCTAAGTCTATCCAACCCAATCCGGCGTACGCCCCGTTGGGTCCACTCCATCCGGTAAGCCTCTCCATATTTGGTGGTGGGGTGTCTGTTTTCATCTCAGATGATATACATCTTTGCTTGAAGTGCTTTTCTGAAGATTTTCCATCCATGTATATATTGATGATTCCTCCACAACATTTATACTTGGAACTGTTGTTTTAACGTTTTCCATACCGGACGTTTTTTGTCATTTTTAATAGCGCTACACTTATTGTGTTTTTGTCCCAGCACAGAACCCTGGGGGACCCCACTACCCCCCCCTGACCATTCCGAGTACTTCCCATTTATCACCACCCTCTGAACTCACCCTTGTAGCCAGTTTTCAATCCAGGTACTCACCCTATGGTCCATGCCAACGGACCTTATTTTGTACAGTAAACGTTTATGGGGAACTGTGTCAAATGCTTTTGCAAAATCCAGATACACCACGTACTCCAAAGACATGCTGGTAGGTTAATTGGCTTCTGTCCAAAATTGGCCCTAGTATATGAATGTGAGTTGGGGACCTTGGATTGTGGGCTCCTTGAGGGTAGGGACTGATGTAAGTGTGGGATGTATGTGTGGAGCGCTGCATAAAATTGACGGCGCTATATGGGTACCTTAAATAAAATAATGATATAATAGATGAGCATCTTAATGAGACACAATGTATAGGGATAGGGACAATTGTAGACACTCACTCAGGTTGAACTGGATGGACTGGTGTCTTTATTCAACCTTACTAACTATGTATATTTACGTCTACGGGCCTTCCTTTATCTAGATGGCAACTCACCTCCTCATAAAAGGTTAATAGATTGGTTTGGCAAGAACGATTCTTCATGAATCCATGCTGATTACTGCTAATGATACTGTTCTCATTACTAAAATCTTGTATATAGTCCCTTATCATCCCCTCCAAGAGTTTACATACTATTGATGTTAGGCTAACTGGTCTGTAATTCCCAGGGATGTATTTTGGGCCCTTTTTAAATATTGGTGCTACATTGGCTTTTCTCCAATCAGCTGGTACCATTCCAGTCAGTAGACTGTCAGTAAAAATTAGGAACAATGGTCTGGCAATTACTTGACTGAGTTCCCTAAGTACCCTCGGGTGCAAGCCATCTGGTCCCGGTGATTTATTAATGGTAAGTTTCTCAAGTATAATTTTAATTCTGTCCTCTGTTAACCATGGAGGTGCTTCCTGTGATGTGTCATGAGGATAAACACTGCAGTTTTGGTTACTGAAGCCCCCCCCCCGATTCCCTCGTGAAGACTGAGGAGAAGAAGAAATTCAATACCTTCGCCATCTCCCCATCCTTTGTAACCAGATGTCCTTCCTCATTCTTTATGGGGCCAATATGGTCTGTCCTCCCTTTTTTACTGTTTACATACTTAAAGAATTTTTTTTGCTCTCCTCCGCTATGTGTCTTTCATGTTCTATCTTAGCCGTCCTTATTGCACCCTTACATTTGTTGTTGCATTCTTTATAAAGTCTGAATGCTGATGATGATCCCTCAACCTTGTATTTTTTGAAGGCCTTCTCCTTTGCTTTTATATACATTTTTACATTGGAGTTAAGCCATCCAGGACTTTTGATCGCTCTTTTAAATTTATTACCCAATGGGATGCATTGGCTAATGCCCTTATTTAATATGCTCTTAAAGCAAACCCATCTCTCCTCCGTGTTCTTTGTTCCTAAGATTTTATCCCAATTTATGCCTTCTAGCAAGGCTCGTAGTTTAGGGAAGTTGGCTCTTTTAAAATTTAGTGTCTTTGTATTCCCCTTATGTTTCCTATTTGTGTGATTTATACTAAAGCCAATTGACCTGTGATCGCTGTTCCCTAAATTGCCCCGCATTTTCACATCCGTGATCAGGTCTGTATTATTGGTAATCAGTAGATCCAATAACGCTTTATTTCTAGTTGGTGCGTCTACCACTGACGAAGTCCTCAGTGACGTAACGCCGCGTACGGGGGTTGAGCATTACCGCTGACATCGCCCGCAGCCATCTCAAGTGATCAGCTGTTCTGTTACGGACAGACAGCTCTTATTGCAAGAATGCCTCTGTAATGAATTACCGCTTATTTTAATACAGCGCTGCTGAGCGCTTTTATTTGTGTGCCTTAAATAAACGTTTTTTCAAGAGATTCCATATGAAGTACCCTTAGATCTTTTTTATCTCTTTATGCTGGAGACTACTGCTGTCAATAGAACACGGACCTCACAGCTTGTCCGGATCCTGGGACATCTGTGTCTCGCAGAAGACATCCAGCTTAGCAGTGTGAGCACGGACCTCACAGCCTACTCGGATCCCGGGACATCTGATGTTTGGTTCCTGCTGATGACATCTAATAGAATAATTGTCTACTGATGCCTCAAAGACCCCCTGTAATTAAGGGGTCCATCTAATCTGGTAAGGGCATCCACATGCTTTTATTTATTAGACCTGCAGACAAGTAACCAACCTGGATATTACCAGAAGATTATTTATGCTTTATTTTTTTGGACTTCAAATGGTGTATTTGCTTATTTAACCAGTTCGAAACATTTTTTCTAAATAGCTATTTTGTATCAGTTCTTTTTTTGCGCTGCACTTAACTGCTTAATGGCGTCTACAATCTGACCCATAAAATTGTCCTGCAAGACATTTAGGAACCGGCGAGCCTTAGATGAATGCGCGGTTCCCTCCGCCCAGTCTTTGTCTGGATAGTTAAAAGCCCCTATTATGATAACACTTCCCATCCTTGGTGCTAATCCAAATTGTGATAGGAGATCTGTCTCCCCTTCCTCCCTCAGGTTAGGGGGTCTCTAGCATACTCCCAGTATTATTTTGCCCTTAGCTTCATCCCTTTTGAGCTCCACCCATAAGGATTTCACCTCCTCCCTATCTCCCTTAGTGATGTCACCTCTCTATTCACTTGTACATTATTCTTGATATATAGGCATACCCCTCCCCCTTTATTAGCCTCTCTATCCTTGCGATAAAGGGTATACCCTTGAATGTTTGCCAGCCAATCATGAGAGCTGTTGAACCAGGTCTCTGAAATTCCCACAAAATCCAAATCCTCCTCGTACAACAGTATCTCTAGTTCACCCATCTTGTCCACCAGGCTCCTGGCATTGGTGAACATGCCACGTAGTTTAGACCGGTCACATATTATCCTCTTATTGGGTGTTTCGAGATTGCAACTAGGACTTGCTACTATACTTACCTTGGGTTTATGTGCTTTGGTCAACCTACCACTAATGCCCCCAATACTACCCTCTGGAATATGTTCTATGCTGGCTATCTCTACCTCTGGACCCTCCCCCCCATCGCCTAGTTTAAAAACCCCTCTAACTTTTTGGCCATCTTCATTCCCAGCTGATCTGCACCCTCCTCATTTAGGTGCAGTCCGTACCTTCTATAGTACCGGTTATCGACTGAGAAGTCGGCCCAGTCCTCCAGGAACCCAAACCCCTCCTTACTACCTCCAGCTCTTCAACCACTTGTTTACTTCCCTAATCTCCCTCCGCCTTTCTGGTGTGGCTCGATCTACCGGTAGTATTCCTGAGAATACTAACTTGGAGGTCCTTTTCTTTAATTCAGCTCTTAAGTCCATAAAATCGTTCTTTAGGACACTCCATCTGCCTCTGACTTTGTCATTGGTGCCAATGTGCACCATGACAGCTGGGTCTTCCCCAGCCCCTCCCAGTAATCTGTCCACCAGATCCATGATGTGCCGAACCTGAGCAGCCGGTAGACAACATACTGTTCGGCTCTTCAGGTCTTTGGTACAGGTTGGCCTCTCTGTCCTTCTAAGAATTGAGTCCCCTACCACCAGAATCTGTCTTCCTTTCCCTTCGCTTCCCCCCCACTCTCACTGGAGGAGTTCTTCCCCCGGCAGCTAGGAGAGTCCCTCAGCTCCAGCAGTGCTGGTCCCTGACTGGTTTCACCAATGTCACTCAATGGAGCGTACTTATTGGGATGCTCCAGCCCTGGATCGGCCTCCCTGGCACTTCCCCTCTCTACCCTTCCTGACTGTCACCCATCTACTCTTTGCTAGTGCCTGCACCTCTTTGTCTCCACCCGCCTCTGTGCTGGCCCCAGCCGGCACCTGCCGTGTACATTCCTGGCTCTCCTTTAGTCTGGAGGGATTTCTCAGTGCTGACAGTTGCTTCCCCAGATTCAGGACCTGGGCTTCCAGGGAAACAATGCGCTTACACTTTGCACAGCAGTATTCACCCTTGATCGGATGATCAAGGAACGCATACATGCAGCAAGATGTACAACGAGTCGCCTCTCCACACCCGCCGGGCATCGTACCTATTAAATTTAATGAGGATTGGGGATTATACCCTGTCCAAATTACCTAACAACTAGCTTCCTGACACTAATACTCAACAAGACACTACACAGGTACTCAACAAGATAATACACAGGTACTCAACAAGACAATACACAGGTACTCGCAGACCTACGTGCACTCGCAGACCTACGTGCACTCGCAGACCACTCGCAGACCACTCGCAGACCGAAAAATGGTGAACTAATGTGATTGTTCACCACAATATCAGCCATTACCAGTCATGTACTTTCTGGCCAGGGAGCTATGGTCAAGTGGCTTGGAAGCGCCAATCATGGGGGTTTGCTACTGGGCTAGCCCTCTCCCAATAAAATCAACTTTCTTGAGGAGGAGCTTCAGTCTCCCCCCCAAAAAAAATAACTTAGCAGCTACAAATACTATGTAAAATGTTTATTGATATCGCTCTGGCTAAGTAGTGCAAATAAATATATATATTACATATAGTGTTCTATAGCGTGTGCCAATCAAAATATAATAATGTTAAACCATAAACATATACAGTAGTTCACAAAGTGTAGTCCATAATACAAGTGTATATTCTACCTAAATAATATAAAATAAAATATATCCGCTAGTGGCGATATATCAAATGCAGTGTTCTCCCAAGTGCTGTTTTAGTGCATATATAAACCAAACGGTATGCTTTCACCTTCTCGTGCCACCTCTATGCTCCCAGAACTCTCAACTTAAAAAGGCAATAATCATGCCTTATGTATGTAGTATACAAGATAATGTTACATCGTACTTGGCTCTATTTTAGGTGTTCCAGGAATCTCCAGGTAATCCTAGGTGGTGGTCCCTTGAGCCCGGGTTCACACCTATGCGAATTAGATGTGGGTTTCCCCACATCTAATTCGCATAGTAGGAGAATGTGACTGGCTCCCTATGGAGCCGGTTCACATATCTCCGGGGCGGCTGCGGAGCGCACTGCACAAAAACGCTGTGCGTCTTTGGCTCCGTTTCAGGGCCGAATTCAGGCATAGCATCGGCCCTGATTCGTCCCTGAAACGGGGAACAGGGACGCACAGCGCTCCTGTGCGATCCGCAGCCCGGTATAGTGTGAACCCGGGCTGAAGGTTCAATCTACCACGGTAACTCCATATGTTTAGGGTAAAAGAAAGTATTCCTCCATAGTGTAGTAGTTAAAAGTAGCAATCATTTATTAAAATACAATTCTTACAGTTGAAAATGCTCTGTTAGATGTAGATACAGTGACTTGCTAGTCTCTTGCATCACTTCCAGTCCAGAATGTTGATTTATAGATTTTGCAATGTCTGTTCAGGGGCCTGTTTAAAGAGTCTATATTTTGCAATTTTTTTGGTAAAGCACTGTGCAAATGTTTCATGTTATAGAAATCATGTATAATAAAAATAGATGTTGGGGGCCCTGCTCAAAATAGGACCTAGAGCAAATGATGAAATACTAGGCACATGAGCATAAAAATATTTCAGGGTTTTTTTGTGTAAATATAATGTTGAGTTCTAGATTTTAACATGGATGGTGGGGGTCCTGCCCAAAAAAGGGGATAGTAGAAACAATGAAATACTGGGCATGTGGGCATTATTTTTCCCGTAAATATATTGATTTCTTCATAGGAACATGGCTGGTGTGGGTTCTGTTCAAAATGGGGCCTAGTACAAGCCATTCCATAGTACACATGTCCCTTCTGTGGTGAAGGCCTACTCTGACCGGATATGTGCAGCACAGCAGTCTAGTACCGGAAGTGCATGTTGGGTCACCTCCCATCAGTGAAACAGCCTGAACGCCCAAAAGTTAATACATTTTATCACTTCAAAACATTTTATTTATAGCCTTGCTGTCCCTGCCCATTGTCTTTACTTTATGTCATGATAACAGCTAAAAAAAGATGTACAAATGCTAACCTCTAATATTGTTAAAAAAAAAAAAACATACAATAAAAAATACTGTTATAGGCAGCTAAAATTGCTTGGTCTGGATCAGTGTTTGGCTCTCAGCACTATCAGAGGTCATGTTTCTGTCCTTTCTTTTTTTCAGGACCATGGGCCTCTCACTTCTTTAAAAAGGAATTAGTAAAATTAGAACATAAAAAATGGCATCATGCTGAGGACAGGAACAAGTATCACAACCAATACCAACCTGTGAGAATGATGGCCGACCTATGCCCATGGTTTCCCCTTGCAGCTCTGCTTTCAGTACCGTTGAATAAAGACACCAAATTGAACAAATTTAATGGCAGCTATGGAAAATGGGGGGGCCACATAGGAGGTGCTATGGATCACACATCTGTTGCGCAGGATTGTAAAATGATGCGCTGCACATGAAGGGCAGCTTTGTCTGTTTCAGCAAATGTAAAACCAGGGCCACCTTCTTGGATAGGCAAATGGACATATTTCATAGTGTGTCATCCCTTCACCTATGCCTACAGGCTGGTGAATCCAGCCACCATCAAGAGATGCTGCAAATGTGGGCTAAGCCGCATTACCTGTCCGTTGGGTGCATTGTGCTCCCTTTCAGGTGGTTGAAGAGATTCCCATATCAATTGTACTAAACATGCAAATTATATGATGGCAGGCATCCGATGCAGCCGATGAGAATAGAACTGTTCCATGCAACGTAAAGGCATCTCCTAAGTCAATAATTAAAAGCATTTTTGATTTTCCAATGTGGCTCTTAAGAGCTTGTTCATACCAGCGGCTGTATTCGAATGCAGCTACTGGTGTGTAGTAGGATAACAGCAGTGCTGGCAGTGATCAGCACAATGCACCATGTACAAATGCAAAAATGACTAAAGCGCTGAAATGGATATAGTGAGAATACATCCTGTGAAATATATATCTAAAATGTGACTAGAAAAAATAAAAGCTGCAAACTTTAAAAAGTGCTCAGACACCTGTAACAAGTAATTAATTAAAATTATAGTTGCGCTGATATTAACCCAGTCAATCTGTGCACAGTAATTATCAACTGTGCACAGATTGACTGGGTTAATATCAGCGCAACTATTATTTTAATTAATTACATTTCACCATGTCCTTTTTTTTAAATCAAACTTTGATATTAAGTTCTATTGACTGCAGCATGGTGCGAGGTGGTGGGTTGCTTGGCACTGTACTGATAAAAATACTGCATAATGGACTTTTTTCAGCTGTAAATGGGCCAGGTAGGAGACAAGGCATTTTATCTTGTCTTGTGGTGGGAATGTTTTGGAATAACCATCCAACACAGTCCTACTGCACCTGGTGTGAATAAGGCTTGTAGTTGCATAAAAAGGAGAACCCTCTCCTCGCTGAACAGTACTAATTTAATTTTTCTTTTTTTTGGCACATGTCCCCAGGGCAGTTACCAGCTACCCATGGCATTTGTATGATAATCCCTTGCCTGCTACAGTATATGGAAAGAATTAATGTTAAAGATTTGCCTACCATGGCTTCAATAGAGTTTGCACTAAAGTTTGCAATTTACTTTCTTGTGAAAAAAAAAAAGTTTGCAATTTACAAATTAATGGACGTGTTGGCAGAACTGGCTTGCAAATCAAATCCTGGCATATATGCCCATCATTAGTCAAGACCGGAACATACTTACTTTTCACGTACAAAATATTTATTTTATACAGTAAGTAATAGTGAAGAATTTGGATACAACATCTTATATACTGCAGATAAAGGTTGTTTTTCAACAGTTATTCATTAAAAAAATAGATATTAGTTATTGAAATTCAGTGGGTAGGATGGTAGGCTGAAAAGGTATCAGCGCCAATTATTTAGTCTTGGTATTTTTCGTACATTCTAACACATTTTGTGTATTAATATCCACTTTCTAAAGAAACCCACTCACATATCGTGACATAGTACTGTGTGACATAGGATTCACAACAATTCTAAAACTATAATAGATCAATATTTGTTACTAGGCAACCAAAATCCAGGAATGTGCAACATTGGACAGGAGAGCATAGACTGGTGGGTGGCACCGAAGCTAGATAATGATAAAATGATGCTTCCAGGTAATATGCATGTGTGCTATTTGCAATAATATGATGACAATTAGATAGAGAATACGAAGTGGCAATGAATTGCTGCTGTGATGGAAACCAGCTAAAAATGTTCTGCTTCTTGTACTATTTTTTGGGGCAAAATCGGTCTATTGTGAGGATTGTTTTGCTAAAAATGTATATGATGTGTTCCAAAATAGCAAAGGATCAAATAATGATTCTTTGTTTCTTACACTCATTATTTCATGTCCATGAATTCTCCTTAGGGTATGTGCTTTAAAACTGTGGATAGTAAGTCCTTTCAGTTCTCTAAGTCAGTGTTTCTCAACTCCAGTCCTTAAGGCGCCCCAACAGTTCATGTTTTCAGGCTATCCATTATATTGCACAGGTGAGTATCACTGCCCTAGTAATTACCACAACCATTTCATCTGAGGGAAATCCTGAAAACATGACCTGTTGGGGCGTCTTGAAGACTGGAGTTGAGAAACACTGCTTTAAGTCATTAAAAACAAAATTGTAAAATTAAAGTGAAGTCATTTGTGATTCAGTGACGGGGCTCATCTTTTTAAAGAAATTAGACTATATGGTGTTCCAACCTCCAAAAATTGGGGGTTGGAAAATAGGGACTTTCAATATGCCCCAACACAAATATATTAAAAAAATATAACTTTATTTTTTCATTAAAATTTGAAAAAAATTCACAACAATAGGTCGCCAATTCTGCTGCTTTAAAAAAGTAATTTACATCATGGTGGATTGACGCATTTCATATTCGACTTGCTTCTTCAGGATCCACTTGCTTGAACACATATGCAGATATGGCTAGTAAATAATCTTAACATGCAATAAGCAATAATGACAACAATATATTATGCATAACAGAATAGCATAAAATGCATTTCACACAATGTCAAAATGACAATGTGATATTCATTACCATGTATTAAAGGGACTAGGGAGGGGGAGAAAAGGAAAAAATACAGGCTGATATTCATCCATAATGCCATACAATCAGGGAGGTATGCGATTGACCCCAAATTTATTCTGCGTCAGGACAAGGACCCAAAGTATACAGCTAATGTAATTAAAGCGGATCTCAGTCATTTTTTCAACTTCCCATCTATTAAATCTTCTGCCCTTGTTGTATTATATTTGGATAGTAAAACATTTTTTTTTGCCAGTAAATACCTTTTACAGCCCACTTCTTGTTTCTTGTCTGGTAAAAGGCCTAGGTTAATGACATCATGCACAGCTCTCTCACACCCGTGAGAGTTTGCCAGGAAGGGAGGAGGAATGAGTCATAAGAGGACCAATGAAAGCTGCAGGGCTGCAGAGCTGGAGGTGTGCCTCTGTGTGTCTGTGTAAATCCAGGAAGTGAACAGGCAGCAGCTTCAGCTGCCCACAGTAAAAACGGCTGCAGCCAGACTTAGTGGAGGGAGATTTCTGTACCATATTTGGCAAGTACAGAATCACAGTATATATAAAATAATATGCAAAGTGGTTGGAGAAAAGCTTCAGAATGGCAAAGGTGTTTTTGTCACAAATTATGTGAGCAGACTGCAGTTCCTCTTTGAGAACTATAATGAAAAACAAGGAGTCCTGGAAGTGATGGTTTGGCACCCACAGTGCTCTAAACAAATAATCATTGAGTCTGTCTGGGATTAGCCCCGGGCCAGATTAAGAGCATCATGGGCCTGGTGCTGAGGATTTTGGTGGGCCTTTTTTAGAAATAAATAAAATGAAAACACAAACAATTTTTGTTAAAATAAATAAATTATTAAAACAAATTAAAATGAATAGAAATGGAGTAAGGGTGAGAGAGAGGGGGGCTGAAAGAGAGGGGGGTGAGAGAGAGGAGGGTAAAAGACAGGGGAGAGAGAGGGTGCCTCTAGTAGCTTAAAGAGGAAGTAAACTCTTGATCAAAATGTTTTATTCTCCCTCCCCTGCAAAGTAAAGACATTATGTGTTAGTATGCATTGCATACTTGCACATTATGTGACACTTACCTGCAAACGAAGCCCGCGCATTCCCCACTGCAAGCCGCATTTATCTTTGCTTCTCTTCCCTCCAGGGCCGCTGTGACTGGTCGGAGCCGCATGACGTCACTCCCGTGCATGCGCGCAGGAGTTGCCGTTCATGGCACTTGTTACTAAGGAAACGGCACTTGTTCTAGGCTTACCTATAGGTACAAAGTGTAAAGGGAGGTTTACAACCTCTAAGTAGAGTAGTAATGTGGCTCCTGTAGCGTGCCATGGCAAACTGTGGGTGAGTCCACAATGAGGTAAGAGTGGGAGGGGCTTAAAGGGGCATAGTTAAAAAAACCAAAGCCTTCTTGTACTTATAAACTATACTGAAATTGCCATCCTGCAAGCCAGAGTCTCAGGGACATATACAAACCTCAGCACAATCATTATTTAAAAAATGAAATACTGCTATTACTTATGATTTTATGTACACTGAAAATAGAGAGCTAACACTCCTCTCTGTTAACTCTGGACATCCTCCTTCCCCCATCTGTTAAGCTTTGCAGTACAGGTTGATGGCAGGCTCAGTGACAGTGGCGGGCAGGGCATGTTTCTGTGGCTAGAGCCCATAGCAGCCGTCAACAACTTTTTGCAGGCCCGGGGGGAGGGGGGGCACGCCGGTGGTAAGCAACTTTTTCACGGGCAAAGGCTGGTGTTAGCATTTCAATCATCACGGCACCATGGTGCCGGGGTTATCGAAGTGCATTGTTTATATTGTTACATAATATATAATGAATATATAATATAAATGAATAAATAATATATAATGAATATATAATATATAATGAAGTGGTTCAACTCACCATAATGCAGAATCAGTGGGAACCCTAGGCGTGTCACATGTCACATCACCTGCCACCAGATGCATCATGTCACTTGCCACCATCGCCTGTCACCAGATGCAGCTTCTTAACCGTCACCTGCCACTAGATGTGGATTGTCACTTGCCATATAGTCTGCCACCAGATGTGGATTGTCACTTGCCACGTCACCTGCCACCATTTACAGATTGTCACTTGCCACGTCACCTGCCACCATTTGCAGATTCTCACTTGCCACCTCACCTGCCACCATTTGCAGATTCTCCCTTGCCACGTCAGCTGCCACCATTTGCAGATTCTCACTTGCCACCATTTGCAAATTGTCACTTGCCACGTCACCTGCCACCATTTGCAGATTGCCACTTGCCACGTCACTTGTCACGTCACCTGCCACCATTTGCAGATTGTCACTTGGCACGTCACTTGCCACCATTTGCAGATTGCCACTTGCCATGTCACTTGCCACCATTTGCAGATTGTTACTTGCCACGTCACCTGCCACCTGATGCGGATTGTCACTTGCCACGTCACTTACAACAATTTGTAGACTGTCACTTGCCACATCACCTGCCACCATTAGCAGATTGTCACTTGCCATGTCACCTGCCACTAGATGTGGGTTGTCACTTTCCAACTGATGTGGATTGTCACTTGCCATGCCAGCCAGTGCCACCAAATGTGCATTGTCATTGCATTGGTGGCAGGCTGGCAGCACTGATCCATTTAGTGAGGGCAAGAATGTGGAGATGCCGGGTGGGTAGTAAGAGATTATGTAATCTCTCTGCTCCCCGCCGCATATCGCTCCCACATTGAAGTGGCCCGTCTGTGAGGGCGGAAAAAAGTGGTGATGTAGAGCGGGCGAGAGAGATGATGTCATCTCTGCTCGTCCGCCCGCTCGTCTCTCATCTCCACCTCTAATGCCACCCGCCCACCACAGCCGCGACCTGACGGTTAGGCAGCGACACAAGAGACTTGGGGCTATGGGTTCCAGATTTGGGGCTCCAGCATCTATAGCCACCCCCTGGTGACGCCTATACCCATGAATATGCCCTGCGATTTACCTATCAATTCCGCCTGCCGCCAGTGCTGGGACAAAGCCACCCAGTGCCCAAGGCAAAGGCACCCCCACACACACACACCATAGGGAAAGGGGAAGGGTTGGCAAGTGGGTGTTGGGGTGGTAGGTAAGGTGGGGTGTATGAGGTGGAAGGTAGGTGCTGTGACTTGGAGGGTGAGAGATGCATGGCACAAACGCAGTGTAATGAAGGGTGGGGGTAGATGGATAGGAGGGAAGTTCTGGAAGAGGTAAAAGATGGGTAGACTGGAGGTAGCATAATGGAGTAGGAGAGGTTTGCATTCAGAGGTGTTGTGATCTGTAAAGTAGTTGGTAATGAGGCACAGTGACCAGAGAGAGGTGGGTGGAAGATGCTGTAACTGTGTAGAGAAGGTGAGTTGGTAAAAGGGGGTTTATGGTGGCAGGAAGTCACTGAGACTAGGAGAGGGGGTGGACTGTAATGAAAATGGGGTTGGAGGGAGGTGTTGTGATTATGGGACCTTGTCAATGTTACCACTAGCTTCCTCCAGAGGTATATTTTGCTCAGCAGACTCCTGACTCAAGGAGCTCCTCCAGATCCAGGGCCGCTGACCCCACTTTTCACAGAGAATGCAAATCCACTACCCTCTCCTGCAGTAATTAGTGCTTCTGGTCAGCCTGGACCAGTGGTAGAGCTTGCTGTTGTCCCACCTGCTGTGATATCACTGCCTGCACTGTGGCTAAAGTGCAGGATAGGATTCAGTGTGTGTGTGTGTGTGTGTGTGTGTGTGTGTGTGTGTGTGTGTGTGTGTGTGTGTGTAGTGGTGTCATTTCTGGAGAGCCAGTGACACTTTGCTGCTAGCTGCCTAAACTGATATCACAACTGCTATCAGGACACCTTTGTCAGGGGGCTTGCAATCAGTAGACGCCATCAACAAAATATATTTTGGCACATAGTTCTATAGTTCTCCTCCTTCTACAATTTAGCAGCACAATTCAGGGACTGATATTGCAGCAGGCAGCCTGCAGTAGTCTTAGAACCCCATACAGAATGACAGGGCCCCCTCAGCTCATTGCCCTGTGGCTCCCCTCTGCTTTGGTTAGCTATGGTGGGGGGGTTTAGTTACAGCCGGCTGTACTGATTGAAATTTGGCCCATTCAGCAGGGACTGGGTGAACTTTGGTTCAGGTACAGGCTAGCTTGTTGTACACAAGTTGATCTATCGATCGTCTTGTGTGCAACCAGCCTATCAGGTTTTTCCCAAATGACTAGTGCTGCCAGATATAGCCAGCAGCACTGATCATTGTATTCTGATGGCAGGGAAGGCTCTATAAAAAACACAGCCGCAGTGATTTTGTGGATGGGGGAATCAGGCCTTTTTTTTTTTCATTCAACATGGTGGTTGAATGAAAAAAAAAAGAGAGTAATGTCTGTCCTGCCTTACACTTGCTATGAAGATCATCAATTCATTGGGAAGGAGGAGACGTTGTCTTTGACACAGCTGCTAGCACTTGGGGTCCATTCACACCAGTGGGCCTGCGTTATGGTCCATTTGATGCGTGCTCTCTGTTGTGTGCAATTGGTAAAATGCTTTATATTGTTTAATTTTTCCTTTTTTTTTAAATCTAGTCAAAATTAATGACAGACAATTCACTGCACTTTATGTGCCGCCGTGACGTGCGTTGTGCTGCAATTAAAAGCAGACGTTTTCTCTGTTAAAAAAAAAGAAAAAATCTCTCTGAACTTATGGTGAGTCTGCATTCTTCTTCCTAAAGGTAAAACAAAAATATGTACAAAGCGTGCTAATATAGTAAGGGAAATGCACTTAAAATTTGCTGGAAGATGTTCAGATGATTTTTTTTCTCATATCTTTACTATGGTGGTCATTCATTCTTGCTGCTATCACCTTTTCGGCTAGAGGATGTTTGCACAAAACACATCATTTACTTTGCAGTGTGGGAAAGTAACAACAATCACCATTTGTGGCTCACCATTATGTACTGTAGAATGCTCTTGCTTATAGAACGGATATATCTGTTGACTGCATGAGAAGTAGACTGGGCACTGCACCTTCTCCCATCACTCGTGGGGCACCCCAATACCAATGGCGCTAAATAAATAGAGAAGAGCCTGCATTAATCACTTCAGCCCCAGAAGGATTTACCCCCTTCCTGAGCAGAGCATTTTTTGCCATTCGGCACTGCTGACAATTGCGCGGCCGTGCAATGCTGTACCCAACCTTTTAGTGGTATTTGATCACCTCTGCGGTTTTTATTGTTTGCGCTATAAACAAAAAAAGACCAACACATTTGAAAAAGAAAGCAATATTTTTTACTTTTTGCTATAATAAATATCCCCAAAAAATATATGAAAAAACTAATTTCTTCCAAAGTTTAGGCCGATATGTATTCTTCTACATATTTTTGGTAAAAAAAATCGCAATAAGTGTATATTGATTGTTTTGCGCTAAAGTTATAGTGTCTACAAAATAGGGGATAGATTTATGGCATTTTTATTATTTTTCTTTTTTTTCACCAGTAATGACGGCGATCTGTGATTTTTATCGGGACTGCGACATTATGGCGGACAGATCGGACACCCTTTGACACTATTTTGGGACCACTGACATTTATACAGCAATCAGAGCTACAAATAGCCACTGATTACTGTATAAATGACACTGGCAGGGAAGGGGTTAAACACTAGGGGGCGATCAAGGGGATAAGTGTGTTCCCTGGATGTGTTCTAACTGTAGGGGGGATGGGCTCACTACAACATGACATAGATCACTGCTCCCGATGACAGGGAGCAGTAGATCCCTGTCATGTTGCTAGGCAGAACAGGGAAATGCCTTGTTTACATAGGCATCTCCCCGTTCTGCCTCTCCTTGCCGCAATCGCAGGCCATGGGCACGCTCCCGCAGTGCGAGGCGGGTGCATGCACTGCCGGAAGCGTGCGCGCACCCGCTAGGCAGCAAATTCAAAGGGACGTACGGGTACGACCTTTTGCCTGCCCGTGCCATTGCAAATCGGCATGCGGTGGTCAGCAAGTGGTTAAAGTTCTGCCATCTGATCATTCATCAAGCCAAAGGTTTGTTTTAGAGCTGAACACGAGGCAAGTAGCCTTTTTAACTTACCAAATGCTTTGCAATCCATTTATGTAAGGGCTGATATATAGAATATTACAGAAGGTTGATTTTGAGAAAATTACAGTAATTAAGCAGTAATTACTGAAAATTCCAGTAATTAAAAGTGAAATTTCCCAATTTCTCTTTGGAATTATTAAAGTATTCTGTATATTGTATACATGCAGTTTTTTTTTTTTTTTTTTTTTCAATTCAACCAGCGGGTTGAACAAAAAAAAAAAACACAATTGAGAAACTATATTGAAACAAATAAGTGACAAAATCAATAAAAATCAATAAAAATTAAAATAGCAGAAGCAGCCGCTAAAAGTGAGATACACACACTATAGACCAATCAATATAAAAAAGCAGCGCTGTGAGTGTTATATGCTTATAGAATTAAGCCAATGTAAGTAAAAGTAAGCCAATGTAAATGGGATGAATGGATAAACCCAAGATTGGGATAATAATATCAAAAATTCATAATTTAAAACTTATATAATTGGTAACAGTCCTAATCAGTGATCAAAGTCCAGATGAGTGAAGTGAAGTGGAGAGACATAGGCACAGGCCCCAGTCAAAGGCAAGAATGCAAGTAAAAAGTGGATGAATCCTTCACCGCACCACTGTGATATCGAATAAAAATGCGCACTTACCAAACGGCAAGCATAGGAGAGCTTGCGACCTTAACCCGGTCGGGGCCTTTCATGGGATGGAAACACCAACACACCACTTCATACACCTTGAGACAAGCCCGCTGTCCACCAAGTAGCAAGCAATCCCTCTATTGTGGGGATAATATACTCCTAGATGGGGGTTGTTCTCACAAGAGATACCCCAGAGAGAAAAAGGAGAGCAACATAGCGTAATCCTGGTTGAGTATTTATTAAAAAATTTTAAAAATCACACTTACAATGTGGTAGATGCACATAAGCATAAAGAGCCGGCCGGCTAGAAGCGAACACCCGTCCTGCAGACGGAAGATGCAGCACGTCAGCACGTCAGCACGCCCGACGTACGTTTTGTCACACTCTGACGTCGTCTGGGGCACGGGCGACGCACTGACGTGTCGCACCTAATATAATAAACCACCGTAACCAAGCCTCATATTGGAAACGAGACCGGAAATCACCTTGCGCTCCACTAAGTAAGGGCGGATGGTGCAGAAACGCCATCTTAGATAGGGGATTCTATATTACATCGTATAAACGCTTCCAGTACAGAAACCACCAAACGTATATAAACCGATGCGGAAAAAGGAGGGGTTACCAGTAGTTTTACACATAAATTAACAATGTGAAAAAATAAATAATCTAAAAAAATGTATATAAATAGAAAATTAAAATTAGAAGAACATCCATCTAACTAGTACCAGAGCTTTAATGATTCATTCTAAAAAGGAGTTAGTCATATAGAGGGGCCCAACTAGAACGTACTTGGGGGCACACCTTTCTATTCTCACTAAGCGAGAAAATTAGCATAGGAGTTTACCATGCATACAACACACCCAAATGGATTTCAGATTAGATGGATAATGCTAGGGAAGAGGAAGGTGATTTCGTCCCCCGTACGTAAATGTACATAAAACCCACAGTACAGCATAGATCATATACATATACAATACAAAAAATATTAATACAGATAAATCACATAACAGATATTTTTATACAGTAAATTAATCCCAAAAGTCAATAAAATTATTAAAGAGATGTAAATTTTGTCTACAGGTACACTAATGGGGCAGATACCCCATTTAGTAAAGAATCTCAGTGTATACTGATGGGGCATATACCCAACCAATATATGCTGGATGGGTGGTATTGGCCACTTATTAAGTGGGTAAATAAAGGTTCTCTCAGGTGTCACAAAAATATAGGTAAATAATCAATTGATGGATATCATAAACCAGAAAACTGAGGGATTTTTTTATGAGTTGTCGATAAAGGCATTGGTGTCGGTATCCACATTGAGCCCGTGTGGAACATAACACTTAATTTTATGTATCCAGAGCATCTCAAGTTTTGAGATGCTCCTGACCAGAGAGCTCCCCCTCCAGTGGGGCCGATACCTATCAATCCCCAGAAAAAGGGTTTTGGAGGGGTCCTTGTTGTGAGTAGTCAAATAATGCTTTGAAACAGAATGTTTTGGAAAACCACTTATGATGTTGGTGATATGTTCGTTTAAGCGAACGGAAAGGGGTCGTCTGGTCCTGCCCACATACTGTAACCCACAAGGGCACTGCAGCAGGTAGACGACCCCCTCCGTTGCACAAGTAATAAAAGGTTTTATGTCATGCTCCTCATGAGTGCTATAGGAGGTAAATTTCTGGGTTTGCCTAGATGGCACAGAATTAAACCTACAAACGCGACATCTACCACATTTATAGTACCCCTTCAAATTGTCGAAAAGGCCCTGAATACCCTTAACAGGGGGATCGAGAACATTAGGGGCTAGTCTATTCCTAAGGGACGATGCTCCCCTAAAGATCACTTGTGGTTTTTCTGGGACAATCGCTCTCAAGACAGGATCATTGCCCAATAGGTGCCAATGTTTGTTAAGTAGGCTTTTAATGTTACTATGCTGTATTGAATAGGTGGTAATAAAGGGGAGAGTGACAGAATTCTCTCTGGGGAGTACCCTCTCGCTTAATAACTGATTCCTGTCGATGTCCTTGACAACATCCAAGGTTTGGGTTAAAGACTCCATAGTGTACCCTTTTTCAACAAAACGGTTAATCAAGACTCCGGCCTGTTGCAAGAACTGTGAGTCATCAGTACAGTTATATTTGAGACGCATAAATTGACTCTTGGGTACAGACCGGAGCCATGATTTGTGGTGGCAGCTGTTCAAAGGAATATAGGAGTTGCGGTCCGTTTTCTTAAAAAACGTAGAGGTTACAAACCGATCCCCCTGTATAGCGATATTAAGGTCCAAAAACTGAATATTAGACTGGCTAGCCTCAAAATTAAGCACAATGCCCCTATTGTTTTGGTTAAGTTCCTCCATAAAGAGGTCTAAATCACTACGGCTACCATCCCACAGGAGGAGGATGTCGTCAATGTACCTAGCCCACAGTTTAAGCTGGGGCCTCTGGCAAACATGGAGGACATC
The DNA here is from genome assembly GCF_042186555.1 of Aquarana catesbeiana. Classification (NCBI taxonomy): domain Eukaryota; kingdom Metazoa; phylum Chordata; class Amphibia; order Anura; family Ranidae; genus Aquarana; species Aquarana catesbeiana. The sequence continues at coordinate 194,031,423 of NC_133325.1, forward strand.
CTCCTCCCACAGGGCCATAAACAGGTTCGCAAGACTGGGGGCATACTTAGCCCCCATCGCGACTCCACGATCCTGTCGGTAAAAACGTTTGTCGAACCACAAATAATTGTGGGACGCGGCATACCTAAGAAGTGCCATAATAAAGTTGATTTGTTCATCATATAATTGTGAGTCCCTTCTTAAATAATATTCAACCGCATAAAAACCCAACTCATGGGGAATGATCGTGTATAAGGACGTTACGTCCGCCGTAACCATCCACATAGTGGAGGTAGGGATGAAGTTGGTTAATATATTGATAGTATGCTTGGAATCCCTGATAAGGGAAGGCATTTTCCCCCCCAGGGGTTGTAGGAAAAAAATCGATATACCTGCCCACCCGGGACATAAGGGAATCAATCCCACTCACAATGGGACTTCCCGGGGGGCAGGTGGGATGTTTATGCACTTTCGGCAGATAATATATAACGGGAGTGCGGGGGGGCTTTAGGTATCAGATAAGCCTTTTCCTTCTTGTTGAGAATTCCTTGAGCGTGCCCACAATCAACCAACTTTTTCAGTTCTCTAAGATATGAGGTTTTGGGGTCTGATTCCAGGGGAGTATAGGTCTCTCTATCCCCAAGAATCCTATACATTTCCTGGAAGTAGTCTCCTCTATTGAGAACCACAATCCCTCCCCCTTTGTCCACAGGTCTAATAACTATCTCCTTGTTGTTGCAAAGAGAATCAAGACCAGTGTAGAGCTCACGGTCAAATTCTACCCTCTTAATGGGCATTTTATCTAAATCCCTCAACAGCACTTCTTTGAAAACCTTGATAGAGGGTGCCATAGCCCCTGGAGGATTGAATAGGGAGGCATTAGCCAATCCTGAATGCTGGTAGTCATTGGAAAACACATTTCTCTCCTGAACAGGGTTAGAAAGCGTATATCTCTTAATATTGATTTTGCGAATGAATTTATGAATATCCATATAGGTTTCAAACGTATTTAATTTCCTGGGTGGTGCAAACTTTAAGCCTTTATCTAGTACCAGTTTTTCCTCCTGACTGAGAACTACAGTACTTAGATTGAAAATCCCTGTTCCAGCTAAAGCTTTTTTCTTTTTTGCTTGAATACGTCTGCCCCCTCGGGTGCCTCTCCCTGCTCTGCCAGTCGTTTGGTACCCTGGCCTGGCCTGTGAAAGCCGCATTCCTGGGGGTTAGGGCCCAAAGGACCTGGGTAGTAAGAGGATCCCATCCTGTCATTCCCATAAAATGACGATGGACCGGGGGTTCCTCCATCAACCGGGTAGGGAGAACCAACTGGGTCTACATCACCTTCTGGTGGACCAGCAAGGTCCCGTAGAGGAAAGAAACGGTTTTGGGTAGTACCCCATAACCAAAATATTCATCAGTGTTGGAACCATCCAATGAATTGTTGGTTGGATCTCCTGTCACGTGGGAATATCTATCCCCATGATTGGTAGGATAATTCATATTATTACGAATTATTACGAATTATTTATGAATTATCCTACCAATCATGGGGATAGATATTCCCACGTGACAGGAGATCCAACCAACAATTCATTGGATGGTTCCAACACTGATGAATATTTTGGTTATGGGGGTACTACCCAAAACCGTTTCTTTCCTCTACGGGACCTTGCTGGTCCACCAGAAGGTGATGTAGACCCAGTTGGTTCTCCCTACCCGGTTGATGGAGGAACCCCCGGTCCATCGTCATTTTATGGGAATGACAGGATGGGATCCTCTTACTACCCAGGTCCTTTGGGCCCTAACCCCCAGGAATGGGGTTTTCACAGGCCAGGCCAGGGTACCAAACGACTGGCAGAGCAGGGAGAGGCACCCGAGGGGGCAGACGTATTCGAGCAAAAAAGAAAAAAGCTTTAGCTGGAACAGGGATTTTCAATCTAAGTACTGTAGTTCTCAGTCAGGAGGAAAAACTGGTACTAGATAAAGGCTTAAAGTTTGCACCACCCAGGAAATTAAATAAGTTTGAAACCTATATGGATATTCATAAATTCATTCGCAAAATCAATATTAAGAGATATATGCTTTCTAACCCTGTTCAGGAGAGAAATGTGTTTTCCAATGACTACCAGCATTCAGGATTGGCTAATGCCTCCCTATTCAATCCTCCAGGGGCTATGGCACCCTCTATCAAGGTTTTCAAAGAGGTGCTGTTGAGGGATTTAGATAAAATGCCCATTAAGAGGGTAGAATTTGACCGTGAGCTCTACACTGGTCTTGATTCTCTTTGCAACAACAAGGAGATAGTTATTAGACCTGCGGACAAAGGGGGAGGGATTGTGGTTCTCAATAGAGGAGACTACTTCCAGGAAATGTATAGGATTCTTGGGGATAGAGAGACCTATACTCCCCTGGAATCAGACCCCAAAACCTCATATCTTAGAGAACTGAAAAAGTTGGTTGATTGTGGGCACGCTCAAGGAATTCTCAATAAGAAGGAAAAGGCTTATCTGATACCTAAAGTCCCCCCGCACTCCCGTTATATATTATCTGCCGGAAGTGCATAAACATCCCACCTGCCCCCCGGGACGTCCCATTGTGAGTGGGATTGATTCCCTTACGTCCCGGGTGGGCAGGTATATCGATTTTTTCCTACAACCCCTGGTGGGGAAAATGCCTTCCCTTATCAGGAATTCCAAGCATACTATCAATATATTAACCAACTTCATCCCTACCTCCACTATGTGGATGGTTACGGCGGACGTAACGTCCTTATACACGATCATTCCCCATGAGTTGGGTTTTTATGCGGTTGAATATTATTTAAGAAGGGACTCACAATTATATGATGAACAAATCAACTTTATTATGGCACTTCTTAGGTATGCCGCGTCCCACAATTATTTGTGGTTCGACAAACGTTTTTACCGACAGGATCGTGGAGTCGCGATGGGGGCTAAGTATGCCCCCAGTCTTGCGAACCTGTTTATGGCCCTGTGGGAGGAGGATGTCGTCCATGTTTGCCAGAGGCCCCAGCTTAAACTGTGGGCTAGGTACATTGACGACATCCTCCTCCTGTGGGATGGTAGCCGTAGTGATTTAGACCTCTTTATGGAGGAACTTAACCAAAACAATAGGAGCATTGTGCTTAATTTTGAGGCTAGCCAGTCTAATATTCAGTTTTTGGACCTTAATATCGCTATACAGGGGGATCGGTTTGTAACCTCTACGTTTTTTAAGAAAACGGACCGCAACTCCTATATTCCTTTGAACAGCTGCCACCACAAATCATGGCTCCGGTCTGTACCCAAGAGTCAATTTATGCATCTCAAACGTAACTGTACTGATGACTCACAGTTCTTGCAACAGGCCGGAGTCTTGATTAACCGTTTTGTTGAAAAAGGGTACACTATGGAGTCTTTAACCCAAACCTTGGATGTTGTCAAGGACATCGACAGGAATCAGTTATTAAGCGAGAGGGTACTCCCCAGAGAGAATTCTGTCACTCTCCCCTTTATTACCACCTATTCAATACAGCATAGTAACATTAAAAGCCTACTTAACAAACATTGGCACCTATTGGGCAATGATCCTGTCTTGAGAGCGATTGTCCCAGAAAAACCACAAGTGATCTTTAGGGGAGCATCGTCCCTTAGGAATAGACTAGCCCCTAATGTTCTCGATCCCCCTGTTAAGGGTATTCAGGGCCTTTTCGACAATTTGAAGGGGTACTATAAATGTGGTAGATGTCGCGTTTGTAGGTTTAATTCTGTGCCATCTAGGCAAACCCAGAAATTTACCTCCTATAGCACTCATGAGGAGCATGACATAAAACCTTTTATTACTTGTGCAACGGAGGGGGTCGTCTACCTGCTGCAGTGCCCTTGTGGGTTACAGTATGTGGGCAGGACCAGACGACCCCTTTCCGTTCGCTTAAACGAACATATCACCAACATCATAAGTGGTTTTCCAAAACATTCTG